>NC_050575.1:439841678-440441678 GCF_011100635.1 Trichosurus vulpecula | reverse complement strand
TCTATACATAACCTCTAAGACCCCTCCTACTACTCTAGGAGCCTATATAGATCACTTAACTGTTCTGAAATGTACCCCATGATTCCAAACAGACGGATGAAAAGTTCCAGGACATTAAATCTGTTGACAAGGTTTTCATCTATACAACACCCATCACATAGTTTCTTTGAAAGGATCGATTAATTTGATGTTGCCTAATTGTTACCACAGCTATAGACCATAGAGTCATAGATTTAGAGTAGAAAGGTTGCTCAGAGGTCCTGTAGTTCAATGCCCTCATTTTACAGAGAAGGAAGTCAAAACTGAGAGGTTAAATTCCTTGTCCAAAGTCATGTAGATAGATACTAAGTGTCAGAGGCAAGATTTAAAATCAGATCCTGTGACTCCAGGTTCAAAGCTTTTTCACTTGTTCTATGACAGAACATGTTGCAGTGATTTCATTTCAACTTGACCCAGTCTTTTCAAATATTGCTTCAAGGATATACAATTGTGTTGGTTAAACATAAGCAGACACAGAATTTTCAATTCTGTACACATGAACATAATTCTCTTCCATTTAGCTTACATTTTACTACTAAATAGGATAAAATTTTGAGCGTGTAATATATGTGGATAAATTGTCTCTGATTACTAAGGAAATGACTGACCCTAGTCACTGTAATCAGGACCATTCTTCCACCCTTCATACAACCGTCAAAGGCTTGGTCAGGGCAGTTAACTATTGATCATGTGCTGATTGCAAAGAATTTGTTTTTATACTTTAAAAAACCAGGAACACTCCTCTTCCTCTAAGAGTTTAAAATAAGTTCCTCAGTGCAATTGGCTGCTGTTCCATTTAAAAAGGGACAGGGAGGGAAGAAGCATATTCTCTCCTCAACCTGAGAGATGCATTTCAGGAATCATTTTATGCTATGTATTAGTATTTTCATAACCCTAGTCCCACTTATCCAACTCCCAGATTCTATTTTGATGTATGGAAGGCAGTGTAATGGATTAAATAATGGGCAGTCATGGGGTTACTGATTTAAATCTAAAAGGTAGCTCAAAGATCGTTAAGTCAAATGCTCTCATTTTGCAGTTGAAAAGCCTGAGACCCAGGGAGGTTAAATGACTTCCTTTTGCCACACAGATTCCTTGTTGTCCCTTGTTCTTGCAGAGGACCAAAAGGACATCACTATGCTAGAGTCAAGTTTCAATTTGTCCAACTGTGGTTGATCAAACCAATACAAGCATGGAATGCTCTACCATAGGTTGGGCACAAATAGTCTATGGAACATTTGAGGTGCACACTCTAAATTTGCACATCCTGCATTTCCTTTGAGCTGTTTCAATTGTGCTTTGCTAACAGAGCACAGCACCATCTCTGATGTGGGCATGCCATGGTGAGTGGTCCTCTGCCAGTGTCTCCCATGTCACACAATCAACTGCAAAGTTCTTAAGAAAGTTCTTGAGAGTGCCCTTGTATGGCTTTTTCTGACTGCCGTGTGAATGCTTCCCTGTGTGAGTTCACCATAAAAGTCTTTTGGGCAAGTGGATGTTTTGCATTTGAACAATGTGGCCAGCCCATTGGAGTTGCACTCTCTGAAGCAGAGTTTGAAGGCTTGGCAGTTTAGTTCGAGTAAGGACCTCAGTTCCTGGTACCTTATCCTGCCAGGCAACCTTCAAAATCTTCCCAAGACAATTCATTTGGAAGCAATTCAGTTTCCTGGCATGGTGCTGGTATAGTGTCCAGGTTTCACAGGCATACAATAATATCAGCACCACATCTCTGTAGACTTTCAGTTTGATAGTCAGTCTAATACTTCTTCTCTCCCACACTTTCTTTCAGAGCCTCCCAAACACTGAGGTAGCTCTGGCAATGAGTGCATAAACCTCATTATCAATGTGTACATCCCTGGAAAGTACCCACAGCTAGCAAGTCTGAAGTGGAATTTAAATCAAAAAAGGAATCTCTTCTATTAAATAACTGACAGGTGGTCATCTAGATTGCATGATAACTTTCAATGAAGGAAAACCCATTTTTTTTCTTTTTTTTTTCTTTTATTTTTAATTTATGGGGAAAAAAACCCAAGCATTTCCATAATGTAGTAAAACAAAAAAAGATGATTTCACATTGATGAGGTTAAACAAATGAGGGTAGGGAACCATAGGTTTCTAGGGGTGCTTGAAATCCCAACATACCAATGCACCCAGTCCTGCTGAATAAATTCAACTCAAGCCTTCTCAGCCAAAGAAAAAGACAAAGTTTATTAAAGATTTGCCATATTGGGTTGTCTTAAGAAATCTCACCCTTTTTGAACCTTGTTTTCATAAGGGGGCCAGATTCAATCTGAGGTAGATTAAATCTTAGGGCCTTCAAGGAGGCTCGATGAAACTTATATACAGAAAGATTGTGGGAGGGATTGAGGGGTGGTGAAGTAGTCTGGAGTGACTAGAGGAGGGGTTTGAGAAGGTTTTGATGAGGAGTCTAAGGAGGATCTTGATGAGACTGGGGTGACTAGAGGTGAAGACTCCAGGAGTGAGATTAAGGGTGTCAAATAGCTGAAGCCCACCTGGAGATAACAGACAATACAGGGCTAGGCTAGTTTAAGGGTAACCGAGATTTGAGCCTAGTGATAAGGAAAGGCTTATGACCTCAGGGGAAGGCCAGATCTAGTGGGAAGACTCAAGGAGAGTTCAAGGGGGTTCCCAGAGACTATACCCCATCAGGCTCAAGGGGTATCCCAGAGACCGCACCCCCATCAACATGAAACCCTTTATGGATAATGCTAATTATGAGAAGGATTTCTTCCTTCCTTCCTTCCTTCCTTCCTTCCTTCCTTCCTTCCTTCCTTCCTTCCTTCCTTCCTTCTTTCCTTTTTTCCTTCCTTCCTTCCTTTCTTCCTCTTTCTTTCATCAATTCAAAATGTACTTCTTTGCAAATTCCATCTTTTATTCTTACTTCTGACTGCAGAGACCATAGAGAATATGCGATCTCCCTCTTTCCTTTCTTTTCCCCACCCAAATATAATCAATTACTTCAAATAATCCTGAAATGGCACAGGCTCATCCCAATTCCCTATTTTTTTTCTGGATGAATTTGTGCAAATTCCTTACCCTCTCCAAACCTTGCCTTTCTTCATTTCTAGAGTTATACTACTATTATTCCTAAAGACATCTTAGGACTGTGAAGCTCCAGTGAGATCATGTGTGTAGCAACCTTTGCATGTATGTCATCTTGTATTACTCTTTCCACAAGGAAAGCGGAGTGGTTACTCTGGAGTGACCAGCTTCCTTTCCATTAGCTATTTTTCAGTACATCATTCCCTAGTTCCACAAACTCTCCACAGGCACAGAAATATATAAATCTCATAAATAAACAAAAACAACCTTCATTTTCTATTAAAATTGGCCATTTGTCAAATTAAAACCTAAGGCAAAGCGGTAGGCATTTACTTTTCTTTGCTGAAATGGTCTCATTATAGAGACAACCACTTCCTCTAAGGACTTGAGACAGGACTGTTCCATTTTCATTCAGCTATTAAAATGGGAAGTTCCTGGAGGCATGGTGTTTTGCAGGAGGGCTGACAAAAAAAAAAAATTCTGAGAGGTATTTATCTCAAAGAACGAATATATCAGTGTCTCTGATGGACTGATTAGAAAGGGGAAAATGCCAAGTGGTTGGAATTATAGTGGGATGTTTTGTTTCTGAATGTTTTCTCATAGTGCATTCAGTTGACAGGTGAGGAAACTGAGGATCTATAAAGGAATACTCAATCATTAACAGTCACACTACTTCTCCAGCCACGTTACACCTTTTCCCCATTTTCCCTCTAGTTTAGCATGATGCCTCCAGCAGTTAGCCAAATAGCAGGCATTGTAGGAAGGGCTTTAAATTAAAAGCAAACCAACCAAATAAACCCTTATTTACTTCATGACACAGACAAGGCCTCTTATCTTCCCTTTTATATGACACTCCACATATTACCTCCTTATCTTTGTGCTGGCTGTTCTGAATTCCTTCCTTACATCAACCTCTTAGAACCTCAAGGCACCTTCAAGATTCATAGTCTTCAATAATCTTTTTATTTCCAATTTCAACTTCTTGTAACTGTTCCTACTAATCACCTTCAATCTACAACATTTTTTCAAATATACATATATATACACATATATAGATATACACACATGTGTATACACACATACATATGTGTATATATGCACACATGTATATGTCTTTATGCATGTCTATAAACACATACGTAAATTTATATATAAGGCAGTATTTTTTCATACATAAATATTTGTGTGTGTGTGTGTGTGTGTATACACACGAAGATATACATGCTTTCTCTCTCTTTCACTGCCTTTTTAAAGATATGGTCCAGGTATAGTTTAAATTCAGTCTCTGTGGGGAGTACCCAGCCAAGTGACTAGGTGCTTTTGTCCTTCTAAAAAAACCACACTCAGTTAAACTTCAACCCTAAATTAGCCTTATCGTAGCCTTAGGCAAGGAATCCTGTGTCAACTGATAGAAGAACACATATTGTAAAGATAGGAGAAGGTGAGATTATTAGTTCGGAACTCCTAAAAGAGGATTTTGTATTTGATCCTAAGAGCTATGCAGAGCCACTTGAGTTTATTGAGTTGAGTGGATGGGGTGCGGGTGGCTGGAGATTGAGGGGATCAGACCTGAGATTTGGAGATTTAGGACAAAGGCAATAATTTGACTCCTCCCTAATGAATTCACTGTTCTCTAAAGCAGTTATTCCAAACAGTCTTCCCATTTCTCAAGTTTCCCATAGAATCCCACTCACTAGCACTGAGAAATTCACCTCATATTTCAGTGAAAATAAAATGAGGACATTTCAGTCCTACCCTTCTTACCTCACATATCTCAGAGATATTCTTTTGTTATCATCTCTTTCACTTTTGCCTCTCATGAAAAGATGACCTTTGTCGTACCAAGGCAAACTTCTCTACATGCTGCTCTACATCAACCCTCCCTATTCTCTTTGTCATTTTCTCTTATCTTCAATTTCCCCTATCTACTGGTTCATTTCCTGCTGCCTAAAATTATTCCCATGTCTTCCCCATCTTAGAAAAGAAAACAAAACTGAAATTAAAAGAAACAAAATTATCATTTGACTCTCCTATACCATCCAAGTTTTATACACTCTCATTTCATTCTTGGCTCAACTCGAGAAAATCATGTATATTTTCACCCTCTTCTTCCTTTTATGGCTTTTGACCATATCATTCAATTGACTAACGTCTCTTAAATTGCCAATTTTCTCTTAATTGCTCAATCCAAAGCCTTTTTCTTGATTCTCATTTCTAATAAAATGTCTCTTCAGCATTTGGCAGTGTTGATCACCCTCTTCTCCTGATAGCCTTCCCTCACCTAGTTTTCATGACTCAGTTTTTCTGATTGTCTTCCTATCTGTCTGGATTTTTCTTAGTCTCCTAAGATGGATGCTGGATCTTCATGTGAGGCATGCCCACTAATCATAGGGGTGCTTAGGGTTCTGTCATGATTAGGTTTCCAGATTGCAACATCTAGAAAATTATTTGGCACATAGTAGGCACTTAATAAATTCTTGTTGAATTGACTTAACCCATCTTTTTTTTTCCCTCTATACTATCTCACTTACACTATTTGATTAGCCCGTGAGAGTTAAATTATCTTCTCTGCAGATCTATATGAAGACAAGACTCTGTCCTATGTTACAGTTTTACAATATCTTCTACTTTTTATAGATGTTAAATTATTTGTCTCATAGGAATCTGAATCACAAAATGTTTGGAAGAGTTCATTCATCCCCAGAAAAATCAAAACTCTTCTGCTTTTCTATTTTTTATTACTGTTTATGAAACTACCAGTTTCCTAGTGGTACTACAGTCAGCTCATGGTTCAGTCCATAGAGTATGGCATTTGCAGTGAGGAAGACCTGAGTTCAAATGTGACCTCAGACACTTACTACCCTTTTGATACTGGGCAAGGCACTTAACTTTTGTTTGCCTTGGTTTTCTAAAATTTAAAATGAAGATAATATCACTGTCCTGGCAGGGTTGTCATGAGTATAAAATGAGACAATATTTGTAGAAATTGCTCAGTACAATGCCTGAAACATGGTGAGTTGTTGTCTTTCATACTCACATGGAATCAAAATGATATCACTATGTTGAGGTCAATGTACACTGTGTCCAGCTGTGGCTGATCAGACCAATGCAAACTCAGAAGTCTCTGCCATGGACAAATAGTCCATATCATTATGTAGACTAGCCATATCTCTAAATTTGTGTATCCCATTTATTTTTAGCTACTGTAATTCTGCTTTGCTCGTAGAACACAGTACCTTCTTTGATATTTCACACCATGATGGATGGTCCTGTGACTGTTTCTCCCATTTCTCCCATATTTCTTCAGAGAGACCATGAAAGTGTCCTTGTATCACTTCTTTTGGCACATGGTAGGTGTTTAGCACACGCTTGCTCCCCTTCTCTTCCCTCTAAGTCATCCACATCAGTATCATTTTCAACTCCTCACTGTTTTTGTCTGTTGTCAAATTTTGAAATTTATTCCTTTGCAACATCTCTCACATACACCCAATTTGCTCTGCTTACACAATTGTGGCTGTAGGTCCTCATTGGCTCTTGTTTGGACTATTGAAATAACATGCTAATTGATCTCCTTTCCTCAAAAATAGTTCCATATATATCATCCACTAAGCTGAAATTTACATTTTTTTTTATAAAAAGTAAAACTTTGCATCTTGTGGGGACGAGCTGAAGCAGGCGCCGTAGGCTCGGCTCGGCCCGCTGCAATCCGTGGAGGAACGCGCCGCGCCGCCGGGGCCCATCATTCCCGGCCATCTGCAGGAAGGCTTCGGCTGCATCGTCACCAACCGGTTCGACCAGCTATTTGACGACGAATTGGACCCCTACGAGGTGCTGAAGGCGGCCGAGAACAAGAAGAAGGAAGGCGGCGGGGGCGACGGCGCGGGCGGCGGGCGGCGGGGGCGCGCCCGGGAAGCCGCTGCGCAAGGAGTCGCAGAAGGACCGCAAGAACCCGCTGCCGCAGCAGCCCGCGCCACCCAGCGCCGCTGCCAACGCGGCCGACAAGAAGGACGAGGCCCCACTGCCGCCCGCCGCGCTCAAGAAGGAAGGGCTAAGAGGAGTTGGTAGAAGGCCTGACTAGCAACTTCAGGGTAAAGGAAAACCAATTGACAGGAGACCGGAAAGGCGACCACCTCGTGAGCAACGATTTGAAAAATCGATTGAAGAAAAGGATGAAGGAGGAGAATTTTCAGTTGATAAGCCTATCTGAGGTCGTGGCGGTCCTGGGGGAAGAGGACGTGGTGGCCGTGGCCGTGGAATGGGCAGAGGAGATGGTTTTGACTCTCGTGGAAAGAGAGAATTTGATAGGCATAGTGGAAGCGATAGATCTGGTCTGAAGCACGAGGATAAACGTGGCGGAAGCGGCTTGCACAATTGGGAAATGGTCAAAGATGAGTTGACTGACTTGGAGCAAACCACTGTGACCGAGGTGACACCTGAAGGAGAAGAGCATCCAGTGGCTGATACAGAAAATAAAGAAAATGAAGTGGAGGAGGTAAAGGAAGAGGGCCCGAAAGAAATGACCTTGGATGAGCGGAAGGCTATCCAGAACAAGGACCGGGCAAAAGTAGAATTTAATATCCGCAAACCCAACGAGGGCGCCGATGGGCAGTGGAAAAAGGGATTTGTGCTCCACAAGTCCAAGAGTGAGGAGGCTCACACCGAAGAATCTGTGACGGATCATCACTTCCGTAAGCCCGCCAATGATATCACATCCCAGCTGGAGATCAATTTTGGAGACCTTGGTCGCCCAGGACGTGGCAGCAGAGGTGGGCGAGGCTGGCGTGGACGTGGTGGACGGCCCAACCGCGGAAGCAGAATTGATAAATCAAGTGCTTCTGCTCCTGGTGTAGATGACCCAGAGGCTTTTCCAGCTCTGGCCTAAACTGGACGTCCTAAGCCAACTCCGGTTCCTTTGTGGACCCTCCTCCACGAGGCTTGCATGCTTAACGATCCTAAAGGACTAAGAAGTTTAAAAAAAAAAAAGACTGTCATTCATACCATTCACACCTAAAGACTGAATTTTATCTGTTTTGAAAATGAACTTCTCTCACTACGCAGAGGCAACAATATGGTAGTCAGTTTTGTATTTAGAGATGTAATGGTAGCAGGGATGTTTCCATAATTTTCAGAGATTATGCGTTCTTCATGGATACTTTTTTGTATTGCTGCTTGAAAATATGCGTTTCCAAACTTGAAATATAGGTGTGAACAGTGAGTACCAAAAAAAAAAAAAGTAAAACTTTCCACATTATCCCCTCACTGGATAAACTCCAGTGGATCTCTCTTCACCCCTGAACACCTTTCTTGTCTGTCTTCTTACAACTTCTCCACCTACATGCATTCTAAAATCCCCAAACAATGGCCAACTTGATGTCCTTTATATCTCTATATCTATGCACTTTTCTACTCTTGCCTAAAATGTTCTCCTTTCTTGACTCCACCCATTAATTTCCCTGTTTTCCTTTAAGACAATTGAACACAACATTCTGGAGAAGCTCTTTAGTAGACCTCCCAAATAGTATCTCCTTCCCCTCTGAGGTTACTTTCCATGTATTCTATATATGTCTTATATATATCTGGTTATTTACATGTTGTCTCCCCCAATAGAATGTGGGTTTCTTGAAGACAGGCAGTATTTTCCCTTTCTTTATTTCCTGATAAAGTGACTATCATATAGTAATTATGTAATAAATAATAGTTGATTGACTGACTGCCATGACTACAGAACTTTCTGTGTCCTCTTCTTTTTTCTTTTCTTCTCTTCCAACTTCATTTTTACCTTTTTTCTTTTCTACTGCATCATTTCCATTTCTACATAATACCTTCTTTATCACCCCTCTTTGCATTTAGTATTCAACAAAATTCTCCCGTAAATCCTTCTCCTCAAAGAGAAATCTTGCTTTCAAAAGGATATAGGAAGCAATTTGATATGAGCTGTGTTCAAACTATGAGCATTCTATTTCTTCTTTTCCCCTACTTCTACAATACTTAGAGCATTCTCTACAATGGGTCATCAATACCCCTAAAATAGGCAATCGAATTAATTAAGGAATGAAGAAATGAATCAACAAACAATTAAGAAAATACAATAGCTATTAGCTTGAAGTGGATGTTGTATAGAAAGTCTGGGTCCTTGAAATTCTAGGCTTCATCTGCATCCTCAGATCTAATCATGGAATTTTCCATTTGGGATTTTTAAACTCTTCTTTCTGCTATTCTATTTATTAATGCTTCCTACAGAAAGAGGACAAATATATATCAAATGCATTTCTTAAATTGCCCCACACATGATCATCAGTCATTTCCTGATTCATAGAATAAAACATAAGTGGCTAAAATTCTGTAGTTCCTTGAATAATTCTGCCAAATTGTAGTAAATAATAACAATATTAGTGATGATAATGATACTAATAAATGCTGTATTTTACTTACACCATTTAATTACATATTTCCAAATTTAAAATTATTTAGGTATAGTTATTCCATTAGAGCTGATGTGGAGCATTCTTTAATTAAGGTGAATTTAATGAACATGTGCAGGTACTTTTTGTATGTGAAAATCCAGAGTTATCTATTTTTTGGTGACAAATCTAATTTGATGAGTGAGAGGAACATTGCCTTCAGAAGGTTATTTTGTATGTGGTTCTCCTAGGAATAATTCACAGGCAGGATTTATTTATGTATTTGAAATTGTATCTTATTTTTCACCTCAGGTATCTCTGCACAGGTGCCAAGTGTAATACATCAGCAGCTGCCTGCATTCACTTTCCTAAAATTTTCTGGCTCACGGCTAACTGCAGAATCTGCCATGCCACCCAGATTTGAGGCTCTTAGAAGTTACATGTGCATCTAGTTCTGGCAAACATCAGTGACTTCAGGGTTCTTTCCTTCTTCAGCTAATAACCAAAGGTGTGCTGTCTGATGCTGATGAAACCATAGGCATAGGCAGAAGGGATGACAGAGGCTGTTAGCTATTTGGTCCAACCCACTTATTTTATAAATGAGAAATCTGGAGCTCAGAGAGTTTAATGGTTTGCTCAAGGTCACACAGGTAATAAGCAATGGAGATAGGATTTGAACCCAGGTACCTTGCCTCCAGTGCCATTGTTCTTTCCATGGTACACTATTAGTTTCCATCTTTCATTATATTACTTATTTATGAATCTCTTGTCCCTACTAAACAGTAAGCTCCACTGGGGAGAGGCAATGCCTTGTTCATCTTTCTTTCTTCCACCGAGCTATGAACATGGATGGGAGCCATAAAAGGAAAGTGTCTGGTCACCTTCCTAGCATAAACTTCTTATAGCATAGACCAGGGTAGAATCCCAACAACGTATTAAAAATAAAACATGACAAAACACACTACTATAAACAAGAATAAACACAACTAATCTTTACAAAGCTCCTCTGTGATCATCCCAACTCTGTAAACAGCAAACTGCCCATAATTCAATCAGTTCCTATTTTCTTCTTTCTCATCCTTATCCATTTCCTCCTCAATGAATGTCAACTCAATAAACTTCTACTAATAGGGAAAGTTCCATCATCATCAGTATCATCATCCTCATCGCTGACATTCATAAAGCTCTTAAAGACTTGTTGAAGACTTTCAAATTGTCATTTGAATTCATCTTCCTACCTACCTTGGGAAGGAAGGGCTATTATTATCCTCATTATATAAATGAGGAAATTGAGGCCAAGGGAGTTTGACTGACTGGCTAAGGGTCACATAGCTTCTAAGTGTCTGAAATAGGATTTAAATTCAGGTCTCCCTGAATCTAGGTCCAGTGCTCTATCCAGTGCATCATCTAAGGGCCTTTGCTGATATACATAAAATAGGAAGGATATCCAGGGATCTTCTCCTGTGGCCAAGATCATAGATCAAATTGACCTTACTCAAATGAAAAATCCATTAGACAACAAAGAGAAATGAAACCCAAGGAAAGTCAGGAGATGGTAAGAAAGCACTCCACTTCCCTTACGGAAGACAGTTAGACAGTCAATAAGCATTTATTGTTCAGTAATCTTTTTGTCATATCCTACTCATCATGACCACATTTGAAGTTTTCTCGGCAAAGACACTGGAGTATTTTTTTTAAATTGCCTTCTCCAGTTCATTATACAGATAAAGAAAATGAGGAAAACAGGGTTAAATGACTTGCCCAGAACCACACAGCTAGGAAGTATCTGAGGCCAGATTTGGATTCAGGAAGATAAGTGTTCCTCTAGGTCAGGAATTCTATCCACTGTACCAACTACCTGCATTTATTAAGCATCTAATAAGGCAGGAATTATTTTATATAATGAAAATGTGAAGAAAGGCAAAAATGAAGTCCATGGAGAACACAGTTTAATGGGGGAGACAACATGCAAGAAATTATGTACAAACAAGATCTAGAGAGAACAAATTGGAAATAATCAACAGATGGAAAACACTCATTAAGATATATTGGGAAAACCTTATTGAAGAAGGTAGAGTTTTAGCTATGACCTGAAAAAAATAATGGAAGCCAGGAACCATGGATGAGGAGAGAGAGAAATCCTGGAATGGAAAACAGCCAGAGAAAATGCCCAAAGTTGAGAGATGGAGTGTCTTACACTAGGAATAAGAAGATCAGTGTCATTGGACGGAAGAGTATATAAGGAGCATAGGGTTAATATTATAAGGAGACTAAAAGAGTAGGTAGGGGCCAGATTATGAGAGACTTTGAATGTCAAATAGAGGATTTTATATTCATCCTCTAGATAGAAAAGAACCACTTATTTGATTGAGTGGGTCTTCATTAAGAATAACATGCACTTCAGGAAGATCACTTGACCACTTTGACAACTGAGTATATGATGGAACAAAGGTTGGAGAAATGAACCAAGGAGACAAATGAACAGAAAATTGTAATTGCCAAGGCATGACATGGTGAGGGGATGTACCAGGGTCATCTCAATGTAAGAGAAGAGAATGGGGGCATATACAAGATATGTTACAAAGGATGAATCAATATGACTTGGTGACAGAGCGGCTATCAGGAGTGAGAGAGAGTAACAAGTTAGGTAGTCTGAGAGTTAGTGGGAAAGTGATGGTGTCTTCAACAGTAACAGAAATGTTCAGAAGAAAAGATGATTTCAGGGGAGGGATGAGTTCAATTTGGGGCTATGTTGAATTTACCATGTTTATTAAAAATCCAATTTGAGATATTTAATAGTAGTTGGACATGAGACTAAAGATAGATGTGGAGATGAGGAAAGAAGTTAGTGCTAGATAAGGAGATTTGAGAATCATCAGCATAGAGATGATAATTGAATCCACATTAACCTAAGAGATTGCCGAAATAATTAGTACACAAGGAGAAGATAAAAGTTTCTAGAACAGAGCCCTAGCCAAGAGTGGGGGTGTCACAGGGGGGATGCAGATATGAAACAGATGAAGATACATCAAAGAACACTATGAGGTCAAACAGATAGCAAGACAAATAGGAGAGAGTAGAATCAATGGTGAATGTCCTGAGAAAGGAAAGGGGGTTTAGGGATTAAATGTTACCATGAGAATGAAGAGAAGAAAAGAGTATAAGATAGTAAGGCAGAGATAGAGGTGGAATGATTATATATTGTTGATGGTGGTAAGGTAAGGGTATTACAATATTTTTATAGAGTTCAGGGTGGACTGGATTGAGGATTGGGACATTGGAAAACATAAAATTGAGGTACTGGGAGTTTAGAGTGTTTGCTAAGCTGTCAATATCTATGTTGAAATCACCTGATATCTAAAATTGTCTATAGTCATACAAAAATGCTCGAAATCACTATTGATTAAAGAATCTATCAGATTTGCTAACATGACAAAATAGGAAAATGAAAAAATGATGGAGAAGATGTGAGAAAATTGGAACACTAAGTCATTGTTGGTGGAGTTGTGAACTGATCCAACCATTCTGGAGAGCAATTAGAAACTATACCCAAAGGGCTATAAAAAGTGCATACCCTTTGACCCATCAATATTACTTCTAGGGCTGTATCCCAAAGATATCATAAAAATGAAAAAGGACCCACAAGTACCAAAATGTTTATAGCAGCTCTTTTTGTGGTGGCCAAGAACTTGAAATTGAGGGGATGCCCATCAATTGGGGAATGGTTGAACAAGTTGTGGTATATGAACGTAATGGCATAAATTGAACTATAAGAAATGATGAGCAGACAGACTTCAGGAAAACTTGTAAACACTTACATGTGCTGATGGTGAGTGATGTGAGCAGAACCAGGAGAACACTGTACACAATGTCAGCCGCATTGTGTGATGACTGACTTTGATAGACTTAAGTCTTCTGAGTAATGCAAGGACCTAAAACAATTCCAAAAGATTTATGATGGAAAATGCCATCCACATCCAGAAAAAGAAATATGGAATCTGAATGCAGATCAAAACAGATTATTTTCTTTTTTTGTTTTGTTTTATGTTTTTTTTTCGTTCTCGTGGTTACTCCCATTCATTCTAATTCTTCTATAGAACGTGACTAATGTGAATAGTATATGCAGAGCCTATATCAGAATGCATGCTGTCTTGGGAGACGGAGGAGAGGGAGGGGGAGAAAATTTAAAACTTAGGGAAATTAATGTTGAAACTAAAAATGAATAAATTAGCTTATGTAAAAAAAAGAAATCCCCTAAAAGAGACCACTATTTGGATAAAAAAGAAATACTGTGATCCTTGTACTGAAATACAATGAGAGGAAAGAAAGGGAATGCTGTGGAGGTGAATAGACAACAGCTACTGAATTTTTGATTTAATAATAGACACTGTTGCCAATGATCTTCCTGAAACATTGATCTGACCAAGTTAAGTTGGGACTCTAATCAAAGCAACAATGTTTAAAGGAATTCAGGAGGGAATAATTCTTGTAAAGAGGATAACCATTTCCTATTTTTTTTTATAATCACCTACATTGAATATTCCTACTGGCTCCAAAAGTGAGGAAAAAGAAAAGCAAATCTGTGGCTCCAACAGATGGTCATATATACAACAATGAAGGGTTACATGCCCAAACATTAAAATTATTTAATTATGTAATATTGACTCTCTCAATTAAAATAAAAAGAGAGGCTTATTCTTATCCTGAAATATTCAAATATTGGTCATTATATGGACATGGCTTCCAAAGTCGTTGTTTGGACGTAGCAGATTGTCTAACCATGGTCCCTTCCTCCTCAATGATGCAAATTTATACACTGTCTAAAAAAATTATACTTACTTCAAATTGCAAAGATAGAATTTCTATTGCTGTACATCTATTGTGCTTTCACTGTCTGTCAAGCAAGCATTTTTCAAGGAAGGGAATGTTAGGCCTCACTGCGGGCCAGAATTTGACACATATCATAAAGCCCTCTCCCTGACTAAGAAGGGACATTTCATCACTTGTCTCAGCACTCAGCTCTTCACTCAGAACTAAGTTTTAATGAAGTCATATTAATAGCCCCAAGTCAAAAACCATCATGACAATGTCATACTGCTAGAATGTCTTTGAGTGTCTTATTATTCTTCAAAGAAGTAAATACCTATGTAACCAATAAGGTTAATGCTCTGAAATGTCTGTGCCAACTAACCAGCTTCCTACTCCTGCAGGATATGTGGCATACAGCCTCCTCACTGTAATTACTGTCCCTAAAAAATGGGAAATGAGGGAACATAGAAGCTCCAATGAATGCTCAGGAATGACCTTCCTGACCCTCTCTGCAGATGGCTAACACATCTCAGATATGAGTATAAGTTTTCTTCCTTGGAAAAAAACACCTGTGATAGGGCCTTCCTATGAAAGAAAAATGTAGTCTGAGTTCTGTCTTTTCTTCCAGTCTACTCACATCTCAGCATCAGTTGGCTACTGCAAGCTGAGTATCACAGGATTTTAGAAGGAAAAAAAAAATCACTTCTCAGAAGCTTCCCAGAAGGATGATGGCAAAGAAGTGTTTGGAGACATTCTGAGAACATTGTGGAGACTGGGGACAGAAAAGCCCATTATTGCAATAATCACTTGTGGATTCTGTGAACAGGACAAGTAGCACCCTTTCAACTACAGTTCCTAGCAAATTGAGGGAATAGCTCTGGAACTCCCACCAACTGTCCTGAGAGGTGAATGCCTCACAGGATCTTCTACAGGTAGTCTCCTATAGTATTTCATATTCATTTCCAACTATCTTTTCACCAGATACCCTGATATTAGGTTTGTACATTTGGCCAACTTTTCCTCATTCCCTCTTCCATGGAAGAGCTCAAAAAGGATTTGCAAAAGCAACTTAGAGAAGCAGAGGAAAAATTGGGATGAGAAAAGAAAATGATGTGAGAAAACCATGAAAAACAAGTCAATGACTTGCTAAAGGAGACCCCCAAGAAATACTGAAAAAAAAATTGAAGAAAACAACACCTTAAAAAATAGACTAACTCAAATGGCAAAAGAGCTCCAAAAAGCCAATGAGGAGAAGAATGCCTTGAAAGGCAGAATTAGCCAAATGGAAAAGGAGGTCCAACGGACCACTGAAGAAAATACTAACTTCAAAATTAGATTGGAGCAAGTGGAAGCTAGTGACTTGATGAGAAATCAAGATATTATAAAACAGAACCAAAGTAATGAAAAAATGGAAGACAATGTCAAATATCTCATTGGAAAAACCACTGACCTGGAAAATAGATCCAGGAGAAATAATTTAAAAATTATTGGACTACCTGAAAGCCATGATCAAAAAAAGAGCCTAGATACCATCTGTCAAGAAATTATCAAGGAGAACTTCCCTGATATTCTAGAGCCAGAGAAAAAAAAATAGAAATTGAAAGAATCCACATATCACCTCCTCAAAAAGATCCCAAAAAGAAAACTCCTAGGAATATTGTTGCCAAATTCCAGAGCTCCCAAATCAAGGAGAAAATACTGCAAGCAGCCAGAAAGAAACAATTTGAGTATTGTGGAAAAACATCAGGATAACACAGGATCTAGCAGCTTCCATATTAAGGGCTTGGAATATGATATTCCGGAGGTCAATGGAGCTAGGATTAAAACCTAGAATCACCTACCCAGCAAAACTGAGTATCATGCTCCAAGGCAAAATATGGATTTTCAATAAAATAGAGGACTTTCAAGCTTTCTCAGTGGAAAGACCAGAGCTGAATAGAAAATTTGTCTTTCAAATGCAAAAATCAAGAGAAGCATGAAAAGGTAAACAAGAAAGAGAAATCATAAGGGACTTACTAAAGTTGAACTGTTTTGTTCACATTCTTACATGGAAAGATGATGTGTATGATTCATGAGACCTCAGTATCAGAGGAGCTGAAAGGAATAAGCATATATATATATATATATATATATATATATATATAGATATATGTGTGTGTGTGTGTGTGTGTGTGTGTGTGTGTGTGTGTGTGTATATATATATATATATATATAGGTAGGTGTATGTATGTATATAGACAGAGGGCACAGGGTGAGTATGAAGTGACGATTATTTAAAAAAATAAAATCAAATTAAAGGATAAGAGAGGAATATATTGAGAGAGGGAGAAAGGGAGAGATAGAATGGGGTAAATTATCTCGCATAAAAGGGGCAAGAAAAAGGAGTTTTGTAGGAAGGGAAGAGGGGGCAGGTGAGGGGGAATGAGTAAATCTTGCTCTCATCGGATTTGACCTGAGAAGGGAATACCATACACACTCACTTGGGTATGTTACCCCACAGGAAAGAAGGAGGAAGAAGATATAAAAGGGGGGATGATAGAAGGAAGGGCAGATATGGGGAAGAGGTAATCAAAAGCAAACACTTTAAAAGGGACAAGGTCATGGGAGAAAATTCAATAAAGGGGGATAGGTTAGGAAAGAGCAAAACACAGTCTTTCACAACATGAGTATTGTGGAAGTGTTTACATAATGATATATGTGTCCTTTGTTGAATTGCTTGCTTTCTTAGGGAGGGAAGTGGGGAGGGAAGAGGAGAGAGAATTTGGAACTCAAAGTTTTAAAAACAGAAGTTCAAAAATAAACAAAAAAAAGTTTTTGCATGCAACTTGGAAATAAGATATGCAGGCAATGGGGTGTAGGAATTTCTCTTGCCCTACAAGAGTAAAAGGGAAAGGGGGATGGGAGGGGAGTGGGATGACAGAAGGGAGGACTGACTGGGGAACGGGGCAACCAGAATATACACCATCTTGGAGTGGGCAGGAGGGTAGAAATGTGGAGAAAATTTGTAATTCAAACTCTTGTCAAAATCAATGCTGAAAACTAAATATATTAAATAAAATAAATAAAAAATTATAAAAAAAAAGAAATCAAACTTGTCCTACAAGCAGCAGGAAGGGAAAGGAGAAAGAAAAGAGAGGGGAGTGGTCAGAAGAGAGGGAAAAGTAGCAAGGGGAAAAAGGTAAGATAAGGGAGGGGAATCAAGAGGGAAGGTAAATTGTGGAAGGCAGTAGTCAAAAGCAAAACTCTTTTGAGGAACTGAGGAAGGCAGAAGGGAGAAATAAAAGTATAAACAGGGAGGAAAAAAGTATGCAGAAAAAGACACAGACAGTAATCATAACTGTGAATATGAATGGGATGAACTCTCCCATAAAATGGAAGCAGATAGCAGAATGGATTAAAAACCATAATCTTACAATATGCTCTTTACAAGAAACATATTTGACACAGGGGGATACACACAGGGTAAAGGCAAAAAGACTGGAGTAGAATATATTGTGCTTCAGTCAAAGTAAAAAAAAAAAAAACCATGAGTAGCAATCCTAATCTCAGATAAAGCAAAAGAAAAGAGATTAGAAAGGATACTATATCCTGCTAAAAGGCACCATAAACAATGAAGCAATATCATTATTTAACATCTTTGCACCAAGTGGTAGAGCATACAAATTTTTAAAAGGGAGGTTAAGGGAGTTAAAGGAAGAAATAGACAGCAAAACTATAATAATGGGAGACCTCAACATTCTCCTCTCTGAACTAGATAAATCTAACCTCAAAACAAACAAGAAGTAAGTCAAGGAGGTGAACAGAATTTTAGAAAAGGCAGATATTATAGACCTCTGGAGAAAACTGAATGGTAATAAAAAGGAATATATGTTTTTTTGTTTGTTTTTTTTTTTTTTCACAGCAGCACATACTCAAAATTTGACCATGTAGCAGGGCATAAAACCCTAACAATCCAGTACAGAAAGGCAGAAGTAGTCTATGCATCCTTCTCAGAGCATGATGCAGTAAAAATTATTTGTAATAAAGAACAATGGAAAAATAAACTAAGAATTAATTGGAAACTAAATAATCTAATTCTAAAGAATGAGTGGGCCAAAGAACAAATCAGAGAAACAATTAATAACTTCATTCAAGAGACAATAATGAGACAACATACCAAAACTTATGGGATGCAGCAAAAGTAGTTCTTAGGGGAAGTTTTATATCTCTAAATGCTTGCATGAATAAAATAGAGAAAAAGGATATCAATGATTTGGGCATGCAACTTAAAAAGGTAGAAAAAGAACAAATTGAAAATCCCCAATTAAATACCAAATTAGAAATATTGAAAATCAAAGGAGAGATTAATACAATTGAAATCAAGAAAACTATTAAATTAATAAATAAAACCAAGAGCTGGTTTTATGAAAAAACAATAAAATTGATAAAACTTTGGTCAATTTGATTAAAAAATGTAATAAGAAAACAAAATAACCAGTATAAAAACAATAAGGTTGAATTCTGCTCCAATGAAGAGGAAATTAAAACAACAATTAGGAATTATTTTGCCCAATTATATGCCCATAAATTTGACCACATTAGGGCTATGGATGAATATTACAAAAAATATAAATTGCCCAGGTTAACAGTAAAGGATGTAAAGTTCCTAAATAACCTCATCTCAGAAAAAAGAAATTGAGAAAGCCATTAATGAACTCCCTGGGAAAAAATCTCCAGGGCCAGATGGTTTTACATATGAATTCTGTCAAACATTTAAAGAAAAATTAATTCCTATACTTCATAGACTATTTGGAAAAATAGGTGATGGAGTCCTACCAAATTCTTTTTATGAGACAAATATGGAACTAATACTCAAACCAGGAAGAGTCAAAACAGAGAAGGAAAATTTTAGACCAATTTCCCTAATGAATATTGATTGAAAAATTTTAACGCAGCAACTTATGATGAGAATAATACACTATGACCAAGCAGGATTTATTCCAAGAATGCAAGGCTGGTTAAATATTAGGAAAACTATGAGCATAGTTGACCATATTTAATAACAAAAGTAGCAGAAACCACGTGATCACATCAATACATGCAGAAAAAGCCTTCAACAAAATACAAGCCCCATTCATATAAAAAACACTAGAAAGCATAGGAATAAATGGAGACTTCCTTTAAATTATAAGTAGCATCTACCTAAAACCATCTACAAGCATTATTTGTCATGGGGATAAGTTAGATGCATTCCAAATAAGATCAGGAGTGAAACAAGGATGTCCATTATGACCCCTATTATTCAATTTGGCAATAGAAATGTTAGCTGTAGCAACAAGAGAAGAAAAAGGAATTGAGGGAATTAGAATAGGCAAAGAAGAAACTAAATTATCACTTTTTCCAGATGACATGAAGATTTACTTAGATAATCCTACAGAATCAAGTATAAAACTACTTGAAATAATAAAAACAAACTTTACCAAAGTTGCAGGATATAAAATAAACCCACATAAATCCTCAGCATTCCTTTTTTTCGTATTTCTTTTTATTAACTTTATTTAATACATTTAGTTTTCAGCACAAGAGTTTGAATTACAAATTTTCTCCCCATTTCTACCCTCCTGCCCACTCCAAGATGGTGTACATTCTGGTTGCCCCGTTCCCCACTTAGCCCTTCCATCTGTCACCCCACTCCCTTCCCATTCCCCTTTCCCTTCTTCTCTTGTAGGGCAAGATAAATTACTATGCCCCATTGCCTTTGTATCTTATTTCCTAGTTGCATGCAAAATCTTTTTGTTGTTGTTGTTTTTGAACATCTGTTTATAAAAATTGAGTTCCAAATTCTCTCCCCTCTTGCCTCCCCACCCACCCTCCCTAAGAAGGCAAGCAATTCAACATAGGCCACATGCATATCATTATGTAAAACCTTTCCACAATACTCCTGTTGTGAAAGATTAACTATGTTTTGCTCCTTCCTATCCTATCCCACTTTATTCAATTTTCTCCCTTGACCCTGTCCCTTTTTAAGAGTGTTTCTTTTTGATTACCTCCTCCCCCTGTCTGCCCTCCCTTCTATTGTCCCCCCTTTTTTATCTTCTTCCTCCTTCTTTCCTGTGGGGTAAGATACCCAATTGAGTATGTGTGGTATTCCCTCCTCAGGTCAAATCCAATGAGAGCAAGATTTACTCATTCCTCCTCAACTGCCCCCCCTTCCCTTCCTACAAAACTGCTTTTTCTTGCCACTTTTATGTGAGATAATTTACCCCATTCCATCTCTCCCTTTCTCCCTCTCTCAATATATTCCTCTCTTATCCCTTAATTTCATTTTATTTTTTAGATATCATCCCTTCATATTCAACTCACCCTGTGCTCTCTGGCTATATATATATATATATATATATACACATATATATATGTATGTATGTATGTATATACACTTATACACACATATATATATACCTATATATACACATACATAGACACACACATATGTGTATATATGCATACACACATGTATATATGTTATATATATGTATGTGTGTATGTGTGTATGTATATATATGTATATATATATATATGTATGTATGTATGCATGTTTCCTTCAGCTACCCTAATACTGAGGTCTCATGAATCATACACATCATCTTTCCATGTAGGAATGGAAACAAAACAGTTCATCTTTGGTAAGTCCCTTATGATTTCTCTTTTTTGTTTACATTTTCATGCTTCTCTTGATTCTTGCATTTGAAAGTCAAATTTTCTATTCAGCTCTGATCTTTTCACTGAGAAAGCTTGAAAGTCCTCTATTTTATTGAAAATCCATATTTTGTCTTGGAGCATTATACTCAGTTTTGCTGGGTAGGTGATTCTAGGTTTTAATCCTAGCTCCATTGACCTCCAGAATATCATATTCCAAGCCCTTCAATCCCTTAATGTGGGAGCTGCTAAATCCTGTGGTATCCTGATTGTTTTTCCACAATACTCAAATTGTTTCTTTCTGGCTGCTTGCAGTATTTTCTCCTTGATTTGGGAGCTCTGGAATTTGGCAACAATATTCCTAGGACTTTTCTTTTTGGTATCTTTTTGAGGAGGCGATCTGTTGATTCTTTCAATTTCTATTTTACCCTCTGGCTCTACAATATCAGGGCAGTTCTCCTTAATAATTTCTTGAAAGATTATATCTAGCCTCTTTTAATGATCCTGGCTTTCATGTAGTCCAATAATTTTTAAATTATCTCTCCTGGATCTATTTTCCAGGTCAGTGGTTTTTCCAATGAGATATTTCACATTGTCTTCCACTTTTTCATACCTTTGGTTCTGTTTTATAATATCTTGATTTCTCATAAAGTCACTGCCTTCCACTTGCTCCAATCTAATTTTTCAGGTAGTATTTTCTTCAGTGGTCTTTTGGACCTCCTTTTCCATTTGGCTAATTCTGCCTTTCAAAGCATTCTTCTCCTCATTGGCTTTTTGGAGCTCTTTTGCCATTTGAGTTAGTCTTTTTCTTAAAGTGTTGTTTTCTTCAATATTTTTTTTCAGTATTTTTTTGAGTCTCCTTTAGCAAGTCATTGACTTGTTTTTCATGGTTTTCTTGCATCATTCTCATTTCTCATCACAATTTGTCCTCAACTTCTCTAACTTGCTTTTCCAAATCCTTTTTGACCTCTTCTATGGCCCGAGACCAGTTCATTTTTTTCTTGGAGGCTTTTGGTGTAGGCTCTTTGACTTTGTTGACTTCTTCTGCCTGTATGTTTTGGTCTTCTTTGTCACCAAAGAAAGATTCCAAAGTCTGAGACTGAATTTCAGTGAGCTTTTGCTGCATGGCCACGTTCCCAGCCAACTTACTTGACCCCTGAGTTTTACATTGGGGTATGACTGCTTGTAGAACAAAGAGTACTTTGTTCCAAGCTTGAGGGGATGCACTGTTGATTTCACAGCTATTTCTATACAGCCAGCTCTGCCACACCAGCACTCCTCCTTCCTCAAGAACCACCAACTCAGACTTTAGGCAAATCTTAAGCAGGTTCTGCACTGCTGCTCTGATCTGCCACTTAATTCCTCCCTCCATGTGGGCCTGGGGCCAGAAGTAACTGCAGCTGTAGTTCTGTAGCTGAACCTCCTGTGCTGCCCCTGGGGCAGTGGCCAAACCATGAACTCTGTCCCCTGCATCTTTTCCCACTAACCTTCTCTGTTGTTTTTGGTGTTTGTGGTTTGAGAAGTCTGGTAACTGCCACAGCTCACTGATTCAGGGTGCTAGGGCCTGTTCTGCCCGGCTCCTGGTCTGGCTGGTCCTGCTGCCTCCCATGCTGAGCTCTGTTCCCCTCCACTCTGTGCATGATAGACCTTATCCAGCGACCATCCCGGCTGTCTTGGGCTAGATCCCTGCTTCCCTCTGCTATTTTGTGGGTTCTGCAGTTGTAGAATTTCTTCAGAGCCATTTTTATAGGTTTTTGGAGGGACTTGGTGAGGAGCTCACGCAAGTCCCTGCTTTCCATCTGCCATCTTATCAGCATTCCTATACACCACTAACAGCAAGAGATCGAAAGAGAAATTCCATTTAAAGTTACATTGAAAAGGGCTATTAAAATGTGCATACCCTTTGCACTAGCAATACCACTTCTAGGGCTGTATCCCAAAGAGATCACACAAGTGTTAAAAAGACCCATAGGTACAAAAATATTCATAGCAGCTCATTTTGTAGTAGCAAAGAATTGGAAATCAAGGGGATGCCCATCAATTGGAGAATGACTGAACAAGTTGTAGTATATGAATGTAACAGAATACTATTGTGCTATAAGAAATCGGGGAAATTTCAGACTTCATAATAACCTGGAAAATCCTACATGATATAATGCTGAGTGAACGGAAGAGAACCAGGAGAAAATTATACACAACCACAGATATATGGATTCTGTGATGACTAACCCTGATTGACTTTGCTCTTCTCAGCAATACAAGGATCAAAGTCAACTCCAAAGGATCCATGATGGAGAGAGCTTTCTGCATCCAGAGAAAGAACTATGGAGTCTGAAAGCAGATTGAGACAAACTATTTGCCCTCCTTTTTTTTTCTTTTGTTTTTTTTTTTCTCTTTTGTTTTTGGTTTTTCTTTCTCATGATTCATTCCATTGGTCATAATTCATCTTTACAACTTGACTATTGTGTAAGTAAGTTTAATGCAAAGTTGTATGTAGAAGATACATAAGATTCTATTCCATCTGGGGGAGGATGGGGGAGGGGGAGGAAGAAAATCTGGAACTCAAAATCATGCAGAACTGAGTGTTGTAAACTAAAAATCAAAATCTTAATTTAAGAAAAAGAAGAAGAAAAAGACAAAAGATGAAATAATTTGAAAATTATTTAGTGTTGATAAGTGAACCAAAATAAAGTCAACCTAGGTTTTTCTTAGAAAAAGTGAAAATTATTCCTAAATTTTATTTATATTTTAATGATAATTTTGTGAATTTATACCTATTTGTGGTTGAGAAAAAGTATATAAATTGCTAAGTTATAAATTTCATTTTAAGAGAAATGATCATTTCTCTGTGTTATTTAATGATTAATTATTGAATTAGGATCAAGATTTTTCCACTTTTCTACTTTATGCAAAAATCATCCCCTTTAGGTTACTCAGACAGGCTTTGAAGTCAAAGGCTAATACTGACAGGGAAAATTGAGATTTTTTGAAAAAGTAGAGTTAGGTGAATTGATGAAGCCTGGACCATTGTGTTTTCCTCATGCAAGTCTGGGGAAATGTGTATTCTCTCTTTTGTCAGACATGGTAATGTGAATATAGTTAAGTCTTTTTGATGAAGATTGAGTGATCAGAGTCATGTAACCCATCCCCTCATTAGAATAGGTCCATCTCTCACTATAATATTGACTTCCTTAGTAATTTTTAACCAATCAGCTTTGATTTCTACCCTAAGAAACACCCACTCTTCCAAGGGCATATGAGTGTTGAGTGGGTTCTGTGATTGTTTTTGGTTTAAAAGAGATAGTCAAATGATCATCCTTTTATTAATTACATGTTAGCATTATTAACAAAATGATTAATTACCTAGAAACTATGTCTCTGGAAGTTTATATAGAACACAATCTAAGGAAAAAAATTAATGATAGTCAGAGGCTGATAGTTTGAGTTTCATAGTTGATGGCTGATAGCAGACCAAGGTACACATTCAATTTTTAGAGTGGTGAAGCTATCTTGGAATTGGATTCTGTAAAACTAGGCACATGAAGTGGAAACTGAAAATACAATAGGATCATAAGCTTTCAGTTTCAGTGGAAATAGTACAAGGAACTTCCTGTACATCTAAAATTACACATTCGATTTTATATACCTCTGCTTAAAGATAATACCAGAAATGTAATGACTGATGTTCCACTTTCAAGATATCTGTATTCTTCTGATGGTAGGCACCTTCACTGTATTTTGATGAATGTTTCACAAGAGAAAGCAGCTAAGACATATTGCTAAATAAATGGCAACAACACACAGCTAATGATATACAACATATACAAATTAAAATAAGAGGTACCTAAACCCTTATAAAATTTGCAGCATAATAAAACAACACAGAATATTACAAGCATTGATGTGAAGAAACAAGTACACATATTCATTATTGGTGGAATTACATGTATAGTTAGATCTGATCTATTTTCATGTGTGTATGTAAAAAATTTTTGTTGTTTCTGTTTTCTGTGTATGTAAAACTTCTCCAATTTTGTTTGCCATTTGCTTGTATGAGTTGATGTGTTTAATATACCTTTCCCAATAGTCATTTATCTAAATTGTGTTTTGTGGAAGGAGTAGAGCTGGTTAAGCATAAGCTTAAAGCCATCCTTGCTCTTAAGAGAAATCAGTAGAGTGGTTTCCTTCTGAAACCAGATACATGTATCTAAACTAGAGATATTTGAAATGTGGCAGATAGATATAGCTTGTAATTCAATAAGCTTCTTAAAGAAAGGAGAGATTATACATACTTCAAATAACCAGAGTTTTTGAGACCTTGTGGTATATGCTTAGGCCACAGGCTATTCTTAAAAAATGGTATAAAAATAAATGTACAAGTTCATCCAATAATCCTGTAGATGGGGAAATCCATTAAAATGTTGCTAAAAACAAGGGGAAATTTATTTATTCACTTATTGTATAGTAGCAATAGTCATTATCATTCAATATGTGTGCAAATATGTAAACATGCAAATAAATGTGTCCATCGCAGATAGATGGAAAGATAGACAAACAGACAGATAGAGAGATAGAGAGATAGATAGATAGATAGATAGATAGATAGATAGATAGATAGATAGATAGATAATTAGACAGATAAGATGTGGGATAGGGCAGTTAGGTGGCACAGTTGATGGAGTACCAGCCCTAGAGTCAGAAGGACTAGAGTTCAAATATGGCCTCAAAAACTTACTAGCTGAGTGTCCTTTAACCCAGTTTGCCTCACTTCATCATCTGTAAAATGAGCTGGAGGAGGAAATGGCAAACCTCTCTAGTATCTTTGCCAAGGTTACCCTAAATGAGGCTGAGTGAGACACAAATGAAACAACTCAACAACAAAACGATGGGAGAATGGTCAAAGAAATTACGGTGCATTCACTCCGTAGAATACAAAATGACATTAAATTAACAAATATGAAGAATGCATTATATAGAAACACCTTTATGAATTAATGTATAATGCAAAAATCAAAACAGAACACATAAGAAATATGATCACATAAGATGAAAATTGGATATTAATGGAGGAGAAACAAAAAATGTGGAAGGAAACATTGAAAATAACTACAAAAGTCATGGAATTTTAAGGGCAAATTTTCTTGTATTTAAATGTAAATTGTTTAAAAATTAGGATTAAATGTTTTCATATTAGATTTTGTTTATAATAAATCCATAAAATATACAAATAAGATAAGCTGTGAAGTTCAATTTTATAGGCATTAACCAGATAATGGGCTATACATTTCACCGTATGAGGAGAAAACAAATCCCAGCTGTCCTTGAGAATGGGGACCATCTTCTGCCCTGCTTTCATTTGTATTTCCAGCACTTAGCACAGTGGTTGGCACCTAGCAAACAATTAATAAATGCATTAAAATTACTCAGTATTTGGTTTAATCTAAATATTCTTTTCAAGGGGATTGTTGTGCACATTGTATGTATAATTCTTCTGCTTATCTTTCAATTTTGGAACAAATACTTTGGCCAAATAATAAGAGGATGGGGCCCACTGGAAAAGATCCTGATGTTGGGAAAGTTTGAAGGTAAAAGGAAAAGTAGACAGTAGAAGATGAGATGGATAGACAGTATCATACAAACAGTGAACATGAATTTGGATAGACTTCTAGACATAATGTAGGATAGAGGAACATGGCGAGATATGGTCTTTGGGATTATGAAGAATTGGACATGACTAAACCACTAAATAGTAGCAACATTCTTAATTTTTCTTCCTCAATTCTTCCTAAATTGTCTTCCTCCATTAATAAAGTTCTTCCCATAATTTTCTGAGTTCTTCAAAGTCACTATTTCTTACACTTTGTTATTCTTTAATTAGTTTTTGTCATGCCTGATTCTTCATGACCTCATTTGGGGTTTTGTTGGCAAAGATGGTAGAGTGGTTTGCCATGTCATTCTCCAGGTTATTTTACAGATGAGGAGCTGAGGCAAATAGGGTTAAATGACAAGCCCAGGGTCACACAGTTAATAAGTGTGTGAAGCCAGATTTGAACTTAGGGAGGTGAGTCTTACTGACTTCAGACCCATCACTCAATCTACTGTGACACTAAGCTGCCCCCTTTTTATATTATATATCTATATAATGCACATATGTAACTTATGTGTAAATATGTAAGTGTGTAAATGTGCATATACACATATACACAAAGGCACTTGCATTGCCCCATTAGCATGTGCCTAGTTCTAGAGTGTACAGAGAAAAACACAATTCAGTAAAGATTTTGTCATAAAACAATCCTCTGTTCTTAATGTACCCAAGTTAGCACCTAGGCTTTATGAGGAGGTAAAAACAGCTTCAGTTATCATTTTACTCAATCATATATTCATTCAACAAAAATTTGAGTGTAATTTCTTATTTCCAAACACACAAGTATTTTCAAAACTCTTGAAAATTAAAAAAAAAAACACAAAATCTGATTTGGCAAAGAATTTAGCTGCCATCTAATCCAACCCATACCCCTCAATGAATGGAGGCTATTATATATGCTGCCAAGTGGTTACCACCTTTTAGTTGAAAGTATCTACAGAGGATCATCTATTACCCCTTGAGGAAGCATTTCCACTTTTCTATTGGCCTCATTTTCAGGGTCTTTTTTTCTTTTTTTTGGAGGGTGCAAGGCAAGGCAATTGGGTTAAGGGACTTGCCCAAGGACACACATCTAATAAGTGTCAAGAGTCTGATACTGGATTTGAAGTCAGGTGCTCTTGACTCCAGGGCTGGTGCTCTATTCACTGCACCATGTAGCTGCCCCAGGATCTTAATTTCTTTACAAAAAGCTTAACTTTGCCTCTTTTCTACTTCCACCCATTGCTTCAGCTTCTGCTTACTTGAGCCAGACATAATCCATCTTATCCCTATTTCATATTAAATTCCTTCAAATATTTGAATGTGATTATTATAGCCTTGCTGAGTCCTCTTTTCTCTTGACTAAACTTAACTATTTCTTTCAATGGTTATATAGCACAGACTCAAGATATTTTTTTTTCTGATTCTGGTTGTCCTGCTCTGGATTCTTTCCAGTTTATCAGTGTCTTACATAAATTTTGGTGCCAAAAACTGAACCCAACCTAAAAGTAAGACTTCCTATACCATCAGATTTTAAAATATGAATAACTTTACTCATATAAGTAACAAGTAGTTATGAAAGTTACATCAAAATGAGCAGTGGAGGAAATAATTGTTTAAGAAAACCTGAGAAGAGGGAAATCAGCATTTAGGATAGAGATATTCTACTTTTTCAAACAATCAAGAATTTAACCTTGGTTTCCTGAGACTAGAGAAAGGAACTATGTTAGGAAAGATATTATGCAACTTTATATTGTTTTCCTGCCAATTTTAGGTGTATTCACATGAAGAGTGACATGACTAAGCAAAAAAGGGTCATATACAATCATGGCCATAGTATGTTCTAAATCACACTAAGTGGGGCCACAGCCTAGATGGCAGAGTAAAAGCAGGGACTTGCTTGAGCTCTCCCCCAAATCCCTCCTAACACCTGTAAAAATGACTCTATATAAATTCTATAGCTATATAACCCACAAAATGACAGAGTGAAATAAGTCTCCAGTCCAAGACAGGTTGGATGGTCGCTGGGAAGGTTCAATCACACCATGTAGGGGTCAGGGTATAGCCCAACCTGGGTCATGCCTTCACAGGCCAGAGCAGACTGGGTAGAGCAGGCCTCAGGGCACTGAATCACTGGCAGCTGTAGCAGTTTCCAGACTTGTCAACCCAAAAATGCTGAAGACAACTTAATATGTCAGTGAGAAATCTCTGTTGGACCTGGGTAAGAGAAGGATGTGGTTAGGCCTCAGACACAGGTGGTGGTGGTGGCGGCAGCTGCAATGGCTACCTCCGGAGATAGAGGCACACAGAAGGTGGGGAGATCAAGTGGCTGATCAGAGTGGGAGTGTAGGAGTCATTTTAGCTGGCCCTGAGGCAGGATTTTCTTCCTTTGCCCTGCTTGGATGTGGGTCACAGTCCTGGGTGGCAGTCCTGGGGTGAGGAGGAGTGCTAGTGTGGCAGAACTTGTGGTGGCTATAAAGAGGGAGTCCTCCTCCCAGCTCCTAGGCAAGTAGTTCATGAAACAGCTAGATAAAACCCCTAAAGCTTGGGACAGAGCACTCCACTCTAGAATCAGAGTCATACCTTGATAAAGAGCTCAAAAGTCATGTAATTGGTGGTGAAAATGAGCAGATAGTATAAAAGAAAATAGACTATAGATTCTTACTTTGGTGACAAAGAAGATGAAAACATACAGCCAGAAAAAGTAAAAAAGTGAAAGATCTCACATCAAAAGCCTCCAAGAAAAATATGAATTGGCCACAGGCCATGGGAGAGCTCAAAAATGATTTTGAAAATCAATTAAAAGAAGTTTAGGGAAAAATTGGGAGAAGAAATGAGAGGGATAGACGAAAATCATGAAAAATGAGTCAATAGCTTGCTAAAGGAGACCCCTACAAAAATACAAAAGTAAATAGCACCTTAAAAATAGACTAACCCAAATGGCAAAAGAGGTCCAAAAAACAAATGCATAGAGAAATGCCTCAAAAAGCAAAATTGTCCAAATGGAAAGGAGGTCCAAAAGATCACTGAAAAGCAATCCTTATAAATTAGAATGGAACAAGTGGAAGAGAATGAGTTTATTAGAAATCAAAAAAGTATAAAACAGAACCAAAAGAATGAAAAAAAAATATATAAGACAATTTGAAATATCTCATTGGAAAAACCATTGATCAGGAAAATAGTTCTGGAGAGATAAGTTAAACATTATTGGACTATCTGAAAGGCATGATGAATAAAAGGACCTAGACATCATCTTTCAAGAAATTATCAAGGAAAACTGCCCTGATATTCTAGAACCAGAGGATAAAATAGAAATGGAAAGAATCCACTGATCACCTCCTGAAAAAGATCTCCAATAGAAAACTTCTAGGGATATTGTAGCCAAATTCCAGAGTTCCCAGGTCAAGGGGAAAATATTGCAAACAGTGAGGAAGAAACAATTTGAGTAATTTGGAAACAAAATCAGGTTAACACAAGATCTAGCAGCTTCTACATTAAGGGATTGAAGGGTTGGGAATATGATATTCTAGAGATCAAAGGAGCTAGAATTAAAACCAAGAATCACCTACACAGAAAAACTGCATATAATACTTCAGGGAGAAAATGGTTTTTCAATGAAATAGAGGACTTTGAAGCATTCTTGGTGAAAAGACCAGAGCTGAACAGAAAGTTTGACTTTCAAATACAAGAATTAAGAGAAGAATGAAAAGGCAAACAGGAAAGAGAAATTATAGGGGTCTTATTAAAGTTGAGCTGTTTACATTCCTACATGGAAAGATTATATTTGTGACTCATGAGACCTTTCTCAGTATTAGGGTAGTTGGAGGGAATACACATACATACATGCATACATACATACATACATACGTGTGTGCATGTGTATGTGTGGATATGCATTTGGATATGTATATGTGTCTGTGTATATGTATGTATATGTACTCACATACACACATCTTTTATATACACATACATATATAAACATGCATATACACATACACACATATGCATATACATGCATATATACATATACACATATACAAACATACGTGCATACACAGAGACAGAGAGACAGAGACAGAGAGAGACATAGAGACAGAGACAGAGGGCACAGGGTGAGTTGAATATGGAGGGATGATATCTAAAAAATTAAATTAAGGGGTGAGAGAGGAATATATTGGTAGAAGGAGAAAGGGAGGAACAGAATGGGATAAATTATCTCACATAAATGAGCCAAGAAATAGCTGTTATAATAGAAGGGAAGAGGGAGACTGTGAAAGGGAATGAGAGAAACTTACTCTCATGGAATTTGGCTTAAGGAGGGAATAACAGAAAAAATCAATTCCGTATTTTATCCTACAGCAAAGCAGGGGGGTAGAGGTTAAGGAGAGGGTGATAGAAGAGAGGGAAGATTGGAGGAAGGAATAGTCAGGTGCAACCACTTTTGAAAAGGGAAAGGGTTAAAGGACAAAACTGAATAAATGGAGGAATGGATAGGATGGAGGGAAATATAGTTAGTCTTTCACAACGTGATTATTATGGAAGTGTTTTGCATAATGACCCATGTATATAACCTACATTGAATTGCTTGCCTTCTCAATGAGGATGGGTATGGAAGGAAGAAGGGAGAATATTTGGAGCTCAACGTTCTAAAAACTAATGTTAAAAATTGTTTTTACATGCAACTGGGAAATAAGATACACAGGCAACGGGGTATAAAAATCTATCTTGATCTACAGGAAAATAGAGGGGAGGAGGATGAGAGAAGTGAGGGTTATAGAAGAAAAGGCAGATTGGGGAAAAGGGCAATCAGAATACATGCCATCTTGGGGTGGGGGGTGGGCAGAGATGGGAAGAAAATGTAACTCAAAATCTTGTGGAAATGCATATTAAAAACTAAAAATAAATAAGTTAATCTTTTTTTTAAGTTCATTAAGCTTGACATTGAAATCAGTGGTGTGACTACACAGCAATGGGAACTCTAGGCAAAATTTTAAATTCATTGAACATACTTATAGTTCTTTTAGTAGCTCTGAAACAACATAACTTAACATCTAGTTAGCAAAAATTAGTTAAAACAGAAAGCTATAAAATGTCGTTAACTTCTACTTTGAAAGATGAACATGTAATAAATTAACCTAGGTGTAACTGCAAAATACTTCAGCAGCAGCCTTTTCAGAAATCAGAAAACATTATCCTGGGTGTTTCTATACAGATGGACTAGAATTTTGCCTCAAAATTTGATTTGAGGACACATCCCATGCCATTTGCACGTGAAATAAGAAGACAGCTATCACCAAACAATTAGTTTTGCTTTAATAATAATTCTAAAGTTTATTACCAGAATTCCTTTCATTTCAATTTACAGATGAAAAAGCTGAGAGATGGAGAAATGTAAGCTTGACTTCTGCAGGATAGCATAGAAAGTTCCATTTCAACTGTAGCCTGGACTTAGCCTTCAGGGCTACGGTGTTCTCCTCAACCCCTTACATTTAGTAAGAGTGTCGGAGGAAATAATAGGTTCAAACCCCACTTCTACATTTGATAGTTTGTGACTTTAGGATCATGTAACTTTACTGGGACTCTGGTTTCTCCTTGGTAAAATAAGGGGTGTGTGTGTGTGTGTGTGTGTGTGTGTGTGTGTGTGTGTGTGTGTGTAAGAGGTGTTAGAATGAATGGTCTCCAAGGTCATTTTCAGGTATTGGCCCATGTTCATGAGATCCTAAAAAGTTCCAAATCTTCCTTAAGGAAGTAATCCAGACTGGAAACCACGAATTAGAAAGCACATTAAACAATAATTCAGGAATATTTATAAAACACCTACTGTGATCAGAAGAGAATATTAAGCCCAGGATTTGATACAAAGCTTAAAAAGACAGGTTCCCTCTGCTCTGTATTTTGGAGGTAGAAATATCTTGTGGTCAGTTATAAATATACATGCATCTACAGTAAATAACGACGTATCTTAAGATTATACGGTAGTTAGACAAAGTATTATGAGAGGTAATTAGGTAGTGGAGAGTTCTTACCAAATGAGGATATCAGAAAAAGCTTCCTGAAAAAAAAATCAAATTTGAAATTGACTTTCAGTGTAAGGCTTAAAGTGAGGAAGAAACAAAGTATGCATAATTAATTGGTCTATGTGTTCTGATCCATCCTGAGGAAGCATTTCCTTGACAATTCCCCTTCTTGATATCCTATTCAGTGCACAGTTTAGATTGAGTGCAGTCCATGGAGCGGAATCACATGAAATAAGGATCAAAAGTTACAGAGGCATAAGATTTTGGAGGGCTTGAATTCCAGGCAAAAAGGTTTGAACTCTACTTGGTAGGCAATTGGAGAATATAAAGTGGTCCGCACAGTGTAATGATGCCACATATCTACGCATAAAGAGCTTACGTTTTAAAAGCCGTGAAAAAAAGTTTGCAAAAAGAAGGTGAAGGCATATAGACCTGCTCATGTACTGACTTAAATTCTTTCCCAGGTATACATGTGCTTTAATGATTCTATGATCTCATCAGTGTGGGCACTAACTGCACAGGTGCCAGTTACAACCCACTCATTTCCTCCCGTCCAATACAATCCTTAACCAACTATGAAAATGGAAAATAAGATTCATTGTTTTTTGGTGACAACAGCTAATTTCACCTACAGGGTAATGAATTTATACTTAAATGTTACAATGAATCTCTGATTTCAACCATGGAATTATTTCCTCCAGCTGTGTAACAATTCATCTATACCTTATTCTGCGCTATTCTTGTCCTGGTTTTCTCAGAGATCATTCACTGAGAAGTTCCCTAAGGTTCTACAAACCACTTCCAGCTTCTTTTCACATATTGTTATTACTAGAGCATCACAAATTCTGTCCATCCACCATTCCTAGCTCTCACTACATGTTCCACTCACCTCCTTTCCTGATTACTCATTTCCTTGTAAACAACCCTTATATAGTGTCTTACACATGGTTTATTGCTAGAAATTTGGTATAACCTCTTTGCTCCTGTCAGGCATTTCTAAATTTCCTTTTAGAGAACTTGCAACTTTGATTCTACAGATATAATATTCTAACATTTGAAACCATTATGTATCACTGAATCATGGAAAGAAACAAATGTTACTCTCCCCAATTTCAAGGAACTGATTGGAATTATGGGAAACATTCCCCAAATATATTCCTTCAAAATAATTTAGCCTGTTCTCTCCCTCCAATTTGATCCTGCAGTAGTTCATTGTTTATATTCAGTGTTGTTCCCAGATATATGTCCTGATGAAAGCATTTATTGAACGCCTTCTGTGAGTCAGGTACTATAGTTGACTCTGGAGTATGAAAAAGAAAATGAAACGGTGCCTGCCTTGAGAAGTTTACATTCAATCAAAGGAACACTATGTATACAAGAGAGTTTTAATAGAGATCAGTACAGGACTCCTATGTAACTTGTACAAAGAATGCCTGGAAAACCAACAAATAAAAATAATCTCATTAAACACTGGTTAGCACCTTCTTAGTAAATCAGAGCACAAAAAAATGGTCAAAAATATTAAGAGATTAAGTAACTGGCCCAAGATGACGTAGTGATTGTGTCTGAAGTTGAACATGAAATCATCTTCCTGGATTAAAACCAGTTCTATTTCGACTTCTATAAAATACATGTGTACAAAATAAGTATATCAAAATAGGTATTCAAAATAAATAAGAGGGTTTTTAGACAAGACATTAAGTAATATTGGTACAAATGAAAACTTAATAATTTAATTCCAATTATCTGATAAATTAATTAAACTCTACTGTTAATGATTGGGAATTTTTAAACAAGTCTGTAGAATATCCTACTATCTGTATCCTACACAGTATGGCTCAATTGCCTTTAGTAACATAATGCAAATGAGATCGTCCTCTTATTCATTACAAAGGCACATTTTTGCATGTAAGTAGATTAGTTTGGTATTTGGTCCCAGTAAGAGAGTTAGACTTAAGTCAGTAAAATACCAAAGAAATCATGATTTAAACTCCTCATCTTTCCAATGTCTATTATAAGCCCTTGAGCTCACAAATAGCTAATTCTATATTGACATTATGTCAACCATTGAATGAAAGCTTGAAGTAAAAGGGCAATGCTTTTGAAAATCAAGAGTTAACTTAAATGGATAACCTAGGTGACACTGAATTGCAAATAGCCTCCTCTGTTCAACCCCAGATTAGACTGTTTATATGAAGCATAGTGAAGTTGAAAAGCTCCCTAGACTTAAAGTCATAGGAGCATAGATTTAGTCATGAAAGAAACTTTAGATATAGTCTAGTGCCCTTATTTCATAGAAAGAAGACAAAGGTTCAGAAAGATTTTCATGATGTTGACCAGGTCAAATTTAAAAAAAGGAAAAGAAGAGGTGATATTTAAACCTGGAACCTCTGAATAAGGTCTAGAATGTTGGACACTGTGCCATACCTAAATTGTGCATTATAATTAACTTTTTGATGTCGTATCCCAGTACTAAACTGTAAGCCTTTTATGATGTCGTATTTATCTCAATTCGGAGAATCTAAAGTTTTCTTCAATTCAATTAAATAAATATTTTATAACTCCTACAATATGATAGGCACTGTACTAGGTATTGAAATATAGAAACAAAATCAAACTAGTCTATGACTACAAGAAGCTGACATCGTACTTGGAAATATCAACATGCATGTAGATTAATATTTTCTTTTAAAAGTAAATGTGTAGCCTTTGTCTTTTAAAACACTAGCAAATGGAGGGATTTGGAAAACTTTTCTTTAGGGAGTAACAAGTGGACAGAGGCTTAAAGAGGGGAAGATTTTGAAAGTAGTCAGGTGAGGTGGAAGAGAATTATAGGTATGAGGCACAGCTTTTATAAAAAAAAATACATATAAAATGTGAAAGGTCATATGCAGGCAATAGTGGGCTTATAAATATTTAAGAAACACCTCTTTGGAAAAAAAGAACACACACATATGTGTGTGTGTGCATGAAATACTGTATAGCTTAATCTATTATTAATATTTTCTCCATTACTTTCATAGGTCTATGCAACAAAAATATATAGTGCAAGCACTGTTTTGCAGTATTTGATGACTTGTGATTTGTATATGGTCACACCACACCAAAAAGTTAACAAGTGGTTTTCATGAGACAGTTCAAGACAGCTCCAGTGCAGTCCTGTGTGCAAGGAAAGCAAGTGGTACATTGAGAATGTAACATAGATTGCAAGAGATGGAATGAAGAATAAGCAGCCTGGAAATGAAAGCTACAATGAGATTGTGATGGATTTTAAATGCTAAGCACCACTGTTTTTGTTTTATTCCAGAATGTAGCTTGGGTAACTACACTTTAAAGGATGGGTGACAGGGTCAGATCTCTATTTAGGAAAATTGGTCTGATAGCTGTGAGGAGAGTGACTTGAAGATTACTCAAGATAACTTGAGTTAGAAGAGACAATTGGGGGGTTATTGGAATAGTTCAGGTGAGAGGTAATGAGGGTCTGAACTGATAGTCCCTGTGAATGATGAGAAGAGAGCAGCTGTGAGTAGTATAAAGAACGTAAAAGTCACAAAACATGGCAAGAGCTTGAAAATGGAAAATGAGGGAGAGAGACAATTTAAAACTGAGTCCTAGGTTGTAAACCTGATGGCTGGAAGGATGGTGGCACACTTGACAGATGTAGGGATGATCTCAGAAAATTTAAAATTCAAAATCATCTAAAGGGCAATGGAAAGACACAAGGTTTGATAGTGTTTGTAATTAGACTCATGAGTACTGCTAAAATATACTCGCAATGCCATAGTAATATAGTGAGATAGAATAGATAAAATATAGTAAGGTAAGGTAAAAGAAGATAAGACAAGGGACGATAAGATGAGATGAGATGAGATAAGGTAAGGTAAGATAGAGTCAGGAAATCCTGGGTTGAACAAACACCTGTTTATAAAATGGCCATTGAATTCCATGTACTATGACAAGTCCTGGACCTCATCCACTTAATAACCATGTGACTCCAGACAAGGCACAACCTCTTCGTGCCTCAGAAAATCATCGTTAAAATGAGGAGGTTACACTGTGTTGCTTGAGGGAAATCTTAGGTCTAAATTTATAATCTTATAACTTACATATGAGAAGTAGCACATGTGAATTAGTCAACAAGGATGTAAAAGGGACAGTAATATTGAATTGCCACCCCTCAATAACCCGATGAGCGCACTGGTTATCCTGAAATAATAGAAGGAAAGAGAAATCTGTGGTTCACTTGTTAGATCCTCTCCAAAAGACTTACAGGAAAATGTGGACACGAATCACATCTAATGAAAAGACATTATCACAGACAAGCAGCTCTAATGGCTAAACAGCACTCTAAGCTGTGCAAAGTGTTTGTATTCTATATTTCATGTGATTCCCACAACAACATTTTGAGAAAAGTACTATTATTTTTTTATAAATGAAGAAACTGGGGTTTAGTGATGGGCACAGGGTCATATAGTTAGTGAAGATCAGAGATAGGATTCAAACTCAAGTCTTCATAACATCAATTTCTTGAGTCTCTTCACTTGCTTACAATCTGCTAGTGACAACTTCCAAACCATGCTACCTTCCCTATGTCTAGGATACTCATTCTCTTTCTACCAGAATTTAAGCTCATCTCCTGGCTCCCAGGGCTCTAATATTCAAGATCTTGCCTTAGCTTGCACGGAAACAAATCTCTAAACTACTTAGCTGTTTCCAAAGCATCATGATGGTTGAGTATGATTCCTACTCCTTTCTAGGTTTTTGGGTGTTCACTTCCTCTTTTAGGGTCTGAGCTGTTTGAAGGCAGAGATTGTCTTGCTTGCTTGAATTGCATACCTAATGCTTAGGATAATACATGTCTCATATCAAGTAGCTCATAAATGTTTATTCATTCATTCACTCATTGCTTTTATTTGTACATCAAATATAGCATAATAATAATATTTAATATTTCATGGCAAGTAGTTAAAATATTCATTTATACATTCATGGAAGGGTTGAAGGCCTTGACACTGAAGGGAGAAGTCTAATTTATGAAATAACATACACTTTAAAGTAAGTACAAAAGGTACAAGCAGAGGGCCATAGTTATGGATAAATAAAATTGTGTTTAGGGCTACATAAATCTGAGCTCAGGAAGCTTTAGCTCTAGAATGAGTGAAGGCTAGAAGAAGCAAAATATGAAAACTTCAAGTGGCTGATGGATCTGTGATTTCCTTGGTCCTCTCAAATACCCTCTTTGAACATGATTTTCCATAAATCACCCACAGTGTGTCAACCCAATGTGTTGGAACACCATTGGCTGGTTCTTCAATAGTTCAAGGATTCTCTGGCAGCACACGGGCTCTTTGTCATCTCTCATTCTTACTATACGATGACTACTTCCTTTTACATTTTCCTATATCTTTCATGATGTGCTGTTTGCAACTTCATCTGCATAAGTTACCATTAGTAATTCTATAGGGACTATACACATAAATCCTACAGCATCCTATTCCCCTTAGGGGCCATCCAGAATTTTGATCATTCTGAGATTACAGTGTTCCATGTTTTTACAACTATAGAGTAAGACAAAAAAAGAATGATGTAAAAAGGTGTGTCTTTAGAGAGTGTTATGGTGCTAGCCTTTGATTGTCATACATGACACTACATGCCTTCTCTCTATGCCTTTGCACTGGCTCTCTCCCCGCCCTGACATTTATCCTCTCTTTTCCTCTACCTCTTACAATCTCTCTTTTCATCAAGATTCATTCCAAGCACCACATTTGAGACCACGGCATTTTTGATCCTCCCAGAGGACAGTACCTTCATCCTATTACTATACACTCAATTTGAATGTATTATACACACGTCTTTCCCGTGAATATCAATTTGTAAACATTAAATAAACAAACGTGTTAAACACCAATGATGTGTCATGCCCCATGTTAATTTCTGGGCATACTCCCCAAATGTGAAAGTATCTCCTGACCTCAAGGAATTTATATTCTAACAAGAGAGACAAACACAAGAATGCTATCATTGTCAGTTATGTCTGACTTTATGATATCCTAAGGAATTTTTCCATGGAATATTTTTGGCAAGGATATTGGAGGGTGTTTTTCTTTTGTTTTCTTCTGTTTTTTTTTTTTTATTTTGCATCTGCTTCTTCAATGCATCTCTGTTTTACAGAAGAGGAACTGAGGTAAAAGGTGTTAAGTGACTTGCCCAGGGTCACACTGTTTATAAGTGTGTCTGAGGCTGTATTTGAACACAGATATTACTGACACTAGGTCCAGTGCATTATCCCCTGCACCACCTAGCTGCACCAAACACAAAAACAGTGAGGCACTATATGTTGGTGTGTATATTTACCTATAATACCATATATGCACCAATATGTTTGATTATATATATATCTCAAATATACATACATGTACATATAACATATATATGTCAATACACATATATGTGTGTAGGTATATATATGTACACATACACACATATACACACATACATACATTCATATGTATACATATATACATATGTACATACACATAGATAGATAGATAGATAGATAGATAGATAGATAGACAGACAGATATCTCTGTATGTGTTTGTTGCTATTTTCACTCAAGTCTGACTCTACATGATCCCATGACCTTTCATCCATAGATTTGATTTTTTGGCAAAGAGACTAGACCACATTGCCATTTCCTTCTGCAGTATGTCCCCATTTTACAGATGAGGAACTGAGGCAAATAAAGGTTAAGTGACTTCTCCAGAGAAATGCAGCTGGTAAATGTCTAAGACCAGATTTGAACTCTATTCATGTGCCATCTTGCTGATTGTGTGTATGTGTGTTGGGGGTGGTAGGTTGAGGGAGAGAGAGACAGAGAAACAGAGAGGCAGACAGATATAGACACAGAGAGCCAGAAGGACAGAAAGAAAGAGATAGAGAGAGAGAGAGATGGGCACATGGCACAAAAGGAAATCCCAGATGAAGGGGAAAAATACCAGCTGTGACTAGAAGGGAAGACTCTTTTTGAGGTGAAGGATTGTTTTCTTTTTGTTTTCAAGTCTCTTGGACTAAGCAAAATGCCTGGCACATAATAAACATCTAATAAATGATTGGGGATGTTTTATTAACACCATCACACTTCAATGTATTCCTGTAAAGTTTGTGAACCATTTTATTCGCATTATTTAATTTGACCAACCGTGTTAAGCAGGTCTTCTTATTAAATCTGATTTTACATGTGACGATGTTGAGGATCAACAAAAGTAAGCAACTTGCCCAGGATCATATAACTAGTAAATTTCAGAGAAGACATTTGAAGATTTTTCCTCTTTTCAATTCCAGCCTTTTTCCATTGTACTGCTGCTGTTTCTTATTGAGGAGAGTAACTACTTTTTTCAAATATTCTCCAGTTCACACGTTCTTCCCCTCATTCAATCCAGAACTCAGCTCTGCATTTGGTGTCTGAAGCACCAGGATAAAGGCATGCACTAAGTGGTCTTAGCATTTAAGTGTTTCTTTTTTTTCATAATCTTAACTGTTAAATTTCTTTTACCCAGTAATCCAAAAGTGGGGGCAAAGTAATATAGATCTATTTTTAAGTGTTATTAGATGTCATTATAAATGATACTCACACTTGAGATTCCCTGTAGTATAACAGGACCTCTTAGAAATCCAGCAATTTCATTCCCCAAAAGAATAATTTGAAAAACTTTACCATCTGAGGAGAAAAATGATAAAGACAGCAAAAGTGTCTTTGTTGCTATTGTCCTGCCCCTCAAGATGAACACATAGCCTTCCCCTACTAATTTATGTTTAGGAACAAATATAATGTTTGGCTGAATCACTTTTAGTAATTTTTAGAATATATGGTCAAACCAGTGGTGCTAAAATGGGGCTGGGGAGTGCGGCCATGATTTATTTTTTTTTTATTTTAAAAAATTAAATAGTATTTTATTTTCAATTCCAAATTCTCTCCTTTCTCCCTCCCACACTTATTAAGAAGCCAAGAAGAAGAAAACTATTAGGAAGGAAGGAAAGAAGGAAGGAAACATAGGCTTCAGTTTGGATTCTAAGTCCATCAGCTCTCTATCTGGAGGTGGATAGCACCATGTGTTTTTGGAATTGTGGTTGGTCATTGTGTTGATCAGAGGTATTTAATCTTTCAAAGTTGAGTATCTTTACAATATTATTGTTATTGTATAATTTGTTCTCCTGTAGCTACCCACATCACTTTGCATCAGTTTATACCAGTCTTCTTAAGTTTGATTGGAAATATTTCCTTCACCATTTCTTATAGGACAAAAAGCATTCCATCAGTTCATAATGATAATTTGTTCTATTATTTCCCAAATGCTCTTCCAGATTTGCTATTCCAGGTAGTAGTAATCAATCTTTCACGTTCATGCATTTGCTCTCTTTCCTTATCATTCCTCTTGGAACCCCTGAGCCTCTTAAAGATACAAATCACATGCCACTTCCTTCTTTCAGGTTTCCTGGTTCAACCAGTTGTTGGTGTTATCAATCCTTTTTGGTATCTGTTATCCTATATTTGTCACCTATAATGAGCATGCTTTCATACAAGTCAAAAAACAGAATGATTTATTTCAAACAATGACAGATTTTCCATTAGAACGAAACTTTCAAGGTAGCTAGTTCCAAACCCTTCATATTTTGAATAAGAAAATTGGATGTAACAAATGAAAACTGTATTTCCCAAGGTCATACCCATAGTAAGTCAGAGACAGGAATTGAACTGAGGTCTCTCCACTACAAATTAGATACTTTTAAATCCTCATTTCACCAGAGACATGGTAAGAGGGAATTCCTTTTTCAGGGATATGATAGAACTAGATGAAATCTCAGGTCACCCTAAATCTATGATTCTCTGGTTTTATGACTGCAGCCAAAAACTGTTTTTATAACATCCCAAAGGAGTTACTGGTTATTCCAAAGTTCCAATTACACACCAGGATATCCATTAGAGTAACCATGAAAAGTGATTAAAACAAAATTAATGGAATTCAAACATAACCTGACTTTGAATATATCTATGGAGAATCACATTTCTCCTTTACCCCATTTGAATGATTTTTATTTAATTTGCTGCTTCCTTATTCATCTACGAGTTTAGAGTAGATATGATGTGAGGACTCTCAGAAGGTAAATCTAGAGAAGGGGTATAGGATGCACTATGTTTATATTGTAAGGAGAAGGCTTTTTTCATAATGCTTTTATCAATATTAAACCACTGAATACTTAAAGAACTATTAATGATTTAAAAGGCACTCAGTTGGAGGAATCAAAATGAAGAGGTTATTGTAAGTGATGATTGTTGGGGAACCACAGGTCTCTTGGGGTGCTCGAGACCCCAAGAAACCTACACACCGGGTCATGCCAAAAGAATTAGACTCAAGCCTTCTCAGCCAAGGGAAAAGAGAAAGTTTATTAGGGATTCACCATAACGGGCTGTCTTAAGAAATCCCACCCTTTGTGATGCCTGTTTTCACAAGCGGGCCAGATTCAACCTACTGAATTAGACTGAATCTGAGCACCCTCATGGAGGCAAGATGGAGATTATATACACAAAGATTGTAGGAGGGATTGAGGGGTGGTCTGGGGTGACTAGAGGAGGGGTTTAGGGAGGGTCTTGCGGGGAAGTCTAAGGAGGACCAGGTGAGGTCAGAGTCCAGGAACCAAGAGAATGGAATTAAGGGCAGTAAGTTCCTGAAGGCATGGATACTGATAATATCAAGGTTGGGAAGTAACTGAAGGCATGCATATCTATAGTTAACAATAGAGGGCAAGGTTTAGGCCTAATGATAATGTGAAGCTATAGTCTCCGGGGAGGGCCAGATCTTGTTGGAAGATTCAAGGACATTTCAAGGGGGCTCCCAGAGACTGTATTCCAGATTCAAGGGGGTTCCCAGAGACTGTGCCCTCATCATATATGTTGAATGAGATGTTGGCAATGAGATGATCGGAATATAGAGAGAAGTACTTGGCAAAATTGTGGATTTTGGAAAAGAGCTATGTAGAAGTATCTGAGACATAGAATGAGGTTAAGTAATGAAAAGTCAGTGTCATGTTTCATCTATTTCTGTGTTCCCCCAATTTTGTTTTAAGGAGCAGCTTTTTACACTCCAAGTCACTGAGTTCCTCATAAAGAAGATAAATGATGATAGGGTCTAGGATGGTGGCGGGGTGTAGAGTGTGTTTTTCTGGGCCCTTGGGAATCAATTGTCTTTTTTTATTCCAGAAGCAAGTCCTAGGGGAAAGTGGGGATGAAGGAAAAAGGGCAATGGAGCTCCAAATGAAAAGGAAAACTGTGGTGCCATGGATAATGTTTGATATTGGGGTCAGAGGACTTGTGTTCCAGTCCTTGCTCTTAATACCTTTATATATAATATATATTTAATTTATATATATATATATATATATATATATATATAATTTATATATAATACCTTTATAACCTTGAACACATCATTAATGTCTCTGAGACTCAGGGTCCTCATCTGAAAAATGAGGGGGCTGGATTACACAACTTTTGAGATCCCTTCAATTTCCGTATCGATAATCCATCTAAAAAGCAATTTCAATTTACCCATAGTGAAACAGTTTGTATGGGTTAATGCTCTCATTGTACACAAAATGTGTTCATTAGAATAGCACAAATCCGACTTCTATTGCTTTTGTTATGATTCTTGTTCTATTGTTCGTTCCATTTATATTCCTTTTTCTGTTTAGATCAATTCATTCTGTTCAAGTCTGTGCAAATCTTTAATGACTTTCTCTTTATTCTTTATATTCGCTGTTTTTAAAACAAAATAATTTTTGATCATATCTATGTTTTACCATTTCAGATGCAATAGAATCTCCTTTCTCCTGCTTGTTGCTTATCAAAAATGTCCTGTCATTGTTTTATGTGAGAACTTGCTTTCTATATTTGACCTTCTCTCTCCCTGGTTTAGGTGTCAAAAAAGAAAGCTGTGTGACACCTAAAAGAGAAAGAGAGAAAACAGCAGCATAAAAGTACAGACCAATTTCCCTAATGAATATTGATGCAAAAATTTTCAATCAATTACTAGCAAGGTGATTACAGTGATATATCACAAAGACAATACACTATAACCAGGTGGGATTTAAACCAGGAATGAATGGCTGGATCAATTTTAGGAAATCTATAAGAATACTTGAACATATCAATAAAAATAACAATAAAAGCACAGGATTTTATCAAGAGATGCAGAAAATAGCTTTAAAAAAATACAACCCACAAAGATGTAAGATACAAAATAAATTCTCAAAAATTATCAACATTTCTATATACTACCAACAAAACCTAGAAGTGAGAGATAGAAATTAAAAATTCACTAAAAGTAACTGCAAATAATATAAAATACTTGGAAGTGCCCTTTCAAAAATAAACCCAAGGTTTACGTAAATACAATTGCAAATGCTTTTCAGAAAAATAAATAACAGAACCAAACTATTGGATAAGCTTCAATTCTTGTACGTAGGCCAAACCAATGCAATAAAAATGACAATTCTACCTAATTTGATTTATTTATTAAGTGGCATACCAATCAAACTACCAAATAATTATTGTAGAGAGATAGAAAAAAAAACAGTAATGAAATTCATTTGGAAGAACAAAACACCAAGAATACCAAGGGATTCAATGGGAAAAAATATATGAAGGAAGGCAGCCTACTTGTACCCAGTTTCAAGATATATTATAAAATGTTCATCATCAAAACATCCTTGTACTGGCTAAGAAACAGACTAATGGATCAGTGTAAAAGTTAGGCAAGCATTTTTGTTGTTGTTATTTCAATATGTCTGACTCTTTTGTGACCCCACTTGGAATTTTCTTGGCGAAGATACTGAAGTGGTTCGCCATTCTCTTCTCCAACTCATTTTACAAAGGAGGGAACTGAGGGAAACAGTTAAGGACCTTGTTCAGGGTCATATAGCTAATAGCTGTCTGAGGCAGGATTCTTCCTCACTCCAGCATTCGTGCTTTATCCATACACAGCAGTAAATCACCATACTAACCTATTGTTTAATGAACCTAAAGATCTAAGCATTTGGAATAAGGACTCAGCATTTGACAAAATTTTCTGGGAAAAAAAAGGAAAGCAGTTCTGCAGATACAAGGCATAGAGCAACATCTTGCATCATATATCAAGATAAGGTCAAAATTAATAAATTGTAGCAAAAGGAACCTAGGGTAGGATGGAAAAAAATGTACCTGTCAGATCTTTGATGAGAGAAGAGTTAATGACCAAACAAGAGATAGACAGGATGGTAGAAATAAAATAGATCATTTTGATTACATGAAATTAAAAACCATCGGCACAAATACAACTAGCCCAGCCAAAATTAAAAGGAAAACAGGAATTGGTGTGGGGAGATTGCAGCAAGTTTCTCTGCTATACGCCTCATTTCTGCAATATATAGGTAACTGAGCTGACTTCATTAAGGTAAGAGCCATTCACCAGCTGATAAATGGTTGATGCATATGAACATTTAGTTTTCAGAAAAAAGAAATTAGAACTATCAATAGTCACATAAAAAATTCTCTAACGTACTACTAACTAGAGAAATGAAAATTAAAATAACTCTGAGATATGACCACATATCTATTAGATTGGCTAACATGATGACAAGGAAAATGACAAATGCTAGAGGAAATGTGGAAAAATTGGGACACTAGTGTACTGCTAGTGGAATTGTTAACTATTCCAAATATTCCGTAGAAGAATTTGTAACTATACTCAAAGGGCCATAAAATTGCACTTATCCTTTGACCCAGTAAGACCCCTATTTGATCTGTATACCAAAAAAGATCAAAGGAAAAGGAAAAAGACCCATATGTAAAAACCTATTTATAGCAGCTCTTTTTGTGGTGATAAAGCATTGGAAACAAAGGGTGTGTCCAGCAAATTGGGGAACAGCTGAATCAGTTGTGGTATACGACCGTGATGGAATATTTTTGTTCAGTAAGAACTGATGAGCAGAATGGTTTCACGGAACCTTGAGAAGACTTAATGAACTGTTTCAACAACCTGGCTAGCAGCTTCTGTGGGGGTATAAGATTCACCCACAGCCAGCACCCAGAAAGCTGCCAACAGCACAGGTTCTTTCGATCTGCTTAATTAAGGAAAGCAAGGTGAAGGGGTTGACAAGCTTACTTTTAATTCAAATATCATTCAGTTAGTTCAGGGGAAAAAAACCAGCATCCTGAACTTCAAAACAAAATGCAAACAAATTACAGACATCAACAGACTTTGTCTGATTCAAGTCCCAACAGATATTTACCAGAGTTCAACAAAGTTTCAACATCCGGGTTTACAAGCTGGAGGGCTCCTTAGCTACAGCTGCCCGGAGTCTCCTCATCAACACCATCTCCAGAGCCCCGCACCAATGGCTCTGTCCTCCCTTCTTATAGGGCTTCAGACATCAAACATCATCTGAATCACCAGAGCTCAGGCTCTGGTGATTGGTTCTTGACTTGGCCCCTCCCCTCAGGACCCTGGGATGTTCACATCCACATGGATTACATTAACACCTAATGGGGTTTGGGCCTGAGGCTTAGCACCTAGTATAAAGCTCACTGAGATAAATTGAGTCACTCAAAGAAAACAAAGGCCATTCTGGTTACATGAACTGATGCAAAACGAAGTGAGAAGAACTAGGAGAACATTGCACAGAATAATAGCAATATTATAAGGGTTATCAACCATGAAAGACTTAGCTACTCTGATCAAGAAAAAGACCCAAGGCAATTTCAAAGGACCTATGATGAAAAATTATATCTATTTCTGCAGAGAGAACTAATGAGCACTTAATGCAGACTGAAGCATACATTTTTATTCTATTTTTATTGATTTCTTTTATGTTTTCTTTTTCAACATGACTAATGTGGAAATATGTTTCTCATGACTTCCCATGTAACATTGATATCAATGTGCTTGCTTTCTCAAGTAGGTGAAAGGGACAGGAGAGCAGGAGAGATTTTAGAATGGAAAAAAATTTTAAAAATGATGATAAAAAATGTACATGTAATTGGGAAATATTTAGTGAAATAAAATATTTTTAAAGTTATATGTAATTGGCAAATATTCTTTTTTATTATTATTATTTAATTTATTTAATATATTTAGTTTTCAGCATTGATTTTCACAAGAATTTGAATTACAAATTTTCTCCCCATTTTTACCCTCCCCCCCTCCAAGATGATGTATATCCTGGTTGCCCCGATCCCCAATCAGCCCTCCCTACTGTCACCCCACTCCCCTCCCATCCCCTTTTCCCTTCCTTTCTTGTAGCGCAACAAAAATTTCTATGCCCCATTGCCTGTGTATCTTATTTCCTAGTTGCATGCAAAAACTTATTTTTTTTTTGTTTTTGAACATCTGTTTTTAAAAACTTTGAGTTCCAAATTCTCTCCTCTCTTCCCTTACCACCCACCCGCCGCAAAGAAGTCAAGCAATTCAACATAGGCCATATGTGTATCATTATGTAAAACCCTTCCACAATACTCGTGTTGTGAAAGACTATATTTTGCTCCTGCCGAACCTATTCCCCTTTATTGAATTTTTTCCCTTGACCCTGTCCCTTTTTCAAAGTGTTTGCTTCTGGTTATCTCCTCCCCCATCTGCCCTCCTTCTATCATCCCCCCTTTTTTATCTTCTTCCTCCTTCTTTCTTGTGGGGTAAGATACCCAATTGAGTGTGTATGGTATTCCCTCCTCAGGTCAAATCTGATGAGAGCAAGATTCACTCATTCCCCCTCACCTGCCTCCTCTTCCCTTCCTACAAAACTGCTTTTTCTTGCCACTTTTATGCAAGATAATTTATCCCATTCTATCTCTCCCTTTATTCCTCTCTCAATATATTCCTCTCTCATCCCTTAATTTCAATTTATTTTTTTTAGATATCATCCCTTCATATTCAACTCACCATGTGCCCTCTGTCTATATATCTATATCTATATTGATATAGATATAGATATAGAGATATATATGTATGTGTATGTATATATATACACATATATACATACATACACACATATATATACACACATACATATAAATACACACATATATATATATATATATGCATATTCCCTTCAGCTACCCTAATACTGAGGTCTCATGGGTCATACATGTTATCTTTCCATGTAGGAATGTAAACAAAACAGTTCAATTTTAGTAAGTCACTTGTGATTTCTTTTTCTTGTTCTTTTTCTTGATTACCTTTTCATGCTTCTCTTGATTCTTGTGTTTGAAAGTCAAATTTTCTATTCAGCTCTGGTCTTTTCACTGAGAAAGCTTGAAAGTCCTCTATTTTATTGAAAATCCATATTTTGCCTTGGAGCATCAGACTCAGTTGTGCTAGGTAGGTGATTATTGGTTTAATCCTAGCTCCATTGACCTCTGGAATATCATATTCCAAGCCCTTCAATCTCTTAATGTAGAAGCTGCTAGATCTTGTATTATTCTGATTGTATTTCCACAATACTCAAATTGTTTCTTTCTGGTTGCTTTCAATATTTTCTCCTTGATCTGGGAGCTCTGGAATTTGGCAACAATATTCCTAGGAGTTTTCTTTTTGGGATCTATTTGAGGAGGCAATCTGTGGGTTCTTTCAATTTTCTATTTTACCCTCTGCTTCCAGAATATGAGGGCAGTTCTCCTTGATAATTTCTTAAAAGATGATATCTAGGCTCTTTTTTTGATCATGGCTTTCAGGTAGTCCAATAATTTTTAAATTATCTCTTCTGGACCTATTTTCCAGGTCAGTGTTTTTTTTTTCCAATTAGATATTTCACATTGTCTTCCACTTTTTCATTCCTTTGGTTCTGTTTTATAACATCTTGATTTCTCATAAAGTCACTAGCTTCCATTTGTTTCAATCTAATTTTTAAGGTAGTATTTTCTCCAGTGATCTTTTCACCTCCTTTTCCATTTGGCTAATTCTGCCTTTCAAGGCATTCTTCTCCTCATTGGCTTTTTGGAGCTCTTTTGCCATTTGAGTTAGTCTGTTATTTAAGCTGTTATTTTCTTCAGTATTTTTGGGTCTCTTTTAGCAAGTCATTGACTTGTTTTTCATGATTTTCTCACATCACTGTCCTTTCTCTTCCCAGTTTTTCCTCTAATTCTCTAACTTTCTTTTCCAAATCCTTTTTGAGCTCTTCCATGGCCTGACATCAGTTCATGTTTTTCTTGGAGTCTTTTGATGTAGGCTCTTTGACTGGGAAATATTCAGTGAAATAAAATATTTTTGAAGTTATATGTAATTGGCAAATATTCATTTAAAAAAATAATGATAAAGAAAAAGAACATGTATCTCCACTTAATTGTCTTCCAGTAATGAAAAATAGATATAATTCTGCCCTCCATTCCTCCACTGTTGTTTCTCCAGGCTAAATATTATCTAAATATTTCTTCAACCAACCTTGGCTTCCCTCTTCACAACGCTATCCACCTTATAAATATCCTTCATAAAAGCTTATGTCATCAAAAGACCACAATGTCCCAGATGCAGCTTGAAAATCTGGAGTACAACTTCACTTTCATTTATTCCTGGAAGCTATGCCTCTCAATGCAACTATCAATCAAATTGGCTTTGGGGACCGTCATATTCAATTGCTCATTCATATTGAGCAGGTGGTCCAGGCAAACAGATGTAGACAGAGAAACCTGGACAAAATGAGGGAAAGATAGAGGGGAAAAAATGTGAGGAGGAGAGTATAGCCAGAACAGTCCTGAAGCTCTGGAAACAAATTTTATCTAAAGTTTAACCTTATATAATCATCAAATAGAAGTTAGAACTTACAACAGTCAAAATTGTGGGGTTAGTTTCCACATGGCCCAATTGCCTTAAACTAACTGAAGCCCTGTGTCCATTTAGTCACTGTGTGTGGTACATAATGATGTTCACAGGATTTACTGTAGAAAAGAATCCATGAAACTTGGAATCCACATATTTGGCTTGAAGCCTCAGCTCAGCCATATGAACCTACATAGGCATTTTTCTATCTGAGCATCAATGTTCTTACCAACAAATTGGAGATAATATCGACACAACTTTCATCACAAGGTGGTTGGAAGGGAAACACTTGGTAAACTTTAAAAAATTACATTTTTACTATGATTAATTTCCCTACTGAGAGTGTCTCTAAATTCATGCATCTCTGTATACAAAGGACAGTCTATTGATTTCCACACTATGAACACTATGTTTTCACAACTCATTTGAGGTGTAAATGCAACAGAGTTTGAACAATTCCCAAGCTCATGAAAAAAAGGATTTACTGTAAATAATTTTATTTCACCTCCTTTTTGGAAGGGTACAATTCCATCCTTGAGGACAGACTTTATGTTCACAAGTAAGTGGGACAAATTCATCATATCAAAGTAGCAAAAATAGGCCTTTTTTTTCTCTTTTGAAAATTTCCCTACCGGCAAAGGTGGAGAAAAATCAGTCAGCAAAACTTGTAGAATTATAGATTCAGGGTCAAAGGGGGTGCAATTCAACTCTCACATTTCACAAAGTAGCAAATTGAGGCCATTCAAATTAATTCATTTGCCTAAGGTCACACAGGAATACATGACAGAGCCTGAATTTAATTCTAGGTTCTTGTTGTTGTTGTCGTTCTGTTTTTTTTTTTCAGTGATATCTACCTTCCCTTTTTGACTCCCCATCAGAGAATAAATGTGGTGGCTTTGTCAAAAGACAGGAACCCACTCCATCTCTTAATTAACTTTATCCCTAAATGGCTTTATTTATTTTATATTTATTCTAATTAGCCTTAACAGTGATTAACCAGACCTATCTTGAAGGCTAAATACATTAAACCTCACCCCAATCCAGTTTCCTTTGGTAACGTTAATGGAAATTTTGGGTTTAAGTGTTAATCATTGGCTCAATCCCCACCAGTTGTGTTTCCCCAGTCTTATAGGTTACAGAACCTTGGTTACACTTAAACACCAAACAATCAGAGTAGCCCTTACAAGAAAATATTTTCTTTAAATGTATAAAAAGCAGAAATACCCAGAGGACATAAATATTGCCTACACTACCTTCTCATCCTTGAAGAGGGAATATATATTAGGCTCACAGCTTAAATTATGGTATATGTATATTATGTGTATATGTGTATTTGTATGTATGTTTATATATGTACATATGTAAATATTTACACATATATTGTGCATGTATATATACTCTATGGAATATACTTTCCCTCTATCTATCTATCTATCTATCTATGTATATACATGTAAGAATACATGTGTGTGTATCTGTGTGTACACCATGAGTTTCAAGTCGTGAGCAACCACCCAAACACACACGCAAACTGGTGGGGGGGTTGAGTGGTTGTTGTCCCCGGTTCTCAGAGGACCAAAATGACATCACTATGCTAGAGTCAAGTTTCAATACGGATGACTGTGGCTGTTCAGAACAACAAGAGCTTTGAATGCTCTACCACAACTTGGGTACAAATAGTCTGTGTGAAAATTGTGGTGGATACTCTAAATTTGTTCATCCTTTGTTTCCTTTGAGCTGTTTCCATTCTGCTTTGCTCATAGAGCACAGCACTTTCTCGGATGTGGGCACACCATGCTGAGCCATCCTGTGCCAGTGTCTCTCATGTCATACAATCAATTCCAAAGTTCTTTAGAGAGGTCTTGAGAGTGTCTTTGTATTGCTTCTTCTGACCACCATGTGAATGCTTGCCCTGTGTGACTTCACCATAAAATAGTCTTTTTGGCAAGTATATTCAAACAATTCAACCAGCCCTTCAGAGTCGTGCTCTCTGAAGCAGAGTTTAATGCTTAGCAGTTTAGTTTGAGTAAGGACCTCAGTGTCTGGTACCTTATCCTGCCAGGTGATTTTCAGAATCTTCCTGAGACAATTCAAATGGAATCAATTCAGTTTCCTGGAGTGGCACTGGTATACCGTCCAGGTTTCACAGGCATACAACAATGAAGTCAGCACCAGAGCTCTGTAAATCTTCAGTTTGGTAGTCACATACATACACATACACACACTCACACACCTGAGATTGTGTCCCACTGCCAAAGCCCCTTAGCAATTTCCTTGTGGAAACAACCAACAGCAACAATTATCCCAGAATCCTGACTCTGTGGTTGCTTTGACTAAAGCTCCAGGTTAGTGGATTCCACTGCCTGTGCCTAGAACTGAAAAAGACAAATGAAACAGACTAAAACCCCCAAACCTACTTCTCTAGGCCAAAGGGCCTAGAAGGGAGAGGGGAAGGTCATCTTTCCTCCACATGGAGCTCGATGCCTAGTGTCTGTGTTGTAAGTGACCAGGAAATTCACCCTCTAGACATTGACAGAAAGAGGCGATGAAATGTGTAGTATAGTGATTGTAAAGATTCAACCTGTTCCAACTGCACAGCCAATGGAATGAGGTTGCTCCTAACTATATCATGTCTTTTCCCAGACACTGCTCTTGGCCAGATCCTACATGAATGCCTCCATCTTAGTGAATGTGCTCATGATCAAAGCCAGGTGACACGTTTTTACATATGTTTGGTATTTCTGCCAATGAAAGGGAGACACTGGAAAAGTGAGAATTGTTTTCCTGGTTTTCCCCTTTATATCCCCAGTACCTAGCACGATGTTGGGTTCATAGCAGGCATTTAATAATCTCCTACTGATTGATTGCTTAAATACTTATATACTTGGACACCTAGAAAAGTCATTTCATTCAGAAAACAATATAAACAATTTAGAAGAAAAGAACAGTGATTAAAAATAGAGAAAAGAAATGAAAATTCATAAAATTATAATGACCCAGCTTGGCCTTGGAAAATAAATTTAAAAATCCAGCTTCTTTTTGTTCACAAAGTGTATGAAAATTGCCGAGCTCATAGAAATGGAAGCAATGATTTCTAGTACTTAGATGGCTCCATCAAAAACAAGGCTAAAGAGATGAATTTTATTTATTTATTTGACAGGATAAATAGACTGATATTCCAGGAAAAATGATAGACTTGGATTATATGCTTGGATTATAGGCAGACATTCTACAAAGCTTTTTGTTTTAAAGTTATATTCCTGGAAAAGACAGAAAGACATGGTAGAAGGAGGGAAGCCTATTGGCAAAAATGGAAAAAAAGAATGTCAACAAAATGTTTTTAAATGTACAGAAGAATACAAAAGTACAAAAGGTCACAAATAGATAAATCATGTACTACCTTGATATGAATGTATTTTTGTATGTATATACACATATTTTATACATACATGTATATATGTACATTTATTTAATACCTATTATGTGCCAATCACTGTGTGAACATTTAAAAAATATTATCTTGTTTAATCCTCACTAAACAAGCCTGCAAGGTAGGCATGCTAAATTACCCTCATTTTACAACTGTGAAAACAGAGGCAAATGAAAGTTATGTGACTTCTTCAGGGTCACACAAACTGAATTTGAATTCTGTTCTTTTGATTCCAGGCCAGTGCTTTGTGCAGTGCCTATCTTCCTCCCTCCCCTCCTCTCTCCCTCTCTCCATTCCTTCTTTCCTTCCTTTCTTCCTTCAATCCTTCCTTCCTTCCTTCAATCCTTCAATCCTTCCTTCCTTCTTTCTTTCCTTTTTCTTTCTTTGTTTAAATAAGCATACGTATATGCCATATATTTGTAACATTATATGCTATATATTATATGTGCACATGTTCATAGTTTCTTGTACACCTCTCGTGCCCATTCATTTCATCACAAAATATCATTTGGTAATTGTTAAGCTCACAATTAAGGGGAAAAATATGAAAAAATTATAGTCAGATGACAATGTAGTTTGGTAAATTAAGAGATGAGTTGCTGATTATACCTTAAAAACTAATAAACAGCAGGTTGATATCCAGTGTCAGAAATGAAAAGTTCAGTACTTCAGGCAAATATAATTGCTCAAGTTCTATTTAGCATTTATTCTCATAATATAAATAACTAAAATGAAAACATAGCAAGTATCATAGGTGTGATATGAATGCAGGTGGTTGATCCAACATACATTATAACATAGTTAGGATACAGAAAGATCTAGATAGACTAGATCAATGAGTTAAATGCAATTTGTTAAAACTTAATAGAGATAGAAATACAATGAAATTTCTTCACTTGGGATCAAAATTCCTCTTTACAAATTGACGATGGAATAAGTATGTTTGGACAACAGATTTTGTGGGAAATAAAATAAAGCTTTTAGAAGATTGTGATCTCCACATGGCTGAATACTATGATGTGATCCTCAGAACATCTCAATTTACTTTAGGTACTAAGAAGCATGATGTTCAGAATGAGCTTTCTCTTTTCATAAAATTTCAGGATCTTTCTACTAGGTACTGGGCATCTCATTTCATGAATGATGTGAGAAAGTTTTAACGTATCTGTAATATCAATTAAGTTGGGACTTTATTACTGTTTTAAAATGATTAATTGTCTTTGAGTCTTACTAGGTGCTAAATCCCAGACCCAGATCCCTATTGGGTGCTAAACCTTTGTGGGTGTAAAGTGGTAACTAAGGTGGGGCCCCAGCTGGGGCTAACTAAGGGAGGCCTGATTTGATCTTTGCTCCTAAGTTTGCCTCGAACCCCTAATTACTAGGTGCTAAGCCTATGTGTGTGTGAAGTTCCCAGCGTCCTAAGGGGAGGAACTAACTCCAGAGCCAATCAGAGGAGCCTAAGTTCTGGTCACTCAGATGACGTTTGATGACATCTGAAACTATAAAAAAGGGAAGACAGAGCCATTTGCTCAGGGCTCTCACTCTTGGTGGCGTGCTGATGTGGAGACTCCAGGCAGCCGTAGGTAAGAGCCCTCCAGCTTGTAAACCCGGATGCTGGGACTTTGTCAAACTCTGGTACCTATGTACTGGGATTTGAAACAAGCAAAATCTGTCTGTTGATGTTTGTAATTTGTTTGTATTTTGCTCTGAAGTTCAGGGTGCTGACTTTTTCACCTGAACTAAATGAATGATGTCTGTATGCTGGATTAAAGTAAAATTGTTAACCCCTTAATGCTGCTTTCCTTAATAAAGCAGATCAAAAGAACCTGGGCTTTTGCAGTGTGCTGGTAGCATGCTTGTTGTTGGGCTTGTATTGTTCTTTCACCCCCACAACAGCTGCTAGCCTGATTGTTGAAACAGTATCCTAAAGAAGTTAACAAAGATGGTGATAGAACTTAAGAACCAGTGCATTTGCTTAGGGTAAAGTCCTAGGCATGTAACTTTGAAAAGAGAAGATACAGGGATGTTTTATGAATGTAGTATTCTATATTTCAAGGTTATCTATGTGAAAGAAGGCATCTACATCCTCTTTTTTGTTGTGGAAATCAGTAATAGGGAGAAATGGTGAGAGGTTTCAAAGAGGTAACTTTAGTTTTGTTGAAGGAAAAATAAATCAACCTTTGGATGTGTCTGAAAGTGAAATGAGATTCCTTATGAAGTAGTAGGTTTCCCACCTCAATTAACTACTTCAGGCAGTGGCTGACTGACCATGTTTTAATTATGTCTAGAAGGAATTTTTGATCATGTATGGAATGTTCTCTCTGACACTCAACCTGTTTCTGAGAGCTAAACGTACCCAGATTCCATTTCGTCTTTGAACAATCTATACAAGATAGGCTTAAGTGATTATACAGGATTTTTTCTTCAATTTTTGCTGTTTGTTGTTTCAGAAAACTATTTTTCCCCTTTTAAAGGCTTTAAAAATTGCACATATCCATTGGTAGGCAAGAATGTGACTTTGTAGCTTCAGGTCCCTAAAGGAGACCATACAAAATTTTGGCTCGTTTTCTTAACTGTCAGTATTTGGGCATTTGACTCACATCTGTTTCAGAGACATTTCAGTCTCTTTGGTAAGCGGGGAATAAGTCCTTCCTGTAAAAGCTAGGATGGTGCTTTAACCTCCCTTCTGTTACCTCTAGAAGATACAGATTTATCAGCAGAAGTTCTGGATGGAGACTACTTTACATTTCTCCTCATCAACTAAGTAGGATATGTGAATGGGCCAGAAAATCCTTAAATAGATGAGATGATTCTTCAGAAAAAAAAAATTGGCCAAATAATTATAAATCATGATAGTACAATCAATTACCATAAGGCCTCAAAGGTGTTATAAGATTAGAAACTATATGCCAGCCAAGAGAATCAGATATAATGTCCCTGAATCTGGGCATGTAGCATTCACTTTAGCAGTAACGTCTTCCCACTTTCTCAAAACCAATTCATATCTGTCAAGTCTTGGCATACACAAACACAGACACAGACACAGACACAGACACAGACACACACACACAAATCTTGGAATACATATGTGTGTATGCACACACATATGCATATATGAACACAAATACATATACACACATATATCCAAGTCTTGGCATACACATATACATATATACATACATATGTTTGCATGTATATGTGTGTATGTATATCCACACACATAATTTAGCACATATATAGCTGGCTAGATCTATCTAGCTACCATCTATATTTGACACCCATTCATTCATAACAGTCTTTTTCAAAAAGCCTATCGAAACATGCCTTTGTCTTCTGAGTGTTACAAAACATTCCATAATACAGAGCAAGTGTTTATTTTATTAATTCAATGACTGTGTTAGATTGAATATGTGATATGTTAAAGACTGTTTTAATTATCCTTCTCTCCTCTCATGCCCATCACAATCCTTTTCACATTGAATGAAAGAACGAACGAATATAAACATGAGCAAGACCAATTTATAAGATTACTGATTTCCTTCTGGGAGTGACCTTAATGACCATCAATCCAAAGCTTTCATTTTTTCAGACGAGGAGGTTGAGGCTGATAGAGATGAAGTAACTTGCTGAGGTTCACAATGTTACTGAGAATCTAAAGCAGACTTTGGATTCAGGCCTTGCTAATTCTAAGTCCAGTTCTCTATTCAGCTATTAATAGAGAACTAATAATTCTTAAGTTTTCTATTGTTGTTGCTGTACAGTCATTTGGTCATGTCCAACTCTTCATGACTATTGGTGACCATAACATACCAATATTGTCCATAATATTTTCTTGGCAAAATACAGGAGCATTTTGCCATTTTCATCTCTAGTTGATTAAGGCAAAAAGAGGTTAAGTGACTTGCCCAGGGTCACACAGAAAGTACGTGTCTAAGGCCAGATTTGAATTCAAGTCTTCCCGACTCCAGCCCCAACATTTCATCCGCTGAGCCATCTAGCTGCCTAAGTTTTCTATTAGCTGGTTCCATTTTAATTTTGTGTTTGTAAGTACTTCTAATTTGCTACAATTTTGTTTGTGTGGTATTCCCTTTGCCACAGTAGATAAAAATCTCTCTAGAATATAGAGATATTCATTAAGACTTACCATGTTTTTAATATTCATTACCCTCCAGTCAGTCTGGTAGTGAACTTTGCCAAATTCTTTTGGACTGGACTTTAGAACAATTTACATGGGATTATATTTTAAGTCATTATATATCAGTAGGATATGACAGAGCCAAGGCTATGCTTCCATTACATTCAAGAACCTTATGTTTCCTCTATGCCAGGATGAATCATTAGGTGAATTCTTTCACTGAGTAGTTTAATTGTGACTTCCAAAAATATTGAGAATTTTAGTGGGAGTGTGCTGTAATGTTTATGATGCTGATCTTGGAGTTGGGAAGTCCTGCTTCTCCAAAATATTTGCTATGTGAATTTGGAAAAATCACTTATCCTCTTAGTATCTAAGGCAAATCTAGAGGAAGGTTAGTTGAATAAAAGGTGTAGATCTTCATTCACAAAAATAATTCCTTCATTGGAAGTTCTATACATTTATAGTGTGTACATTTCTGTTTGTGTGTATGTAAGTGTGTGTGTGTACGTGTGCGTGAGACACAGGGATGGAGAGACACAGGCAGAGAGCAATAGAGACAGAAACAGAGAGACAGAGACAGATTAACAGAGACAGAGATAAGAATAAGCATTTATTAAATGCCTACTATGTGCCAGCCACTGTGCTAAGTACTTTAAAAATATGTCCTCATTTCATTTAATACTCACAACAACCCTGGAAGGTAGATGCTACCATTTTCCTTATTTTATGATTGGTGAAACTCAGGCAACAGAAGTTGAGTGACTTGCATGGGGCGGGGGGAGAGAGAGAGAGAGAGAGAGAGAGAGAGAGAGAGAGAGAGAGAGGGAGAGAGAGAGAGAGAGAGAGAGAGAGAGAGAGAGAGAGAGAGTATCATTCACTCCTGAAGAGGGAACCACTGTATCTCATCAAAGTAGAGGATAAAATCTGTGTAGAAAGGACTATCTTTAATATACTAAGATGATTTGGTGCACCCTTTTTTCGAAGTGTCTATTAGGTAAGATTATTATAATGTTCTAGGAAGACATTGGAACTCACTATACTGCCCCATTTCTAAGGGAGAATAGAGCACATCTTGAGATAAAATTGCAGACAAGCCTTCTCTTGGGTATGTTCTCTCTAGGACATATACCCTCTGGGAATCAAGGCTCAGAATTCAACTTCTCTAAAGTTGGAGAAGAAGTTTGGGAGATCTTGTTTACATCCTTTAGTCCCCCAAAGCACTGAGCAGCAGTGACTGGAGTTACTTTGGATGATGAAATGTTGAAAGATAATTAGTCCTAATTGCCAAATTCTTGGCTACTGGAATAGGATATAAAGTTTGCCTGTTCATGTAGTAAATAATTACTGTATAATTAGCAACAAATATAATAATAATGTAGAATATATAAAGGTTTTTCAAGTTTATAAGGTTTCTTAAAAATGCAGCCCAATTATTAAATTATTCGTTAGCCACTTATAATGTGCTGGACATCATTATAGATCCTAAGTATAAAAAAAAAATAAAATAAATAATCCTTTCCATAAGGAATTTCAGGATATGGGGCTTGGGAAAGGTCTTTTATAAAAGGAGTGCCCTTGGCATGAGCTTTAAATGAAACTGTAGAGGTCGCAAGGGCATGAATGCCACATGTGAAGGACTGGGAATAATTCCTATAAACTGGAAGCATGAAGAGGAGGCCAACCGAGATCCTGCAGTGGCCTGGAGCTGAATGAGCAGCATTTGAAGTAACTAAGAAGAGAAGGATTGGGCGGGCCGTGGGGACCAGGATAGCTGTCAGAAATCTGAAGGCTTCTTGCTGGAAACAAGACTCTGAAAGTACTTTTCAAGACAAAACCGCTGTTGTTGTTGTTGTTTGTTGTTGTTGTGTGTATGTCGTTATCATTGTGGTTGCTTTTGCTCCGGATGGAGAAAGTGAAGAGGGAAATTTTCATTTGATAACGGGTAAGATCCTGAGCTTTCTGAAACCTGAGTCAGCTGCCACATGTGCCAAGCACAGGGATAAATTTTAAGGATAAAAATAGGAAAATGGGGAAAGCAAATAATAAAAAACAAACAAAAAGTAAATACCAACAAATTCACCTATTCCCTGCTTTCAGTAAACTCACATTATGAAGGAGAAATTATACAGAAAAACACATATAGAACGGATCAGTTTCACGGCAGTGGTTCAACAGGTGAAGTCGAAGGATCTTTGGCAACATTCAGTCAATCCTTAGGGTTTAGCAGCTTCATATCTTCACCTAGTGGGGAGACTGGAGTGGATCTGCTAGCCACTCAAAATAGGGAATTAATAAGTTGGCTTAAAATATTCTCTAGTGGACTTTAGGGGTTACCTTCAAAAGAGGTCAGACTGGGATCAATATTGGCTAAGAGAAGAAAAAGAAAAGTGACAATTCAGGGAGGTCGAGAGTAGGGGTGTTGGGCACTCTGGAGAGAGAGAAAGGTATCAGGTTATCCTATTTGGTTATAAATTTAAATAGTCTTCTAGGCGTCCCTAGATAAGCTAAGGGGCAGACTGGGAAATTTCCTGCTTCCAGTTTTTCTGGGGGGGGGGGTTAGTGGAGGAAGGTCAGTTCTTTATGCATAACAGCAGTAATATGAAAGCTCAGAATTATGAAGAATAAAAAAAAATCCCTTATGTCCCATTGTGTGCCACTAATATATCTCTAAAAAGGGATATAAATAAAAGAATGCTAAGAGATTATGAATAGACATGAAAAAGACCTAAATAGGTTTACTTGCTAAGTAAGGTCCTGAAGCAGGAGGAGGAAGGATAGGATGATATAAAATATATACATTTGAGAGAGAGAAATATATAGCCAAGGGACACCTAATTTATCCAAGCATAAGAATGAAGGGGTGGACCAATTAAGATTACTCAGAACTATTAAGGGAAGGTAATTTAAAGCTGAACATGGCATTGGCCTTATGAATACAGAAATCACTCTGGATTCGATGTACTGACATTTTAGAGGTGCCCAGGAACCCCTGATGCACCTCAATGGGATCCAACCCATGGAGTGATGCTTATTAATATAAGCACCTAGTATAACCACAGAGTATTTCCTATCAATTTAGAAGCTAAATGAAGGTAGACACACATCTTTAGTATGCTTATTATTTACTGCATAAAATATATTATGTGTGAAGTCCTGGGGATACAAAAAGAAAGGAAAGAAGGGAGGGAGGGAGGAAGGAAGGGAGGGAGGGAGGAAGGAAGGAAGGAAGGGTTTCTACCTTAAAAGTATATTCTATTGGGAATGGGGAAGATGGACATAAATATATACTGGCAAATATCTTTAGGATAATTATAGTGATGAGTTTTCTAATTTCCTCAATTTAGGGAACTCTTAGAGAAAGAAACTCCCATCAGCCAATTCGGATTGGTACATTCTCTATGGTACAACTTTTCATCTTACAGCGATTAGTACCTGCAGTACTCATAGATTAACTACAATCACTTGGCCTATGTGTATCAGAGGTGTGATAGGCATTCAGTTATTTTTGCTCTGAGACCAGCTTTCTACGTACTATGACATGTTACCTGACTGTGGTCTTTAAGGAAGTGGGAAAAAAGTACCAAACAGGAAAAAAGTGGGGATCAGAAAGGAAAATTTAGAACAGAAATAGAATACTTGTCCTTGAAGGAAAATATAGATTGGGAGAAGCAGAGATAAAAGGATATATTGCAGAAAAGGGGAGGGGGGAGGGGACAGCCCATGTAAATGTAGAATCCAAATATGGAATATAGAGTTAACAGAATGATCTGCTTTGACTGGAAGGTAGAGTAGAAAGGGAGGAAGTAGAAATGTGGAGAAAAGTTACTTTGAAACAATACTGATTCCTAATGGCTGTTTCCCACACATAGAATTTGCTCTTTCTCACCTAATCTTCCTGGATTTGCTGGCTTCTTTCAAGCCAGATAAAATCCTCCTTTCTCTTAGAAGCTTTTATCAGCTTCTCCTACTTCTAACACCTCCCTTTTACCGATATGACCACTTTATCCTGAATTAAACTTGTCTGTATCTTGTTGTATACATGTTATATATGTTTACTCCAAATTAGAGTTATTAACTACTTTGGGCCAGAGTCTGATTTTGTTGTTGTTGTTGTGTTGTATGTGTTTTAGGCTTTCTTTGTATACCCAAAATTTAGCAAAGTGCCTGGTACATAGTAGGCAAGCAATAAATGCTTTCTGACTTGACTAAAAGTACATTTATAAAGTAGGACCTGAAAATGCTAGGTAGAGATGTATGTATTTTATCATGGAAGGAATTGCGTAGCTGAAGGCTTTTGTGTGCACTCAGATTCAGATTGAGAAAATTCCTTTGGTAGAAGTATGAAGGATGGATTTGAGCTGCAGAAGAGAGGCCAGACAAAAGCCTATGGCAGTAGTCCAAGTCTGGGGTGAAGAGGGCCTGGACAAGATAGAGACAGGAGTGGAGATAAGGGGCTTTTACAAAACTCAACTTCCTTGGATCGTTCTACCACCTAGGCCAGGGCCTTGCACATGTCAAATTAACAATCAAGATTACAACCTCAAGTCTTCATGTATTTTTGAATGGATGATGGTTGTGTTTTTGTATTATTTTATTATTTAATATTTTTAGTTTTCACCATTGATTTCCGCAAGATTTTGAGTTACAAATTTTCTCCCTATTTCTACCCTCCCTCCCACTACAAAGTGGCATGTTTTCTGATTGCCCATTCTGCAGTCTACCCTCTCTTCTATCACCCCACTCCTCTCATCCCCTTTCCCCTTACTTTTTTTAGGGCAATATACATTTCTATAACCCATTTCCTATATATCTTCTTTCCCAGTTGTATATAAAAAGGCCTTATTTTTGAGCATTTGTTTGTAGAACTTTGAGTTCATATTCTTTCCCTTCTTCCCTCCCCACCCACCCTCCTTGAGAAGGCAAGCAATTCAACATAGGCCACACATGTATCCTTATGCAAGGCACTTCCATGACAATCATGTTGTGAAAGACTAATTATATTTCCCTCCATCCTATTCCTGTCCCCCTTTACTCAATATTCTTCCTTGACACTGTCCCTTTTAAAAAGTGTTTGTTTTTGATTACCTTTTCCTCTGATCTGCCCTCCCTTCTATTATCCATCTATCAAAGACTGGCCCTCTATCTACTGTAGTGTATTGAATCTCTTATAGTTAATAACTGTATACTTGCTCACAAAGAATTTCCTCTTTATAGTCAAAGGGAATTTTTTTTTGTGAATAAGATATTTCAAATGAAAAACAGAAACAACAAAACATTCAAACTATTGGAAATATGTCCTTGCAAGATTATTAGACAGGTAACACTGCAGTTTCAGAAGACTCAGAAATGACGATAAGCCAGATAATAATGGAGTGATGCTTGGTGGGTATGAATCTGCTAGAACCATATTAATAATTGGTAACTATAAAGCATAAACAGATGAAAATGGCATAAAGGAAGAAATGGAGAAAGCAGAAGGGCTGGTCATACGGCAAGAGGGTCCATCAGTATGTTTGTAATATCAAAAGAGAGCAAGGCAATGTTGGATGTTATACTGAAGTTGTGAAAAGATATGCACAAGAGTTGCACAGGTTCGGCAGGCATGAATGGGTTTCTCTCTTCATTACTGGAGAGAATATTTCACCGAGTATATAACCAATCTCCTGAGGTGGGCAGCTAGGTGACTCAGTGGATAGAGCCCTGGACCTGGAGTCAGGAAGATTTGAATTTAAATCCTGCTGCAGACATCTATTGCCTGTGTGACCTGAGGCAAAAACAACCATTATTTGCCCCAGTTTCCTTTTCTGTAAAATGGGAGTTATAATAGCATCTATGAGAACTGTTGTGAGGATCAAATAAATGACATTTCCAAGGTGCTTAGCACAAGGTCTAGAACACAGGAAGCATTCTGTAATCATTAGCTATAATTATTATTTTTATTCTAGTAAAAGACAGATCCTCTGAAATTGATCTTTTTCTCCAGAATTTTTTCGTATCTGACTATTTTTTCTGTTATATTTTATATGCACCCGACAAGCCAAAGTTATTACATGCAGTAAATGAAACTTTCTTAAAATAATGTTTCTACGAATTGGAATGTCAACTGAAATGAAGTCCCCCCCACCCCCCACCATCCTCACAATGGAAAGAATCATTTTATTAGGTTAATGTTTCTGTAAATTCAGGATCTGATTTATCTGCTTCCTCCTTGATTGGTGCAGACATCTATTCATTCCATGGAAATATTCTCAGAGTTGCCCTATAAATTTTCCATACAAGATATATCCCTCATGCAGCCAGCTTTCCTTGAGGACTTGTAACAATTTGTGAAAGAATCATGCTGTCCATCTGGTGTACTTCATTGGCATTGCATGACTGAGTCACCTGGATACTCTTCTGAGCCACGTTTGCCTGTAAATAACAATAGGTTTTAGCTTTCTGCCCCCACCATGGTTTCTCTAGTGCATTTTTCGTTATTTGAAATTGTGCCTCCATTAGTATTACTTTTTTTCATTTCATACAATCATATACTATCATCAGTGCAATAAAATAAATATCGGTGGAGAGAAAGAGACAGAGACACAGAGAGTTTTGTTTGTTTGTTTGTTTTCCTACAAGGAAGCAATTTGCTAGAGTAATTCTCACATGTAATAAAGTCTGCTCTCTTATTCATTTCTGGACTCAGAAAGTTGTTGATCTGCCTATCTAAAATAAAATCTGCCCATCGAATATGCTATCTAGAATTAAAATTCATGGAATAATGAGTACATTGTAGTGGAGGCAATCAAACTTTCTCCCCCTTCCTCTTCTTTTCTTGTTGTTATTGTTGCTGTTGTGGTTGTTGTTGTTGTTATTTTTCCTCTTCCTCTTCCTCCTCTTCTTCCTCTTCTTCTTCTTCTTCTTCTTCTTCTTCTTCTTCTTCTTCTTCTTCTTCTTCTTCTTCCTCTTCCTCTTCCTCTTCTTCTTCTTCTTCTTCTTCTTCTTCCTCTTCCTCTTCCTCTTCTTCCTCTTCTTCTTCCTCTCTTCCTCTTCTTCTGCTTCCTCTTCTTCCTCTTCTTCCTCTTCTTCCTCTTCTTCTTCTTCTCCTCCTCCTCCTCCTCCTCCTCCTTCTTCTTCTTCTTCCTCTTCTTCTTCTTCTCCTCCTCCTCCTCCTCCTCCTCTTCCTTCTCCTCCTTCTCCTTCTGCTTCTTCTCCCCTGCTTCCATCTCCTCATCTTCTTTTTCTCTTTCTCCATCTTCTTCCTCCTTCCACTCCTCCTCCTTCTGGCAGGGTTTTTAATTTATATACTTTATTCTCTTCTGTCTTGATTTTTTAACTATTATCTTTAGATTTTCTTTAGACGAGTTTATATAATAGGTTTCATGATTTGATCAATCAACAAAACTTTATTAAGCACCTACAATGAATCCCTTGCTAAGTATTAGAGATGCAAAACAAACAAACAAAAAATGAAACAGTTCATGTCACCATGTAGCTCATATTCTAAGGAGTGGTATGATGGTGTTAGGGTCATGTGCAAGCATACTGAAGATATACAAGGTAAAACTAGGAAGGAAAATCAGTAATAGAAAGAGAGACCTGGAAAGAACTCTTTCTATAGATGATTCTTGAACTGGCCCTTAAAGGAAAGTAGGGATTAGAGGAAGTAGGAGTGCAGAAGGAAATCATTCTAGGAACAAGTGCTGTATTAATTTTAAGGAAGAGCAAGTAGATTAGTATGCTAGGAATTCAGAGAGAATTTCAAGAAATGATCTATAAGCTAAATAGTGATGGAGGAAGAAGCTAAGTCATAAAAAGGTATATATTTGATGATTCGGGTATTATGAAGCTGCTGGAGTTCATTGATTTGTAGGAGGATTGGGGGAAATGGTAAAATTTTCCTTTAGGGAATATTTTTATGGTTTCAAGGAAAGAGGAAGAGTGTCGGGATGTAGAGCCATGGAATAGAGACTCAAAGAGCATGCTATTTCAATAGTTATCATTCCAAAGTCAAATCATGAAAAATATTTTTGCATTAGCATATTAAAAAAAGCAAGAGAAAAGTAAAATAAGCAATTCATGCTTCAATGTGTACTCAGAGTTCATCAGTTCTTTCTCACCAAGTGGATAGTATTTCGTCAACATGAGTGCTTTGGAATTGTCTTGGATCACTGCATTGATCGGAATAGCTAAGTCTTTCAGAACAGTCTTGTTAATGTGCACAATGAAATCCTGGTTGTTCTCACTTCACTTTTCATCAGTTCATATAGGTCTTGTCATGTTTGTTTGTTTGCTTGTTTCCTGAAACCACCATCCTTATTATTTCCCACACCACAAAATACTGCCTCATAATCATATACTAGAACTTATTCAGTATTTCTCAACTGATGATCATCTTTTCAATTTCCAATTATTTGCCACCACAAAAAGGACGGCTATAAATATTTTTGTACATATAGGTCTTTTTCCTTTTCCTTTGATCTCTTTGGGGTACAGACCTAATAGTGGTATTGGTGGTTTAAAGGGTATGCACAGCTTTATAGGCCTTTGGGCAAAGTTCCAAATTGTACTTGAGAATGATTGAACCAGTTCCCTACTCTACCAACAATTCCTTAGCATTCCTATTTTCCCCTGCTCCCTCTAGCATTTGTCATTTAGGCTAGGTATAAGTTGGTACCTTAGGGTTGTTTTAATTTTCCTTTCTCTAATCAATAATGAATTAGAAATTTTTTATTTTAATATCACTACAGAGAGATTTGATTTCTTCTTCTAAAAATATGCCTGTTTCTATTCTCTGATCATTTATCAGTTGGGGAATGGCTCTTATTTTTTATAAATTTGACTCAGCCCTCTACTTAGTATATGCTCACAAAATGAGGCCTTTATCAGAGAAATGTGATATTTGTTTATACTACTTTATTATCATTATTAACTTTTAGTAAAATATAGTTGCCCTGATTATCCTCTTTAATGAAATCTATTTTTTTTTCCTTTTGGTTGATTTGTGGTTATGATTGCTACTCCTGCTTTTGTTGTTGTTGTTGTTGTTGCTGTTTAGCTGAAGAATATTAGATTCTGTTCCTTCCCTTTATTTTAAATCTGTTTGTATCTTTCAGCCTCAAGTTTGTCTCTTTGAAAGCACATATTGTTGGATTCTAGTTTCTTATCCATTCTACTATCTACTTCCTTTTTAAGGGTGAGCTCATCTCATTCACATTCACAATTATGATCACTGTATATTTTCCTCTTTCTCATTTTCTGCTGTTTCTTCTTTCCTTTTATCCTTTCCCTTCTCAAAAATTAATTTTGTTTTTAAACATTGCCTTTCTTAATCTAACCTCCCTTTTGTCACTCCTCCTTTCTCTTATCCTCTTTCCCTCCTATTTCCTTATTGGGTAAGTCACATTTCTGTATACAACTGAGTGTGCATGTGTCTCTGTATGTGTGTGTGTGTGTGTGTGTGTGTGTGTGTGTGTTATTTCTTTGAATCAATTATGAATTCCAAAGAAAGTGAGGTTCAAGCATTGTCTGACACACTTCCATTTTCTCTTCCACTGTAACAGTTCTTCTTTGAATGCCTTTTAACTGCTTTAATAATGATAAAGTTCTTAAGAGTTACATTATTATCTTCCTTAGGCATATACATTTTCATTTTATTGAGAACCTTATGATTACTCTTTCATAAGTACCATTTAATGTTTAACCTCTATATCATCAAATATCCAGTTTTCCTCAAAAGTGTTTTACTCATTTGATTCTAGAAGATAGTAGAATTGTTAAGAAACCAGAATCAAATTTTAGCTCCTTTGCCTTCTAGAATATCATATACCAACCCCTCTGCTCACTGAATGTGGAATTTACTAAATATTGTGTGTCTAAATGTGGCTGTATAATATTTAAATTATTTGTACCTGGCTGCTTGAAATATTTTATATTTGATCTTGGACTTCCAAAATTTGTTTATAATATACCTGGGAGTTTTGATTATGTGGATCTCTTTCAGGAGGTGATAGTTCAATTTCTATTTTACCCCCTTGATCTGATATGTCAAGACAGTTTTCCTCAGTAATTTCTTGAAATATGATTTCTAGGTTCTTTATTTTATTGTGGCTTCCAGGTAGTCCATTTTTTTAAAAAAGTATCTCTCTTTGATCTGTTTCCTAGGAAAATTGTAACCAAATTCCAGAGTTTCCAGGTCAAGGAGAAAATATTGCAAGCTGCCAGAAAAGAATAATTCAAGTATTGTGGAAACACAATCAGGACAACACAAGATCTAGCAGCTTCTACATTAAGGTATCTAAGGGCTCGGAATATGATATTGCAGAGGTCAGAAGAGCTAGGATTGAAAGCAAGAATCACTTACTGAGTGTAAAAGGAAAACCAGAGTACAATACTTCAGGAGAAAAGTGAATTTTCAATGAAGTAGAGGATTTTCAAGGATTTTTGATGAAAAGACCAGAGCTGAACAGAAAATTTAACTTTCAAATACAAGAATCAATAGAAGCATGAAAAGATAAACAGGAAAGAGAAAACATAAGGGACTTAATAAAGTTAAACTGCTTACATTCCTACATGGAAAGATGATATTCTAACTCATGAGAGCTTTCTCAGTATTAGGGTAGTTGGAGGGAACATACATACATACATACATACATAACATATATGTATTTGCATGTGTATGTATATATAGGTACACATATATACATACACATACACATACATACACACATATGCGTATATACTTTTCTTTCTTTCTTCCTTTCTTTCTTTCTTCCTTCCTTCCTTCCTTCCTTCCTTCCTTCCTTCCTTCCTTCCTTCCTTCCTTCCTTCCTTCCTTCCTTTCTTTCTTTCTTTCTTTCTTTCTTTCTTTCTTTCTTTCTTATACTTCCTGGCCTTTCTTTCTTCACTTTATGCATTTAATAATGCTCAGGAGAATCAACTTTTTCCATGGCTTTTTTTTTCCTTTTTTTTCTTCTTTCCTTTTTTTTTCCTTTTTTTGCCTACCTTTTTCCTACCAGCCCTCCAGCAATTTAAATGTTAAAAAAAGATTGTAGAAAAGAAAAAAGAAAAAAAAACAGCAACACTATATTAAATGTGTTATCAAGCTAAACAAATAACCAGATTGGCAATGTCTGAAAATATTTGTCTTATTCTGCATCTTGAGATCATTATGTCATGGTTGTTTTTTGAAATTATCAGAATTCTTTTAAAGAGGAAATTTTAGGAACCCAACGGAGGCAGCACCAAGATGGTGGCATGAAAACAGCATCTTACCAGAGCTCTCTAACAAATTTTGTCAGATTCCTCTAAAAAAGTTAATCTGAGCAGATTTGAGAGAGTTAGAGGTGACAAGTGTACTGAATGTGGAAAATTTCCAGGACAGAAGAGTCCACAGGGTTCATAGAATGGATCTGTAGGCTGGGAGAGCAGACAGAGCACAGAACTACCCCCAGACTGCAGCAAAGTTGGGGCAGCTGTGGAGACCCAGCCAGCAAACCCAGCTGGGAGTACACTGTGCAAATGTGACTTGTGGTGATCCCCAGGCCTCTCAGCCCAGGATAGGAGTCTGTCAGAGTTATGGGAGGCAACAGCACAGGGCCTGCTGCAAAAAAAGCAACTACTCCTGAGGCTTGCAGCCCACATTCTAAAGGTTGGAAACTCACGTTGTTGAACTTCTGGGAGCTATGAAGACCAAGTAAAATAGCTCTCATCCCTCCCTTCCCCAGACCGATAATAATTATTTGGGAGAAACTCTGAAATTGGAGAGCCAGAAGTGGGGCTTCAGTAGCCAAATAGTGAGAGTTCCTGAGCCTCAGCGGGGTGGAGCCAGCAATGGTCAGCACCAGGAAACCAAAGGTGCCTTCACACAGCCATGGGAAGTGACAGACACAAGCAAAGACAACTGCTGAGACCACCCATGCTGTAGCATAGCCCTAGGGGAAGAGAAGACTTCAAGAATCAAGATCACCCCTCCCCCACCTCACATGGTGATCCCCCCCCAGGGGAACTCAGAAAGACTTCACTGGGCCTCGACTCTAAGCACCCACCATCCCACTCCAGCTGGGCCCCAGGTGAGCAGCAGCAGTATATAGCCTCTAGCTGACAAAACCAGAGGCCACAGGATAAAAACCCAATACGCAGACCCCCAATTCCCAGCACAAGAAGCTTGGGACAGAGTGCTAAGAGCCCCAGAAGTAGAGATCCACTTTAAAGTCAAGAAAAAAAATAACCAACTTGAAGGAGCAGTCCAGAAAACCAAAGACTAGTGATTCTTTTTTATGGAGAAAGGGAAGATCAAAATGAAGATTCAGAAGAGGACAGCATTAATACTATACCCACGTCTGAAACCACAAAAGGGAATGTGAACTGGTTTCAAGCCTGAAAAGCATTACTGGAAGAGCTCAAGGAGGATCATAAAAACCAAATTAGAGAGGAAAAAGAAAAAACAAAACGGAAAAAAAAATCACTGATGAGAGCAATTCTTTAAAAAGTAAAATCGGCAAAATAGTTAAGGAGGTTTCAATCTAATTTTAGAGAATGATGCCTTGAAGAGTAAAATAAATCAAGTGGCAAAGGAGTACAAGAAGCTAAATGAACAAAACAATTTGTTAACAATTAGAATTGGGCAAGTAGAAGCTAATGACTCTATGCGGCATTAAGAATCAGTCAAACCAAATCTAAAGAATGAAAATATAGAAGAAAATATGAAATACCTGATTGAAAAAATAACTGACCTGGAAAATAGATCCAGAAGAGACAACCTAAGAATTATTGGTTTACCAGAAGCCATGATTAAAAAAAGAGCCTGGACATTATGTTTCAAGAAATCATCAAGTATATTTGCCCCAAGGTCCTAGAACCAGAGGGTAAAATATTCATCAAAGTAAATCCACCGATCACCCCCTGAAAGACATTCCAAATTGAAAACTCCAAAGAACATTGTAGCCAAATTCCAGAATTATCATATCAAGGAGAAAATACTGCAAGTAGCCAGAGAGAAACAATTCAAATATCATGGAACAACAGTCAGGATCATTCAGGATCTTGCAGCTTCTACACCGAAAGACAGGAGGAATTGGAATATGGCATTCTCAAAGGCAAAGGAGCTTGGACTACAACCAAGGATCAACTGCCCACCAAAACTGAGCCTATTTTTTTCAGGCATGGACATGGACATTCAATGAAATAAGGGAATTCTAGACCTTCCTGATGAAAAAGCCAGGACTCAATGGAAAATTTGATTTTCAAATACAAAACTCAAGAGACATATGAAAAGGTAGACAGGGGAAAAACAACCTTTTTAATCAATAAGGGCAAATTCTTTACATCTTTATGTAGGGGTGTGTGTGTATACATATGTATGTATGTATGTGTGTGTGTATATATACATATATATATATATATATATATATGTGTGTGTGTGTGTGTGTGTGTGTGTGTGTGTGTGTGTGTATGTATGTATGTATAAAGATGTGCCAATCTTGAGAATAGTAGTTATTATGACAATTGAAAGGGATATACATAGACTGAAAGTGTCAGTATAAAATAACTGATATAATGATAAAACAACACAATTGATGGGTGTAAAAGGATGGTTCTGGGAGGAGAGGTAAAGAAGAGGTACAAAAGGGTAAATTACATCAAAAAAAGAGGCACAAAACACATTATAGTAGAGGGAAAGAAGGGAGGGAGAAGAGCAATATTTCAGCTTTACTCTCAATGGCTTTGGTTCAAGGAGGGAATAACAGTCTGTTAAGTATAGAATCAAATTTGTCTTATCAGAAAGAAAGGGAGGAGTGGGCAGAAGGGAGGGAAGAAGTAACAAGGGCAAAAGGTAAGATAACATAAAGGAATCAATAGGGAGGGTAAACTGAGGAAGGTGGCAGTTGAAAGCAAAACTATTTTGAAAAGTTGAAGAGAGAAATAAAAGCATAAATGGGGGGGTAAGATGGAGAAAAAGACACAGATAGTCATCATAACTGTGAATGTGAATGGGATGAACTCTCCCATAAAACAGAGGCAGAAAAGAGAATGGATTAAAAGCCATAATGCTACAATACATTGTTTACAATAAACATATTTGAAACAGGGATACACACAGGGTAAAGGTAAAATGCAGGAGTAGAATATATTGTACACCTGCTAAACTAAAAAAAAAAAAACCAACAAAAAACAAAAAAGCAGGGGTAGCAATGCTAACCTCAGACAAAGCAAAAGCAAAGATAGATTGAATTAAAAGACATAAGGGAAGAAAATATATCCTGCTAAAAGGTACAATAGACAATGAAGTAATATCATTACTTAACAAATATGCACCAAGTGGTATAGCATCCAAATTCTTAGAGGAGAAGTTAATGGAGTTACAGGAAGAAACAGACAACAAAACTACACTAGTGGGGGACCTCAACCTCCCTCTCTCTGAACTTGATAAATCTAACCTCAAAATAAACAAGAAAGAAGTTAATGCAGTTAATAGAATTTTAGAAAAGGCACATATGATAGACTTCTGGAGAAAACTGAATGGGAATAAAAAGGAATATACTTTTTTCTCAGTAGTACATGGCACATGCACAAAAATCGACCATGTACTAGGGCATAAAAAGCTGACAGTCCAGTGCAGAAAGGCAGAAATAGTCAATGCATCCTTTTCATATCATGATGCAATGAAAATTATTTGCAGTAAAGAACCATGGAAAGATATGCTAAAATTAATTGGAAACTAAATAATCTAATCCTAAAGAATGAGTGGGTCAAAAAACAAATCATAGAAACAATTAATAACTTCATTCAAGATAATGACAACAATAAGACATACAAAAATTTATGGGATGTAATAAAAGCAGTTCTTAGGGGAAGTTTTGTATCTCTAAATGCTTACATGAATAAAATAGATAAAAAGGAGATCAATGAATTGGACATGCAGCTGAAACAGCTAGACAAAGAACAAATTGAAAATCCCCAATTAAATACCATATTAGAAATACTGAAATGCAAAGGAGAGATTAATGAAATTGAAATACAAAAAAAAAAAAAACTATTGGCCTAATTAACAAAACTAAGAGATGGTTTTCTGAAAAAAAAAATAAAATTGATAAACCTCTGGTCGATTTGATTAAAAAAAAAGAAGAAAACAAAATTACAAGAATCAAAAATGAAAAAAGGCCAAATTCGCCTCCAATGAAAAGGGAATTAAAACAATAATTAGGAATTGTTTTGTCCAATTTAATGCCCATCACTTTGACAACCTTAGGGAAATGCATGAATATTTACAGAAAATATAAGTTGCCCAGGTTAACAGAAGAGAAAGCAAAATGCCTAAATAACCCCATCTCAGAAAAAAGAAATTGAGCAAGCCATCAGTGAACTCCCTAGGGAAAAATCTTCAAGGTCAGGTGGTTTTACATGTGAATTCTATCAAACAATTAATTCATATACTTTATAGACTATTTGGGAAAGTAGGTGAAGAAGGAGTCCTACCAAAGTCTTTTTTAGAAGCTAATATTTTAGTAATATCTAAACCAGGAAGAGTTAAAACAGAAAAAGAAAATTTTAGACCAGTTTCCTTAATGAATGTCGATGCAAAAATTTTAGATAAAATATTATCAAAAAGACTGAAGCAAATTATCACTAGAATAATACAATATGACCCAGTCGGATTTCTCAAGGAATGCAAGGCTTGTACAATATTTAGAAAATTATCAGTATAATTGATCATATCAACCACAAAACTAGCAGAAACCATATGATTATCTCAATAGTTGCAGAAAAAGTTTTTGACATAATACCCATTGCTATTAAAAACCCTTGAAAGCATAGGAACAAGTGGAGTCTTCCTTAAAATGATAAGTAGCATCTTCGTAAAAGCATCATCATGCATTATATGTAATGGGGATAAGCTAGATACATTCCCAACAAGATTGAGTGTGAAACAAGGATGTCTATTATCACCCCTATTATTCAATTTTGTACTAGAAATGTTAGCTTTAGCAATAAGGGAAGAAAAAGAAATTTAAGGAATTAGAAAAGACAAAAAAAACTTAAGACATTTTTCTTTGCCAAAGATATAATGATTTACTTAGAGAATCATAGAGATTCAAGTAAAAAACTACTTGAAACAATAAAAAAGGAAAGTTCCAAGATATAAAATAAACCCACGTAAATCCTCTGCGTTCAACTATATTACTAAGAAAGCCTAACAGAAAGCAATAGAAAGAGAAATTACATTTAAAGTTAATATAGATCATATAAAATATTTGGGATTCTACCTGCCAAGACAAACCCAGGGCCTATATGAACACAATTAGAAAACGCTTTTCTCACAAATAAAGTCAGGTCTAAATAAATGGAAAAAAAAACATCATTTCTTCATGGTTAGGCCAAACTAATATAATAAAAATGACAATTTTACATGAATTAATTTACTTATTCAGTGACATACCAATCAAACTACCAAAATAATTTTACAGAGCTAGAGAAAATAATAAGGAAATTCATTTGGAGGAACAAAATTCCAGAATATCAAGGGAATTAATGAAAAGAAATTCTAGGAAAGGAGGCCTAGCCATACTAGATATTAAACTGTATTATAAATTAACAGTCATTAAAAGTACTTGGTACTGGATATGAAAAAGAGTGGTGGATCAGTGGAATATGTAAGGTATACAAAATGCAGTAGCCAATGATTATAGCAATCTACTCTTTGGTAAACTCAAAGAATCTAGCTTGTGGCCTTAGAATTCACTATTTCACCAAAAATTGCTGGGAAAATTGGGAATTGTATGGCAGAAACTGGGCATACATCAAAATCTTACTCCATATACCAAAATAAAGTGAAAATGGGTTCATGATTTTGGAATAAAGGTTAATACTATAAGCAATTTGGTAGAGCAAGGAATAGTTTACCTGTCAGATTTATGGGAAAAGGAAGAATTCACAACCCAATAAGAGAGAGAGAGCTTTACAAATTGTAAAATGAATAATTCTGACTAAGTTAAATTGAAAATTTTCGGTATAAACAAAGCCAATGCAATAAACTTTATGAGAGAAGCAGAAAATTGGCAAAAACACTTTACAAGTAAAGTCTCTGCTAAAGGCCTCATCTCTAAAATATACAGGGAACTGAACCAAATTTATAGGAATTCAAGTCATTCTGCAATTGAGAAATGGTCAAAAGATATGAACAAATAGTTTTCACATGGAGAAATTAAACATATCTATAGTTATATAAAAATGCTCTAAATCAGTATTGATTCAAAAAAATAAAAATTGAAACAACTCTCAGGTATCACATCTCTCCTGTCAGATTGGGTAACATGACAAAATAGGAAAATGATAAATGCTGTAGAGGATGTGGGAAAATTGGAACATTGATACATTGTTGGTGGATTTGTGAACTGATCCAGCTGTTCTGAAGGGCAGTTTGCAACTATGCCCAAAGGGCTATAAAAATGTGCATACCCTTTGAAACAGCAATGCAACTTCTATAGCTATATCCCAAAGTGATCAGACAAGCAAGAAAGGGACCCATATGTACAAAAATATAGCAGCTCTTTTTGTGGTTGCAAAGAATTTGAAATGAAGGCCATGCCCATCAATGGGGGAATGGCTAAACAAATTGTGGCATATGAATGTAATGGAATATTATTGTGCAATAAGAAATGAGGAACAGAAAGACTTCATTACAACCTCCAAAGGCTTATATGAATTGATGCTGAGTGAGGGGAGCAGAATCAGGAGATCAGTATACATGATTACAGACACACAGTCTCTGTAAAGACTAACTGATAGACTTGACTCCTCTCATCAATACAATATTCAAAGAGAGCTCCAAAAGGCTCGTGATAGAAAAAAGCTATGCACATCCCCAGAAAGAATTTTGGAGTCTCAATGCAGATTGAGAAATACTCTTTCCTCCCTTTTTTCCCCTCCTTTTCTGGTTTCATTTATTTTCTCTCATGACTCATTCCGTTGGTTATAATACTTCTTTACAACTGGAGTATTATGTAAATACATTAAATACGAAGGCAACTCTAGAACGTATATTGGATGGCATGCCATCTTGAGGAGGAGGGGAGAGGAGAGGGAGGGATGGAAAATTTGGAACCCAAAAACCTGTGGAATTGAATGTTGTAAACTAATAAATAAATAAACAAACAAATAAATGAATGAGTAAATAGATAAATAAATAAATAAATAAAGCAAACCCTAAAAAAAATTTAAAAAAGGAAAGTGAAATTTTATTTATACCTTTTTTATTTCATCAAAATTTCCATTAGTATTTCTTTTTTCTTATTCCTAAATTCATATAATATAAAACACAGTTCTACATGACAAACAATACTTTTAGGGACAAACGTACACAAACACACACATATACATATATATTTGTATGTATATGTATGTATGTATATGTGTATATATACACATGTATATATAAACACACACATATATACATATATGTACACATATATGTATAAATATGTATATATAGAGAGAGCTAGAGAGAGATAAATCTACATCTATATCTATCTGTATATAAAGAGAGAGAGAAATCAGCAGTACTGCTCAGTATAATTACAAAAAGTTTAAAAATAAGTGCAATGTGCTTCACTTGAGGCTCTCTCACCTCTTCAAAGAGGTGGACATGTTGTCTTATAACTCTTCTTTAGGAATATGATAGTTCTTTTAATTTTTCAACGTTTTTCTTATCTTTAAAAATTATTACAATCATTGTTTATATTATTTCCTTTTTTCTACTTACTTCATTCTGAATCAGTTATTATTGATCTTTCAAAGTTTTGGTATATTTTTATTTATTTCTTGAGCTCAATGATATTCCATTATCTTTCTGTTGGGTCACTAGGTGGAGCAATGGATAGAATCTCAAATCTGGAGGTAGGAAGACATCTTCCTCAGTTCAAATCTGGTCTCAGACACTTACTAGTTGTGTGACTCTGGGCAAGTAATTTAACCATTTTCTCCTCAGTTTTCTCACCTGTAAAACGAGAAGGAAATGGCAAATGACAACAGTATCTCTACCAAGAAAAGGCCAAATGTTGTCAAGGAACGTCAGATATGATTAAAAAACAAATAAGCAACAAAAACAATATTTCTGTACCACCACTTATTTACTCATTCCCCAAATGAGCATCTGCTTTGCTGCCAATTCTTTGATATTGAGAATAAAAGCTGTTATAAATATTTCAATACTTTATTTCAGTGTAATTTTTGCAGTATAAACCTAGTACTGAGACAGCTAGGTGGCACAGTGCATATTGTGACAGCGATGTTGTTAGCAGCTGCTTTGGGAGTGTGTAAGACCAATAACACCAGCACACAGCAGGGCTGCAAGCACAAGTTTGTTGATCTGCTCTCTTTTTCTTTTTTTTTTTTTGTTGTTGTTTTTGGCAGGGGGAAGGCAAGCCAGTTGGGTTTATGTGACTTGCCCAAGGTCACACAGCTATTGTGTCATGTATCTGAGGGCAGATTTAAACTCAGGTCCTCCTGACCCCAAGACTGGTACTCTACTCACTGCACCATCTACCTGCCCCTGATCAGCTTTTATAAGAAAAGAAATTTTAAGGGGTTTACAATGTCACTTTAATTAAACATACATATATCATTCACTTAATTGAGGGGGAAATGTCAGCATCCTGAACTTCAGAGAAAACACAAGTAGAAATTACAAGCAGAAATCATATAAAAAGAGTAAAATAACACAAATCAACAGACAGGCTTCTAGCTCTCTGATCAAGATATTACATACATAGTTACCAGAGAGAGAAACACCAACATCTGGGTTTTTCAAAGCCAGGGGGATCTTCAACAGCTACATAGAGTCTCATTTGTCCAAATCACATGAATCTTCTTCCCATGGGTAAGACCCCAAAGGAAAATGCTAACCTCAGAGCCTATATATCCTGTTTAGGGCCCTGGGGCTTAGTGACTACTTTGCAAAAAGGTGTGGGCCTGAGACTTAGCACCTAATTAGCAGAAAGGTGTGGGTAAGATCTAAAATCACACTAGAACCAAATCATATATATTGTTTCAAATCAACGAATCTTGCTTCAAATACAGGCAAGACTCAAAGTCACCTCATTGCCTTAGTGCTAAGAAGCACTCCAAAAAAAAGACAACAAAAGTCCCACTGTGCTTGCCATTACAAGTATGTTGGGTAGACACAATGTGATAGTGTCTAGTAGTGGAAAGAGGGCCAAACTTTCAGTTAGAAACCACTGGCCCCAAGCATAACATCAGCAGCTTAGGAGCTATGTGAACCCTGGATGTCATCTTCTCAGCTTTATCTTTAGTAAAATACATTAAAAGATTGGGTTCAATTGATCTCCAATCCCTTGCAGCTTTAAATAAATGATCCTATGAGAATACCAGAGGACAAGAAGCAAAGTCACTCATCATGGTGCCTACTTGAGTGGTTTGTAATTTACATAAACTGGTGGAAATATTCCTATCCATGAGATTGTAGATATTTTCTATTGTGAAGCATATTAGCCAAGATTATGTCATTCTATGTAATCTTTGAAATTAATTAAATTCTATTTTTTTCAAAATTATACTTTATTTCTAAAATATTTCTTATTTTATATTTTTTTCTTTTTTCTCTCCAAATAGATAAATTTCATGAGCCTTACTGTTAGATCATGTTCAGCTCCTAGAATCATTGAACTGGGCCATTCAATCAAGGACTAATTTTATCACTGTCATATACCCTCTGGATTCTCAGGTTGTCTGATCCCCTGGTGACTCATTCATTTAATAAGGGGACTGGACAAGGTATATGGCTTCTAAGGTCACTCTCCTCATAGATTCTCTGACTTTCTACTGATTTCATCACTGGTACAGACTAGATGCCTGCATGGATATGGGGCCCAGGTTGATCATAAATGACACCAGAGTGGAAATCATGTATTTCTAGTGTCTCGAGAGAGGAGGCCAAGGCAATGTAAGAAAATCACACCATTGTAAACACTGGTCTCTACTCCCTGGTTGTTAACAACTTGTTTCCATTTGGTGTCACCATGGCTTGTAGCAGCAGTTTTCAAAATTGGCTTTGAACAAAGTTTCAAATTGATAATTTCAGCTCTGTAATGGAATTCTTGTTTGGTTGGTTGGGGTGGGGGGAGAAGAATGGTAACTCATTCTTGCAAATAAAATGATAGCATTTTTTTCCTTTTAAACAAAAAAAGTACTAATATCTGAGTGAAAGATTTTATGACAGGTTTTTCAATTTGTTTCTATTATCTCCTTTGTGTAAGAGGTTTCTTCAAAGTCTCAGACTCTATTTTTCTCGTTGTTTTCCTTCCAGGGTTGGCCTTTGCCAAAATCATGTAAGCTAATGAAGTTCTCCTTTATAGTCTATCGTGTTTCCTTTTCAAGTCTCCTACTCTTCTTTTCTAAAACTGCCCCCAACACTTACTCCAAAACAAAATAATACTCAAGTTTCCTGACAACTCGATGGTATGGAGTATCCACAAGACAATGCCTCATTTAGCCCTACTGTTCCTCTTTGTTCTTAAGGAGTCATTTCAGTTACATGCAAGTCTCTGTGACCCTATTTGGCATTTTCTTGGCAAAGACACTGGAGTGGTTTCCCATTTCCTTCTTTACCACATTTAACAGATGAGGAACTGAGGAAAACAAGGTGAAGTGATTTCCCAAGGGTCCCATAACTAGTGAGTGTCTGAGGTCACATTGCAACTCAGGTCCTATTAACTCCAAGGCAGGTAGTCTATTCATTGCTCCACATAGTTGCCCAGTTAATCCTACAGGTGACCTGAAATGACCAGGGTGGCTTTAGTCCAAAAAAGATGGAAAAAAATGTAAGAACGAAATTCTGAAGACAAAAATATAAATAAGCCTTATGTGTCAAAGAACACACACACACACACACACACACACACACACACAGAGCTATAACTAGTTATTCACATGCCATCTTCTCCATTAAAATATGAATTCCTTGAGAACAGGGATACTATATTTTTAATTTTGACTTATTTTTCTTATTATCCCTAGTACTCAGCCCAGTAACTAGCTCTAAAAACATGCTTAATAATTGCTCATTGCCTGAAGTGGCAGCAGGTGCTTCAGGAGCTCTCAGTCCACAGAAAGAAAAGGAGTCAAACAACTATTCAGAAAGAGATTACATAGGTCTTTTTGCTAGCATTGAGGCAGGAATCTGTTGCTTTGCCAATAGATATGGGTGACAGTCCTGGGTGACAGTCCCAGGGTGAGAATGAGCATTAGCACAAAAGAGCTTGCAGCTATAGTAGAGCACTAACCCTCATTACAGTTCTAGGGCAAAAAAAGTGCTTATGGTCAATCATAGACCATTGGACACGCCACGAGAATAGGAAACATATCTCCTTATATCATACAAGAGTTGAAGGACTAAAAACTTACAGGTTCCTAGAATTATCTCTGAAAATAGCTGCATAAAACTCCTGGAGCTTGGGACAGTGTACCATCCACCCTGGAAGCCTAGCCCTGCTTTAAAAAAAAAAGAGTTAAAGCTCAAGTAATAGCCCGGGAAAATGAGCAAAGGGAAAAAATCCTCTAACTATAGACAGTTACCATAGTGACAAGGAAGATCAAAACACACATTCAGAAGAAGATAGCTAAGTCAATGCTCTTACCCCCAAAGCCTCCAAGGGAAAAAAAAAAACGAATTGGTCTCAGGCTATGGAAGAGCTCAAAAAGGATTTTTGATAATCAAGCAAGGGAGATAGAGGAAAAAATGGGAAGAGAATGAGAGTCATGCAAGAAACTGGCAAAAATAACAAGGCAACAGCTTGGCAAAGGAGACAGACACAAAAAAACACTGAAAAAAATAGCACCTTAAAAAACAGAGATTAAAGTGGTCCAAAAAGCCAATGAGGAGAAGAATGCCTTAAAAAGAAGAATTGTCTAAATGGAAAAAGAGGTCCAAAAGCTCACTGAAGAAAACAATGCCTTAAAAATTAGAATGGAGCAAACAGAAGCTAATAACTTTATGAGAAAATGAGAAACAATGAAACCAAAAGAATGAAAAAGATAAAGACAATGTGAAATATCTCTTTCAAAAAACACCTGGTCTGGAAAATAATTTCAGGAAAGATCATTTAAAAATCACTGGACTACCTGAAAGCCATGGTCAACAAAAGAGCCTAAACATCAGCTTTCAAAAAACTTATTAAAGAAAACTGCCCATATAGCTTAGAACCAGAAGATAAAATATAAATTGAAAAATTCCACAGATCACCTTGAGAGAGATCCCAAAATGAAAATTGACAGGAATATTATAGCCAAACTCCAGAATTCCCAGGTCAAGGATAAAATATTGCAAGCATCTAGAAAGAAACAATTCAAGTATGGTGGAGCCACAGTCAGGATAATACAAGATTTAGCAGCTTCCACATTAAAGAATCTGATGGATTGGAATATGACATTCCAGAGGCAAAGGAACTAGGATTACAACTAAGAATCACCAATCCAGCAAAACTGAGTAAAATCCTTCAGAGGAAAAAAGATGGATATTCAATGAAATAGAGGACTTTCAAGCCTTCTTGATGAAAAGACCAGAGCTGACTAGAAAATTTGACTTTTTAATCCAAGATTCAAGAAAATCATAATAAGTTAAACAGGAAAGTGAAATCATAAGCAACTTTATAAGGTTAAACTGTATACATTCCTATATGGGAAGATAGTACTTGTAACATAAGAACTTCATTATTATGGAAGTTTGAAGAAGTACATATATATATATATATACATATATATATGTGTGTGTGTATGTATATGTATATATATGCATATATATATATATATACACGGGACACAGGTGTGAATTTAATAAGGAATTCTGAATGTAATAATTTAATTTTGCATAACTACACATGTCTAACCCATATTGAATTGCTTGGTTTATCAATGAAGGGGGATGGGGAGGGAGGATAGGAGAGAATTTAGAATTCAAGGTTTTAAATTTAATTTTAAAATTTTTACATGTAACTTGTTAAAAATAAAATCCTAAATAAAAAAAAAAGAATGATGATTTTAATCACAGCACTGAATATATCTGGAGAAATAGAAGAATTAAAGAATGTATAAAACACTAACTAGACTTACTGAAATAAAGAACGATGATCAAACAACTTCACCCTTCCCCTTCATGAAGGTGGGAGTTCCACAGCGTTACACATTGCACAATGTTTCTGAACTTTTGCAGTGTATCATCTGTTTTTCTGATTTTTTTCCCCTCTAAAATTTTTCCATGTCCTATGTAATGGCTCTCTGGGAGAGAGAGGGGGGGGGATACTTGGGATATCTACAATGATATAAGGAACAGAAAATCATATTTTTCTATATCATTTGTATCTATCTGTTTGTATATGTATAATATGTGCTATATAGATATGTCTGTACATATATACGTATGCATATATACATATATATGTGTTTACACACACAGGATATTGCTTGGAGTACATTGGGTGATATTAACTAACTAGAGAGGACACAGAACTGCTCAATACTCATTTAGCTTTTGTTTTCTCTGACAGGTTTAATGGTCTTTACAATGGAAAGTAAAAGCCAAAAATGGCTAAAAGGTAGTTGATACATTTCTAAGTCAATTAAGAAGACAGAGAGAACACGTAGCAATCCTTGATGTGTTCAAGTCACCCGGCCCAGAAAAATGACATAGTAATGAAAAGAAAGAATTAGTAGATGTGATTGAGTAGTAAGTCATTGTGTGTTATTTTTAAAAAGGTATGATCAGAGAAGAGAGGTGCAGTAAGATTTGACAATGAAGACTATGAAATCTTCAAGAAATATTAAGTTTTACACCTTCTGAAGGCTAGCCACTGAGTTGGAAGCTGTGTATACAAAGATGGAAGCAAAGTAATCCCTTGCCTTCAAGGAAATTATATTCTAAAGAAGGAGACAATTAACACATCGAAAAGGATATGCAAAATGTCTAGAAAATGAATGTGAGATAGTTGAGGAAGGTAGCACCCTCCATGCTGTGGGAATTGAGCAAAGCTTCAGAGAGGGCAGTGTCTGTTATCCCATCTTCAATTGGAAAGAGAATGGAGTATTCAACACATAGGCCTCACTAGAGGACTTTAGCTGTAGCTAGATGCCAAATACTTGGCATTTCATAGTAGGAATTCACAGTCATGTGTGATAATCAGAGCTAACATTAATGTCGTGATGGAAGTTTTACAAAACATCTTCCTAATATGATCTGATTTTATTCTCACAACAATCCTAATAAGTAAATACTATTATAATGCTCATTTTACTGATGAAGAGAGAGAAGAAGGGTTTGAGTTACTTACCCAGGGTCACCTGGTTAGTGTCTGAAGCTAGATTTGAATTCTTAACTTCCTGCATTCAGGCCAGCACTCTATTTCCTCTGCCACCTGGCTGTCTCGTGTATGGTTTCAATTAGATGGCCTCCAAGCTATCCATTATTCTGTGAAAGCATAAGAAAGGAATATTCAAGCTGTTAGAGATCACCACAGCACATCCTGCAGAGATAACATAGGATTTGACTGCCTTTGCTGTTTGATATTTTTTAAAGCATTTAACTAGGTAGAATAAAGTGTATCACTAAAGTCTGTCTGCTTACAGCATCCATATTTTGAGAATTTGTTAAATAGTAGAGTCCTGATAGATTGAGATAACACACACACATACACAGAAACACACCCAGCCACATGTTTTTGAGAGATATAAAGAAAAAAAAACAAGAAGAATCAAGCAGCAATTACTCCTTGACCTTCAAGTACATGCTAAGCACTATGCTAGGTTCTAAGGATACATGTACGAAGAAAAAGACAACCCCTTCTCATAAGGAGTTTACATTCAAATACAGTAGACAACAAGTACGTGTGCATGGACATGTGTTTATATGTATATGTGTACATATTTATTCATGTAAACATATATGTGCATATATAGTGTATATGGTAAATATATTTATATATGTATCAATACCTCTGTGCATGTATGATTATGCATACATTTGCATTTATATACACAGAGTATACATAAATAAATGCGTGTATATAAGAACAAAATATAAAATTAATAAATGTATATATTTGTATTTATACATGCATAGTAGTTAAATAAGAATAGCTAACTATGGTTTAGATAGTACTTTAAGGTTTCCAAATCATTTTAATATATTTTATTGTAAGATAGTTAAGAAGGTATGGCATTAACCACTCTTAAAGGAAACTAAAATTCATAATTAAAACTCCATAAAGCAGCTGATAACACAGAATTAGTGTCAATATATGGGAAAAGCCACCTGTGATGCCAATCACTGATTAAAGATCATTCCCACTGAGTCAACAGGCCACAGGTGGGGCTATTTAAGGGAAGCTTGGTTAGAAGTTTGTAGGCAGGCCTACACCTATTACTTACTAGGCACTAAGTCTCAGGCCTACAGTCTTTCACTAACTGGGCATGAAGTTCTTGGGCCCTAAAAAGAGTATATATATACCCAGATGTACCCACTGTAAGGTCAGAATTCAGCACAAGGAGAAGTAAGAACACCAAGATAACAGAGCTGCAGGGAGAGTGCAGATCACAGAGTGAAGACCAGAGAGCTGTGGAGACCAGAGAACTGAGAGAATACAGGCAAGCAGACAGTTGGGATTCTGAGTGTTTACAGTGAGGCCCCAACAGGAGAGAAGGGTACAAGATGACTTATTTCCTTGCTCTAATACTGTATTATAATTTCCTTGTTGTTACGTTGAAGTGGACTTACTGGTTTTGGAATACAATTACTGCTATATTGAATTGCGATTTTTAGTTCTGGGGTTTGATCCTTTGGTGTCTAAATAAATCTTATATTTCTGCCTTCTACCTAGAGAATCTCTTGTACTTTGCAATTCTAAACTATACAGGCATGTTCATGGTCATCTTCGAGGTCATGAATATTGCCCTACTGATACACCACCTTATATGTGTGTTACATGCTAATGACCCTTGAAGTTGTCTCTGTATGATTTGACTCTTTACAGCTTGTGAAGCATATGATTTCTGTAATAAAGGCATGTTGTGAATTTTTTCAGTGAGGAAACTGAGGCAATCAGACTTACTCTGGATAACACTTTTAGGAAAAGTACCAAAGATAGAAATTAGGGCTTTTGTTATTAAAAACCCATCCTCTTTTCCATGACACTCCACTACTATCCATAAACATGACTTAATCCATCAACAAATGTTGAAATTATCTTCAATTTAAATATGTAACACATTCTACAAAGGTTCTACTATTTGAATAGAATATTTGTAGAATGTGATATATATGAGTATATGCACATATTATATGTATACACAAATATGTGTATATATGCATTCACATGTCTGTGAATGTATATTTTCCTACCATATACAGATAGATAAATAGATCTATGTAGATAGATGTAAATATATGTCAATTCGGTAAGCTCTTATAAAATGCCTACTGTCAGGTAGCACTAAGATAGGCAATAAGGATACAGATATAAAAATAAAAAGTCCCTCTCCTGAAAAGCTTACATTCTGAATAGGGAAAAAATGTAGATAACGAAGGAGAACATAGAGGGAATTGCTTTTTTTGCAGAAGGAACTCAGGCAAGAAACAGTTCGTTTTTACCAGTATAGCTTTGCATCTTGTCTGTAACATACACTCTTAGTGAATCTCCCTGGGCATTGAGGTTGCATGACTTGCTCAGGATCACTCCATTAATATGCACATAGAAGGCAGAATTTGAAACCCAATCTTCTGATTGCTGAGCTTAGATCTCTATAGACCATATCTAAAGAAAATACAGAACAATTTTTTTGCAGGTTTTGAGGTGGATGGCAGAAGCATTAAAGTTGTTGGAATCTGGATTGGTGTCATTTTGGAGGGGGGAGGATTTTAGCTTGGCCTTGGTTGCAGATAAGGATTTCAAAAGGTGGTGGTGAAGAGAGAGAACATTTCATACAAATGGGATAGTTTTGCAAAAGTAAGGAGGCTTGAGGTGGAAGGCTACATTCAGAGAAGAGACGCTGGGGCAGTTTGAACAGAATGTATGAAGACGGAGGAAAATAACTTCAAAGAACGGTAAAGCACAAATATATACCAAAGACTATTACTGATGTTATTCTGCCTTTAATTATGAAGAGAATGATACCGCTCCGGGACACTGTAACCCTAATTCACAAATCATCGTCCCCATTATTCGAAGAAACGAGAATTGAAACCATTTCCAGGAAAATTCAAGGTACTGTTAATCACTGGGTCATTAGCCTCAACAATGTCAGTATGTTCTCCCCATCAAATGCAGCTCAATGACTATTGGAGGGAATAGTTAAGAGAACATTCCCCAAAGATGAACGTATTAATGCTTTATTTGGTTCTAAATGCACTGTGAAGGAAGGATTTAGGTGAAAGCTAATGTACATTAAGGAAAAAAGGCAGCCCTACAAAGAGGATTGCTATTGAAGAAGGGAAACTGGGTGAGAAGAGATGTAGCCTCCTCAGCTAATCTGAAATTTCTTGTTTGCTACCTTGGATTCGTTTGGGATTTACGTTCTTGATTTCTTATTCCCAGCATGGGACCCACAAGCTGGTGGAACATTCTGACAAAGTAGATTTTTTTTCTGGTGAGGGTGAAAGGAGCTAATGCTAGTTAAAAATATGGGGATATTCCTGCATTTGGGTAAATGCATGTTTTTTTATTAAACTTTCAATCTTAGGGTGGGAAAACTTGTCATTTACTTTTAGGGACACAGTGACAGGTATAAATAGGATGAGGCTACAAGAGTCTTTCTTCTGGAAAAAGAATGTGTTTCCTTCTCTCTGTGTTTCTCCAGTTCATTATCCTAAATCTCCTAACCTAAATCCTTTCACCCTCTAGGGTAGATGCTATCACTGTAGCAAGCTGTTCTTTTGATCTCCCGATTTCACAAACCAAGGTTACTCCTGCAACCAGAATTCCCAGTTTGAACTTGATCCAGTAACAAGAAAATGAAAGAAAACATGTTCAGTCTGCACTCGGAGTAAATCGGTTCTCTTTCTTTTCTTCCAGCGTCCCGTGGGCTTGTTGAGGTTTAGCATACTGATGAGAGTAACCAAATATTTCACATTTTGATTGTCAACGACAATATTGCTGTTACTGTGCACACTGTTTCCCTAATTTGGCTCAGTTCACTCTATCAGCTCATATAATTCTTCCGAGGTTTTTCTGATGCGTTCCGTTTCATCATTTTTTACAGCACAATAGTATTCCATTACAACTATATACCCAAATTGGTTTGCCATTCCCCAATTGACTGACTTCCTCTCAGTTTCATTTTTTTTGCCACTACAAAAGGAGTCGTGATGAATATATTTGTACATATGAGTCTTTTACTTTTTCTTTGATCTCTTTGGGCTACAGGCCTAGTATTACTCTACCCGCCCTCCCATCCCATTCATCATTCCTAAGTCATATGTAAGAAGTTGTTGTATAGCCTCTGAATGAAGACCACCAATGAAGAGGTACTTGCTGTCTCTCAAGGAAGCCCATTGCATATTTGGACAGTTCTAATTGGTGGGAAAGTTCGCGTTATTTTATTTATATTGACACCAAGCCTAATTTTACAGCTTGTTGACTTCTAACCATCGTTCTTGTTACTGGATTCTGAAGACAAACAAAATGAATCTGACTCCTATTTCACATGACAGGCCCATAATACTACTACACCCCCCTAAATCTTTTCTTTTTTCAGGCTATACATCTCAAATTCCTTCAGTTGATCCTCAGATAACATGACCCTCTATGATCCTGCTTCCCTCCTCTGCTAAAGCTACAGTTTCTCAAAGTCCTTCATAAACTCTGATGTCCAGAATTAAATACTAACCATAAATGTTTATTAAGTGACTAATGGACACAATGGATGCTGAGAATAAAGAAAAAGAAAAAAAAATAAAGGAATTGAGTATTGATTAACTAGTATTTTAAATGTAGACCAACTAGAGCAAATATACAGGGGATATAATTCCATTGTTTGTGGAATACATAGCTGTCCTAATGTAGCCCTAACATAGCTAACTTTGTGGCAGACACATGACAATGTTGACTTATATTGACAGTTTAGTTCACTAAAATCCCAAATCATCATCATAAAGCAACTTCCTTACAGTCTATCTCCACTACCATATTCTTAGAGAAGGTTTTTTTAAACTCAGTCACATGGTTTTATTTTTAGTCTTATCAATTTTCATCTTCAATCACAAAGCGTTTCAAAGCCTTCCTACTCTGTAGGAAAACTTCCTACTCAAATAATATTGCGTTGTCTATGTGCCCTAACCGTGTGTCCTCTGAAAAATTATTGGGGTGTTATCTATTTGTATATCCACTTAAGTGATTAAATAAATAAATAATCAGCACACAACTGATCTAAAATGCTTGGAGCTGTCCTCTGGAGATCTGTTCTAAGCTGACAGGTTCGTTAATGGCTACTTCATGAACCTGGACATTCAGTGAGTCCTAATTGATTTAATTGTACTAGCATGTATTCCACATTTTCCTTTCTTCCAAGACTTATGTAAGCAGTTCTATCAAATACTGCTGAAATTTAATTAAATGATATCTATAGCATTGCATAGATTTCATAATAAAGGAAATATGACTACCCTGATATGATCTATGAAGAGACTTTACAATTTTCTGTTAGTACTCTATCTTTCACCTTTTTTTCTCTATAAATTTTCTTAGGACCGAAGTCAAGCATATTGACCTATCATTAGCAGATTCTATCATACTGCCTTTAAAACAAACAAAACATTTTTTTTAATCTAGAACATCTCCACTTTTGCAGACCTTTTATAAAAATATCTTTACTAAGTTGCAATATCTTTTAAAGAGAAGTAACAGACTCTTAAAAATCCCATCTGCTGAATTATTCAGCTTCCTAGGATGCAATTTAGCTGTGCCAGGAATCTTGAATTCATCCAGGACAGCTAAAGCCTCATTACCCAACTATCCTTTTTATTAGATATCCACTCGCTATTAACAATAGAATATTTTGGGGTCCAAAAGTCATTCTCCTTGGCAAGGAAAAGTGAAATAACAGTGGAGCCTTTCTCTTGCAAGTGAACATTGTCTCTTTTGCCCTGAGGAAATGATCTGTATCCCCACCCTCTCCCCATTTTTTTTTGTCTACAAACTTTCACCTGATATAGCTCAAAGAAAGCTACAGACAACAAACAAAGCCTTTCTGAGCCAGGTTCAGTTCATTCTGAGATCTAGTACTATGGGCTGGCACTGCTATACTTTTCTATTCTTTCTCGTTTACTTGTCTTCTCTTTTCCGAACCTATCTTTGAACAATCTAAATTGGCTGGTGAGTTCTCTGTAATCCGTATCAGTCTCTAAAAAACTACTGCTATTTTTCTTCTTGGTGATTTTTTTTCTCCTTCCATTTTTGGAATCAGATTTCTGAGGGTTTCTCACCCTTTGCAGGCTTTTCACCTCTGCCCCGTAGATCACAAACACTCCCAGCCAGACTAGTGCTACATTTCCATTCCTTCTTTTCCACCAGTTCTCAGAGCCCCGTGCGTAGTTTCCCTAGACTTGACTTCACTTCCACCCCAGCACTGAGTTCTTCCCCCTTAGCAAGAATGAGTTGAAAATAAAACTTACCCTTGGTGGTTACTTTTCCCTTTGAAGGATCAATTCTGCTTTGAGGCAAGTGAAAATGTAATTGGATACCCTGTGTTGGACAGAAATTTCTTATGGATATGTGGATAATTAAAGCCCTCCCTCATGCCTGTTCCATTGAATACTCTCCAGCTATGTTTTGTCCACAAATACGTGCCTATAAATAAATAAATATATACACATACATTATATTATATATGCATACATACACACACCTATACACGTGTATGTCTATATGTATACATGTACACTTTATATAGATGTATATGTGCATATGTATGCATACCCAAATATACACATGTATTACAATTGGAAAATGGGGGGATAATTATAATATAGGTGTAAAAACATGTTTGTATATGTATATACATATATGTGTATGTATGTGCATATGTATTCATGCATATATGCAGGCATGGATTTTGAGTATACACATTTGCATGTGTACATAAATGTATTTACATATACATTTATATATATGCACACATGTAGATACATGTAGTATTTTATTTTCATCTTATTCCTTACCACCATGCTTTCTTCCCTTTTGTGCTTAGAGATTTTCACATGAATATACCTTCTTAATATTAAAGCAATTCCACTCTTAACCCCCTTTTCCCGTCCTGTTTATCTTGAATCTTCTGTGACAATTCAGTGTGATGTGTGACTTGTGTATTTGATACCGTTGTGACTCAATGACATTCATAAGGTCAACTCTATGACTTTACGTTAAGACCACTCTTTCATTTTGTGGTTGTCATTGATTAGCCTTTGTGCGTTTATGTAGAGGCATTTAAAATCTTAACTAGTGCTACTTTTCATGTTTTCTAATCCATTATGAAAAATTTCTGGGCATGTCTTTTTTGAATGTGGCTCTTTCCCTTAAATTTATGTTTTCTTCATCCTCCTTCCTCAGAAGCTCCAGAGGTCCTCAAAATTATGTGAAGCTTCTCCATTAGATTTGAACTTTATTAACCATAGTAGAGGTTCAGGGGACCTGTCACCTACCATTAGGGAATTCCTAAAAAGTTGATAACAAAGAAACACTAGCATCAAAGTATACCATTCTTACCTTTAGAGAAATGGCATTTGAAAACAATTACTGCAGAATGCATCAAATTTAACACTTTCCATTTGTTTTAGCTGTGCCCAAAGAACATTTTATTGTACAATTTATATAAAAGCTGGGCCAGCCAGGTCCAATATTTTCCTTGGTCACTTGGCAGCAGAAGCAACAATGGATATGGGGTACCAGGAAGACACTTTAAAAGCTTCCTGTCACTGTCTCCTTATATGACTTTGAGCAAGCCCGTCACCAAACATTATCATCCCTATTTCTAGAGCACTTCATGAAAACGACTTCTGCCAGGTATTACTCAGGTGACCTTGGGCAAGTGACAACTTTGGATCTCACTTCCTCATTCTTTCCCTATGATAAAGGATGCTTATGTATCTTTCCACCTGTAAATCTATGCTATTATTGTCATCAATATGCCTGTGCACCCATGCATAGTAAACGGCAACTTACTGACCATTTGGAGCCTCGTAACAGCGTTGAGGCTGCTAATCATAATAACATTAGCTATATTTGAAAGATGAAGAAACAGACTCATATTCAATTACTTTTCCATGACCACACAACTGATAGTTGTCAATGGCAAGTTTCAAACAACCCAGACCAGTCCCAAACTCAATTCAGTTGGTTCTTTTGTTTTTCAGTTGTTTCAGTCATGTCCAACTCTTTATGACCCCATTTAAGGTTTCCATGACAAAGACACTGAAATGGCTTGTCATTTCCTTCTCCAGTGCATTTTCTGCATGAGGAAACTGAGATAAACAAGGGTAAGTGACTTGCCTACGGTCACACAGCTGGTAAGTGTCTGAGGCTGTATTTGAACTCAGGAAGATGGCTTCCTCACCTCTGGCCCAGCACTCTATCCATGGAGCTACCTACTGGCCAAAATCCAGTATGACACACTGTAATTTTACTCCCCTTATGGCTGTTCATTCTGTCACCTATCACTTGATCCATTGAGGTCATAGTCAAGGTTAGTGGCCATGTTGATTAAAGCAGTGCTGGGTCAATAGCAGCTGCAATTTTAGGTAAAAAACTATCCCAATTTTCCTACCTAACACAGAACATATCATATGTAGTTAAAAGATGATATTCATGCATTTTTAACTCTTAAGATACTTTACATACATTATTGTTACTATTATTTTAAATTTAGATTTTTTAAAAAACAAAGCCATTAATCAGCATTTATCAAGCATCTATTACATTCCTTTACTTTTACTTTCCCTTTCCTCCTTTTATTTGGGAGCATCATCTAAATCAGGGCTGTCCAAAATACAGCCTGCAGGCTGCATGAGACCCACAGTACAATTTTATGGGGCCTAGCTGCGGGTTTTAATTTTTGTGAGTGAAAAAAATAAAATAATAACTTTCATGGAATGCATATTAGGGTTTTTAATTCCATCCCTAATAAATAATCTCGTTGATGTTACTTTTCTTTGGTGTTTTTAAGCAGTATTATGGATGGAACATATTGCACAGAAATTTCAATTGATCTGTGAGATGCATTCCTCTGCACAATGCAGACTATTCTTTATGCCCCTACCTTTATACTCTTCTGTTCCCACTTTGTTGTTTTATATTTACTTTTGTGCTTCACGCCTTCATATTGATGATGTGCGTTCCCACACTTTCTATTAGTGTACTGTAATTTTTATTCTGGGTGCGGCCCTTGAATAATTATTTTATTTTAATGTGGCCCTGATCTAAATGAATTTAAGGACACAGGTTTATTCGCTTGAATGTCATGTGAATGAGAAAACTCTTCCTAATTAAATCTCCCCTTGCTGTCTCCTGATATAGGTGATTATGCCATAAGCCACATGTTTTTAACCGGGGGTCCATGCATCAATAGAATTCAGTGGAATTATTTAACTTGGATGGGACAGCTAAAAGCTACGTTGTTATTTTCAAACTGTTTCACTTTCAGCATCTAACTGAAATGAAGCCTCTCCCTTAATTGTGTAAAAACATTATTCTAAAAAAAACAAAGTTTCTATAGACTTGACCAGACTAGCAAAGAGGCTCATATCTCCAAGCAGAAATTAAAAAGAAGGTTTTAGAACCCCGCCCTAAGTGTTTTCCTCATCTTCGTTTTCCTGTTTGTTTCTAGGGAACCAGGACTCTTCAAATCATCTCGAACTCATTCTGGACTCTTCACTTTTTCTCATCCCCCACACTCTTCTCCAAATAATAGTTACAAATCTTGCTGATCCTACGTCTTCAAAATCTCTCAAATCTACCCCTTTTCTCTATACACAAGAAAATTTTCCTAATTCCAGATCACCTCCCTTAAAAGAGCTTCCCTGAATTCCCCAGTTGTTAATTGCTATTGTGTGTGTATGTCTGTCTGTATGCATATATGTGCATATGACATGTATATGTATACGTATATGTAATGCAAGCAAAATCTGACTTTTTTTTTTTCTTTTGGAGTGCTTCTCAGCACTAAGGCAATCAAGGGCCATTGACCGAGTCTTGCCTTTTTTTGAATCAAAGGTATTTTATTGATTCAAAAATCCTTGATTGGAAACAGTATATACTCTGAGGTTAGCATGAGGGCTCACTCATTGGAAGAGTGATATGTGGGGACACTAGGTAGCTGTTAAGGAGATCTCCAGCTTTGAAAACTCTCTCTGGTAACTATGTATGTATTTCAATGGTCCCACAGTTAGAAGCCTTTCTGTTGATTTGTATTATTTTCTCTGTTTGTAATTTCTAATTGTATTTCTTCCGAAGTTCAGGGCGCTAACTTTTTCCCCTGAACTAAGTGAATGATATATGCATGTGTAATCAAAGTAAGATTGTAAACCACTTAAAGTTGCTTTCCTTAGAAAAGCAGGTCAAAGAACCTGTGCTAGCAGCCCTCCTGTGTGCTGGTGTTGTTGGCCTTACACCTCCACAGCAGCTGCAAGCGATGTTGTTGTTACAGTATATTCATGCAGAAATATGTATTTATATTTGTGCATATATATATGTAGGTATGTTATGCATATGCATGTTTATAGGCAAATGCATGTTTGCATGAATATTTACACATATACACACATGCAAATAGGCCCATGTGAGTATATACATGTATACTTATGCATGCATGTATGTTTCCATATGCCCAAACACATGGTATATACACAGGCATAAATTTACACATGAGTATAAATGCACATATACATGTTTACAAAATGAGCCAAAAAGGTATATCTAATGTGCTGTTTGTGTGTGTAATGTAGAAAACATGGTGACAGATGTTGAAGAATAAGAAACCTTAGTAGGCAGACTTTATTCTCCCCATTTTTTAGATAAGCAACCTGACCTCCATAAAGTAGAAATGACTTGTCTAGGGTCACACAGCTAAGAAGCTGCTGGGTTAATATTTGAAGCCAGGTATTCCTGACAGCAACCAACTCCAGAGATCCATCATTACACTATCATTCCAGTATGTGGGATCTAGGGGAAAACACACACACACACACACACACACACACACACAAGAAGATAGAACTACATATCATAGATTTAGAGCTAGAAGAAACCCCTAGGTCCTCAAGACCAACCCCATTATAAAGGGAGAGGTAAATTGGCTTGCCAAAGACCATATGGGTTATAAGTGAGGACATCAGATACTAGTTTCACATTTCCTGGAGTCCCATACAGCACACTGTCTGCCCCTCTCTCATATACTTATCAGTAAACATATTAGATCACCCTAGGATAATGCAAGTTAGTAGAAGTCAAGGAGTGCCTCAATTTTGTCTGCATTCCTTAAAAGACTATTTTACTGAGAACTCAAGGCAAGTGCTCACATGCAAGTCAGAAGAAGCTATACAATGACCTCCTCAAGGTCTCTCTGAAGAATTTTGGAATCAATTGCATGACATGTGAGATGCTTGCAAATGGCCACTAAATAAAGTATGCAAATATCAACAAAAGCACTGTGCTCTCTGAGCAAAGCAGAATTACGATAGCTCCAAAGAAATGGGAGAAGTGCAAATTTAGAGGCATCTGTGCTGCAAATGGTCATATGAACTATTTTGCCCAACTGGTGATAGAGCCTCCCAAACTTTTATTGGTCTGATCAGCCAGCACTGGATACACTATACCTTGATCCTGACATGGGGATGTCATTTTGGTCCTCTTTGAAACGGAAGCACATCAACCAGGAACCACAATTCCTTATGCTTATAGAGTGCCTGGCATATACAGCAGGTGCCTAATAAATTCTTCAGGATCGATTTATAAGTTGTGATTAAGAGTTGATATCTGTTGAACCAAAACAGGGAGTTTTTCTTAAATTGAGGACACAGAAGAAATATTATTCCTGTTCTAGTAGCAAATATTTTTTGAGCAAATATACCAAAAGATTTCAACAAATTTAAAAAAAAAAACCTTAAAAATGGAATGGGCTCCCTTAGCAGGTAAAGTTTTTTTTTTCATCCTTAGCTTTTCTGTAGCAGAAATTAATTGACCCCTTGTTGGGATGTGGTCTGTGCCTCAGTTAGTGGCCATATTAAATGATGCCAGAGACTGCCTTGCAACCTTGAGTTTCTATTATTCTGATAAGAATATAAGAGAAATTTCATGAATTATGCTGAGTTAAGTGATTCACCGTGTTCTAAATTTAAACCTTCATCCAAGCATTCTATTGCCAATTATGAAAATGCCCAGCAAGTATGAGACATATAGGAAGAGAACGAAAAAGAAGAAAGAAAAACTTTATTTGATTCGGGGATGAATCAAATACCAAAGAATTTATTATACCCCATTATACCAATTATGCTAATGATGTTCATTTGGTGAATGTGAGGACAAGGAATGTTGTAAAGAGATCTTAATAATAGTAACAGCTAAAAGGTGTGTGACACTTTAAAGTTAGTAATGTACTTATATCTAATTTATCATTTCATCTATCATCGTAACAACCCTGCAACGTAGGGGCTATTATTATGCCCATTTTACAGATGAGGGAACTGAGGCACAGCAAAGTTACATGATTTGCCCTTCAGTTTCTTACACCAAATCTGTTTTTCCCCTTGTGCCTCAGCTGCCTCTGATAGACGGTAAGTCATTTAATAAACCGCAGAGACCACAGCTCAAACAAACAATGATCATGAACTCAAAATATGGCCACAGTGATTAAATTTACTAATAGGGGTTCCTTAGTTATAAACAAAAGCCGAAGTTCCCTACATGTCGTGTATAGATCCCAAACTCACAAATTACATTTATTGTGTAGCGCCTGGCTATTATGAGGGATCAAAATCACTTATTCTGATTTGGAAAAAGACAAACTGATACACCATGCTGGGTCAGTATGTTATTGTGCCTTGGTTCCCCCTTTTATTTGGGAGATTCATAAATAGTTGGCATGGACAACAAATGACTTATTCAACAGGAGGGGAAAAAGAATATGCGAATAACAGCTGTAATGCAATGGTGGAGGGGAACACTGGTTTTGAGTCTGAAAATCTGACTTCAAGGTCCACAAAGCCATTTATTACCTTTCTGACATTGAGCATAACTACTGACCTTCTGGAGTTCAGTTTTGTTTTAATAGATTAAAAAGGTAGTTGAGATAAATGAATTCAAAAATTCTGTCTAGCTTTGAAATTATCATCCTATGTTATGGAGGTCAGGACAAATCTGCCTCCATATGATTATGCAACCCTAGAAGATGTCTCCTTTCATAGTGATAAGCACTGACCTCATTAGTCTCCCTTATTTCAATTTTACATAGGTTCACCATTCTCAGACCTTTTCTCCATCACCACTTGATGGTGTATCAACACCAGCCATCATAATATTCCCACTGGAAACTTGTATTCCTCCCCTTGGATGCAGTAAGAAGTGAGCTTTCACCTTCTCTTCACCGAAATAAAGCCTCCACAATAGTCCATGACAATCTCTGCACCTTCCTTCCTTCCTTCCTTCCTTTCGCCTCTGCTCCCCCTTCATGCGTCGTCTTTTACTATTAGTATATAATCTCCTTTAGGGCAAGGGTTGTCTCGCTTGTATTTATATTCTCAATACTTATCAAAGTGTCTGTCACATATTAAAATCCTTCATAAATGTTTAACTTACCTACCTGCACATGATAAACAATCCGAGCTTGAAAATAGAGGAAGGAAAGGGAAGAAAAAGGCACAATGGATCTTTCCTTTCGGGATTTCATAACATTTCCCCATTTTTCAGGACATATAGATGTCTCCACTCTTATCTTTCTTCTACTGAGGCAACGTAATGAGTTAGAAAGTGCTTGATTTGGAGTAAAAAGGATCTAGATTCAAAAACTCACTCTGATACTTAGTTTTGCTACCTTGGGCCAATCATTTATGTTTCTATGTTTCCATTTTTTCACCTGCTAATTAGATGTGTTTGATAACATGGAGGTGCTAAATTGATGTCTCTCGTTGTCTTTTGGCTGTAGTCCCTTGACCTAAAAATGCCAGTTCTAAAACACTGTCCAGACAGTAGGGAATGATACATTTGGATAATTGTCAAGAATTTGAACCAGTAGGGAACCTTCCCTGCAACGGATCCCATTTGCATCTTTGCAGCTACACACAAATCTGCATACTTGCAATGAAAAACTATTCTGTAGGAGAAAGCCCAATATAACAAAGAGTTAAAAATAAAGTATGCTTGGCTAAAGTAACAATAGCAATTTATGGAATTCCAAGTGCTTTCAAAGACATTATCTCATTCAGTCTTCATGACTACTCCATTAGTTTTCAAAGTACATATTTTTGGGGGGTGGCCAGGAAGAGAAGGAAGTAACACCTAGTATGGAAACTCCATGAATTTTTGTCTGTAGACAATTCTTCTATACCTCGTAGCCTTTAGAGAGTTTCCTAGGGTACTGAGAGATTGTCACTCTCTGGGGATCAAGAGACAAGTTACTTTCAGCAGTAGAAATTCATTCCTCCCTGACTCCAAGGTCAGTTCTTTATCCATTATGTCATCATACCTCTCAGATAGGCATGCTTTTAACCACTTCCCAGCTAAAGAATCTGATATCACAAGTAAGAAGTGACTTACCAGTTGAGGAAGAATTCCAGCTCGGACCTTCTAGCATCATCTAATACTTTTTTCCTCATTAAGCCATACTATTTCTCTAGAGAAATTAATTGAACCAGAAATAGGTGAAAACATAGGCACCACTACTGCATGCAGCAAAGCCAACTAAGGGTAGTATCAGGAGAAATAGAATCATGTATTCTGTGTCCTCCAACCTTCATCAGTAAAAGAACAATGAGAAAGAAAAAATGTCATGGAAATCCAGAAAACGAAAATACAGTCCATATGTAGCCCTTTGTTAGGTGTGACTTGTGAACTAAATAGCAGATGATGTGTCTTGTAAGCGAAAGCAAAAATAATTAATCTTCACTAAAGATCTAGTGTGTCATAGTGGACAGAGCCAGGGACATCTGAATCCTATTTTTGACCAATGTTGTCTGTGTAACCATAGATAAGTCACTTAATCTTCAGGTGTCCTGGAAATTTTCTCTACTTTATTTTCAAAGGTGTCTTCCAGCTCTGCTACTCCATGTTTTGCCCTCTAAGGTCTCTACATATCATAAAATTCTATAATGTATTTTCTCAGGCACCTTTCAGCTCTGCCATTCTTTCTTCAAGTGCTGACATTCAGAGGGCTTCTGTGAGGGTACTTAGAGGACAGTCACTACTCTAGAGTGAAGAGAAATATACCAACCTGTAATTTGGAACTGCAGCCCAGTTCTGTGAACTATACAAAGATGGAATTTAAGAATTATAAAGGACTTTGGTTTAAAAAATCAGGACATGGGGGGCGGAGCCAAGATGGCCGCATGAAGGCAGCCACTTACCGGAGCTCTCTCACAAGGTCTGTCAGATTCCCATAAAAAAGTGAATTTGAGCAGATTTGAGAGAGTCAGAAACCGCGAGCAGTCTGCGTGGGGCAAATTTCCGAGCCGGGAGAGTCTGAAAGGCCAGAGGAACGAACCTGCAGGCGCGGAGAGTGCTCGGTGCGGAGCTGCTCCAGACCAAGGCGGAAGCGGCCGGCCGGGAAATCCACGTGGGAGACGAGCTGGGAGAAAGCTGGGCGCCCGAAACCGACAGAGATCCCCAGGCCTCCCAACACAGGACGGCAGTCTCTGGGAGCGACGAGAGGCAGCGCAACGCCACCAGCCGCGAAAACACCCAGCCCTGCCGCTTGCAAAACCCAGGATCTCGGCCTCTTGAACTTCCGGAAGACTCAATGGCCAGGTAAGCGGCTCTAACCCCTCCCCCCCTCACCCAGAGAATTCCTCGGGAAAAAAAAAAAAAAAGAGAACTGAAACAGAGGAGAGAGTAGCGGGGCTTCACAGGACAAATACTAGAAGCTCATTAGTCCCAGAGGGGAAGAGTCGGCAGGGGGCCAAGCCGGGAGCCCAGACGTAACCTTGCTCCCCCAGGGGAAGCGCCAGTCATCAGCTCAAACAACAAACAGCTGAGACCATTGCTGAAAAGCAAGTGCTGGAGAGCACCCATAGGGAGTTGTATCAGGAGGGCAGAGTTTATAATCTCAAAGAGGATCATAAACATGTCTGAAAGGTTCGGAATCGCCGGATAGAAGAAACTCTCAAAGTAGAAGGCAGAAGAATCAAAACATTTATTTAGGCTCCACAGTAACCAACCCATGAACCAGAAGCCCCATTTTGATATGTTGATCATAATCTTCCAGGCCCAATAAGTACGCCTTGAAAGAGTAACCAGGAGGCTACAGAGAAACATGATTGCGTAAAGCAAAATCATGTTTCCCCCTTTTATGGTAATAAGATTACCCACTGGACTGAAGTCTTTGTTCAGCTTCCTCCCGTAGGTCAGCTCTGCTGCTGGCAGCTCCTGCCTCAGCTGTGTCTGTGTCTGAACTGAAGCTGCAACTGTAACTGACGATGTAACGGTCGCTGTAACTGACGTAACTGTCGTAACTGTCGCTGGCTCCAACCGAAAAAGGAAAGAGAGTCTTCAAGCTGTCCTCTCCCCTCTTATAGGGTCTTTGACATCATCAAGCTCCGCCCAAATGACCAGGGCCGATTGGTTCCTGAGTTGGCCCCTCCCCCTAGCATAGACATTAACACCTCCCCTCAGCCAGCCCCATGACTCCTCACACAGGAAGCTGTCTGCTTCCCGGCATGCTCCCCGGGCCTCCTGCCCCGGAAGAGCAAGCCACAGTGTCCAGAGGCTCAATGAGGCAAGCTGAGCCATTCAAAGAAAACAAAAGCCATTATGGCTACACTCCACCCCTTGTTATAGGATACATAATCTAATCAGCCATGTATCCTAGAACATACATTGTGATTCAATTACAAAGGAAACTAAAACATATCATTCACAATAAAGCAAGACATATCATTCAGTGACATTCCCAAACATTGGTTAACGATTCAAATGCGATCCACCCCTAGATCCCAGCAAAATAATCTCTTCAATCAATCATCCCCAAAATAATTATTAATAATTCAAATGTCCACCCCTAAATCCTTGTATCCATTACATAGGATCAATAATATCATAACAATAAAACAACACAGCAAGGATAACACAAAATAAGTAAACAGAACACTATCATCATTTCCACCCCCCTTGAACGATTGGGGCTCAAAATCTTGGGGTGAGGGGTGAAGGTCTCATTTTCCATAGCTTCTTCATGCTGAAATTGGATGTAGAGATGGCCCTGCCCCCAAAAAGTCCCATTCCAGAGGTCATTTCTTTAACGAGCTGGCAGGAATTCCAAGAATGCTACATGCTTAGGCAGTCACCGGAAAGTGCAGGGTGCTTAAGCCTGAAGGAAACAAAACTAGCAACAAGGTTAGCCAAAACAAAGGACAAAAAGAATAGACAAGTATGGACTATAATTCTTCAAATAAAATCATCTCAAGTTTGGTTGAGATTTCAGTTATGCAAAGATCCAACATCAGAGCCAAACTCAGGTGGGAAATGTTTCTTTTCAAAAGGAACATAATGAGGAAGCCAAGAGGATCCCACCCTAGATATAGACTAAGATTGTCCTCCCAGCCTTTCCCCAAATGTACAAGTTTTCATCCGTTAATCACACAAGGTCACCTTCAGTCTGAGTGGCTTGTAGGCTTGCAGGAGCAGTTCTTATTTCCCTATTTCTCGTGTTATCAAGTCCTCTATACATTCTATATAATTCATTGGTTGGAATTCCATCTATCATTTCAAAACCTACCCCTGCTCTCAATAAAGTAGTAAACATTTCTTTCCTTGTTACTCTCCTTTGGCGCCAAGTTTGCTGGTTATTCACCCTTCTCTCTCGAGGAGATCTATCCCTTCCCCAGTCACCTAAGTCATATAACTGTAAAATCTTATTTATCACTGTTGTAAGACGGCTCCCTACTTCTCCAAGTAATAAATTCAAAATTAGTTGTTTATAAGCAGGGGGAGCTGTCCTAATTATTAAATTCCTATGAGGCAGTCCCATTGGATCATTGTAATATTTGTCTGCAGTTCCTATCATAATGGCAGTCTTCATTACCTCCTCCTTTAGTCTCATGATACAATCTCTAAGTGAATACCAGGGTCTGTGCTCAGTGGGCCACATGGAATCAGTATCATATCTCTTATTGCATCCCACAGCGGCTAATGCCAACAGAGTAGTCCTGCTATCACCATCTCCTTGCTGATGATGTTCCCTAAAAGCTTGTTGAACTAGAGGATCATGGCTGATACCTATGAATCTCATGCAGTCTGTCCCATCTACTGATATTCCACCGGCCCCTTGATCACTGAGTCTTACCATCCAAGATATCAATGGTTCTCCTATTCTTTGGCTGAATCTACTCAAAATATCTGTGACCTCTTGCGGTGAGAAATCTTCCTGAATTTCCCTTGTAACTGAATCTTCACCTCGGGTTTCTGTCTTCCTCCTTTGTATGGGTCGAGCCCTTGTCTGATCATTTAACCATCTCCTATTCTCTGTGTGAGGCACATCCTGAACCCCAGTAGTGTTTTGTGCCTCAGCCGGCTCTTTCTGGGCTGGGTTGAAATGCACTCTGGGCTTTTTTGGTCTCCTGTTGCTCTTAGCCACATTAATAGAAAAGTTCTCATTTGAGTCAGTTTGGTCTCCTGCTATCTGAGATTCCTCTTCTTCCTGTGGGGTAGGAGTGCCCCCATGTCTTTCACTTAATCTCAATCTTTCGTATACTAGCCGGTAGGCTGATAACACTATCCAGCTTTGCCTAGATAGTGATGCCCCTGACTGAATCCCAACTTCTCGTAAACACTTTTCCAAATCCCTAGGATCTCCTCTCCGTAGCCTTGGTTCCCAGTTTTCACAGGGTCCAGCTTTTTTAGCCAATTCTTTTGCTAGGGAGAAATAAAATGGATCCTCCCATCCTGGGATATTCATCTCTTCCTCTGGAATTGTTCTGCTTCTAAATAGAGATCTTATACCTAGCGATCCTGTTCGTGACGCCAAATGTATCAGGAGGGCCGAGTTTATAATCTCAAAGAGGATCATAAACATGTCTGAAAGGTTCGGAATCGCCGGATAGAAGAAACTCTCAAAGTAGAAGGCAGAAGAATCAAAACATTTATTTAGGCTCCACAGTAACCAACCCATGAACCAGAAGCCCCATTTTGATATGTTGATCATAATCTTCCAGGCCCAATAAGTACGCCTTGAAAGAGTAACCAGGAGGCTACAGAGAAACATGATTGCGTAAAGCAAAATCATGTTTCCCCCTTTTATGGTAATAAGATTACCCACTGGACTGAAGTCTTTGTTCAGCTTCCTCCCGTAGATCAGCTCTGCTACTGGCAGCTCCTGCCTCAGCTGTGTCCGTGTCTGCAACTGAAGCTGCAACTGTAACTGACGATGTAACGGTCGCTGTAACTGACGTAACTGTCGTAACTGTCGCTGGCTCCAACCGAAAAAGGAAAGAGAGTCTTCAAGCTGTCCTCTCCCCTCTTATAGGGTCTTTGACATCATCAAGCTCCGCCCAAATGACCAGGGCCGATTGGTTCTTGAGTTGGCTCCTCCCCCTAGGGTAGACCAGGTTCTGGAGCTAACACCTCCCCTCAGCCAGCCCCATGACTCCTCACACAGGAAGCTGTCTGCTTCCCGGCATGCTCCCCGGGCCTCCTGCCCCGGAAGAGCAAGCCACAGTGTCCAGAGGCTCAATGAGGCAAGCTGAGCCATTCAAAGAAAACAAAAGCCATTATGGCTACAGGAGTGAGACGCCAGGGAGCCAGACCCCTCCCCCACACCTCAGGAAACTGAAGGTTATAATTTTAGACTCACAACCCCCAGAATAAGAAAGCTGGGACAGAAAGCCCTGAGTCTCACAGATAGAAATTCGTTCTAACGCCAGCAAAAGGCAATCCAACATGAAGAAGAACACAAAAAAACCGAGGACAATAGATTCTTTTTATGGAGACAGGCAGGATCAAAATATCGACTTAGAAGAAGATAGCAATGACACGGTAGATACATCAGATACCTCAAAAGCTAATATGATCTGGTCTCCAGCCCAAAAAGCACTGCTGGAAGAGCTAAAAGAGGATTTTAAAAACCAAATTAGGGAGCTAAAAGAAAATATGGAAAAAATGGAAAAAAGGGAGAAAAAATCCACTGACGAAATCAAGTCCCTAAAGAATAAGATTGGCGAAATGGCTATGGAGATTCAGAATCTAGAGAGAGAAAAGGACACCCTGAGAGGTGAAATCAACCAATTGAAAATGGAGGCTCAAAAGCAAAATGTAAACACTAACTCATTTAAAATTAGACTTGAGCAAGTGGAAGCTAATGAATCTATGAGGCATCAAGAAGTAATAAAACAAAATGTAAAGAATGAAAAAATAGAAAAAAATGTGAAATATCTGATTGGCAAAACAACTGACCTGGAAAATAGATCCAGGAGAGACAATTTGAGAGTTATTGGTCTACCGGAAATCCACGATGAAAAAAGGAGCCTTGACAGTATCTTCGAAGAAATTATCAAAGACAACTGCCCAGAGGTCCTAGAACCAGAGGGCAAAATAGTCATTGAAAGAATTCACCGATCACCCCCTGAAAGAGATCCCAAACTGAAAACACCAAGAAATATTATAGCCAAATTTCAGAGCTATAAACTTAAGGAGAAAATACTGCAAGCAGCCAAAAGAAGCAATTCAAATATCGTGGAACTACAGTCAGGATCACGCAGGATCTCTCAGCTTCCACATTAAAAGACAGGAGAAATTGGAATATGATATTCCGAAGGGCAAAGGAGTTGGGACTACAACCAAGGATCAACTACCCAGCAAAACTAAGCATAATTTTCCAGGCAAGGCGATGGACATTCAATGAAATAAGGGAATTCCAGACCTTCCTGATGAAAAGGCCAGAACTCAATGGAAAATTTGATCTCCAAATACAAACCTCAAGAGAGACATAAAAAGGTAACCGGGGGAAAAACCCCACAAACTTCATTAACCAATAAGCTTAGGTTGTTTACATCTTTATGTGGGATTATATCATCTTATGTATGTTTTTTATGTATATATATATACATATACATATATAAGTCATTCTTGTGAATGGTACAACTATTGTGACAAATGAAAGGGATATACATAGGTTGTGAATGCCTGTATAAATTAACTGATGTAAAGATTTAAAATATAAATAAGAGATATAAAGGGAGGGCTATGAGGGAAGTGGTAAGAAGGTTGTAGAAAAGGGTAAATTACACCAAAGGAAGTGGCAAAAAAACATATTATAGTAGAGGGAAAGAAGGGAGGGAGAAGAGCAGTATTTGAGCTTTACTGTCATCTGATCTAGTTCAAGAAGGGAATAACATACTCTGATAAGTTTAGAAATCTAACTTGTCCTACGGGAAGTGGGAGGGAAAGGGGGGAAAAAGGGAGGGGGGAGGGCAGAAGGAAGAGGAGAAGTAGCAAGTGGGTAACGGTTAGATAAGGGAGGGGAATAAAGAGGGAGGGTTAACTGAGGAAAGCGGCGGTCAAAAGCAAAACTTTGTTGGGGAGGAGAAGGGGAAAGGGAGAAATAAAAGCATAAACAGGGGGAATTAGGATGGAGAAAAAGACACAGATAGAAATCATAACCCTGAACGTGCAGGGGATGAACATTCTCACAAAACAGAAGCAGATAGCAGAATGGATTAAAAACCATAATCCTACAATATGCTGTTTACAAGAAACACATCTGAAACAGGGGGATACACATAGGGTTAAGGTAAAAGGCTGGAGTAAAATATATTGTGCCTCAGCTAAAGTAAAAAAAGCAGGTGTAGCAATCCTAATCTCAGACAAAGCAAAAGTAAAGATAGATCTAATTAGAAGAGATAAGGAAGGACATTATATCCTGCTAAAAGGCACCATAAACAATGAAGCAATATCATTGCTTAACATATATGCACCAAGTGGTAAGGCATACAAATTCTTAGAGGAGAGGTTAAGGGAGTTACAGGAAGAAATAGACAGCAAAACTATAATATTGGGAGACCTCAACCTCCCCCTTTCTGAACTTGATAAATCTAACCTCAAAATAAATAAGAAAAAAGTTAAGGAGGTAAACAGAATTTTAGAAAAGGCACATATGATAGACCTCTGGAGAAAACTGAATGGGGATAAAAAGGAATATACTTTCTTCTCAAAAGTACATGGCACATACTCAAAAATTGACCATGTACTTGGGCATAAAAACCTCACAATCCAGTGCAGAAAAGCAGAAGTAGTCAATGCATCCTTTTCAGATCATGATGCAATAAGAATCATTTTTAATAAAGCACCATGGAAAAATAAGCTAAAAACTAATTGGAAACTAAATAATTTAATTCTAAAGAGTGAGTGGGCCAAAGATCAAATCAGAGAAACAATCAATAATTTCATTCAAGAGAATGACAATAATGAAACAACATACCAAAACTTATGGGATGCAGCAAAAGCTGTTCTTAGGGGAAGTTTTATATCTCTAAATGCCTACATGAATAAAATAGGGAAAGAGGAGATCAATGATATGGGCATACAGCTGAAAAAGCTAGAAAAAGAGCAAATTGAAAACCCCCAATTAAATACCAAATTAGAAATACTGAAAATCAAAGGAGAGATTAATAAAATTGAAACCAAGAAAACTATTGAATTAATAAATAAAACAAAGAGCTGGTTTTATGAAAAAACCAATAAAATTGACAAACCTTTGGCCAATTTGATTAAAAAAAAGAAAGAAGAAAATCAAATTACCAGTATAAAAAATGAAAAGGGTGAGGTCACCTCTAATGAAGAGGAAATCAAAACAATAATTAGGAATTATTTTGCCCAACTGTATGCCCATAAATTTGACAACCTTAGAGATATGGATGAATATCTACAAAAACATAAACTGCCCAGACTAACAGAGAAGGAAGTGAAATTTCTTAATGACCCCATATCAGAAAAAGAAATTGAGCAGGCCATCAACGAACTCCCTAGGAAAAAATCTCCAGGGCCAGATGGTTTTACATGTGAATTCTATCAAACATTTAAAGAACAACTAATTCCAATAATTTGCAGACTATTTGGGAAAATAGGGGAAGAAGGAGTCCTACCAAATTCTTTTTATGACACAAATATGGTACTAATACCTAAACCAGGTAGAGTTAAAACAGAGAAAGAAAATTATAGACCAATTTCTCTAAGGAATATTGATGCAAAAATTTTAAATAAAATATTAGCAAAAAGATTGCAGCAACTCATTACGAGAATAATACACCATGACCAGGTAGGATTTATTCCAGGAATGCAAGGCTGGTTCAATATTAGGAAAACTATTAGCATAATTGATCATATCAACAACAAAACTAGCAAAAACCATATGATCATCTCAATAGACGCAGAAAAAGCCTTTGACAAAGTACAACACCCATTCCTATTAAAAACACTAGAAAGCATAGGAATAAGGGGAACCTTCCTCAAAATTATAAATAGCATCTACCTAAAACCATCAACAAGCATTATTTGTAATGGGGATAAACTAGATGCATTCCCAATAAGATCAGGGGTGAAACAAGGATGTCCATTATCACCCCTATTATTCAATTTGGTTCTAGAAACATTAGCTGTAGCAATAAGAAAAGAAAAAGAAATTGAAGGAATTAGAATAGGAAAAGAAGAAACTAAATTATCACTTTTTGCAGATGATATGATGATTTATCTAGAGAATCCTAGAGAATCAAGTAAAAAACTACTTGAAATAATAAACAACTTTAGCAAAGTTGCAGGATATAAAATAAACCCACATAAATCCTCAGCATTCCTATACATTACTGACAAAGCCCAACAGCAAGAGATAGAAAGAGAAATTCCATTCAAAGTTACTGAAGGCACTATAAAATATTTGGGAGTCTATTTGCCAAGACAAACCCAGGGCCTATATGAACATAACTATGAAACACTTTTCACGCGAATAAAATCAGATCTAAATAAATGGAGAAATATCAGTTGCTCATGGTTAGGCCGAGCTAATATAATAAAAATGACAATTCTACCTAAATTAATCTATCTATTCAGTGCCATACCAATCGAACTACCAAAATTTTTTTTTACTGAGCTGGACAAAATAATAACAAAATTCATTTGGAAAAACAAGAGGTCTAGAGTATCTAGGATATTAATGAAAAGACATGCTAGGGATGGTGGTTTAGCCACACCAGATATTAAACTGTACTACACAGCAGCAGTCATCAAAACTGCCTGGTACTGGTTAAGAAACAGGGGTGTGGATCAGTGGTATAGGATAGGTACACAAGTAGGTGAAATCAACAAGTTTAGCAATCTACTCTTTGATAAACCCAAAGAAGCCAGTTTCTGGGCTAATAATTCACTATTTCACAAAAACTGTTGGGAAAATTGGAAAATGGTAGGGCAAAAAACTGGGCATAGACCAATATCTTACACCATATACCAAAATAAAGTCAAAATGGGTTCATGATTTAGGAGTAAAAGTTGATACTCTAAGTAATTTGGGAAAGCAAGGAATAGTTTACTTATCAGATTTGTGGAAAAGTAAAGAATTCATGACCCAACAAGAGATAGAGAGCATTACAAAATGCAAAGTGGATAATTTTGATTATGTCAAATTGAAATGTTTTTGTACAAAAAAAGCCAATGCAACAAGAATTAGGAGGGAAGCAGAAAATTGGGAGAAAATCTTTGCAACTAGTATCTCTGATAAAGGCCTCATTTCTAAAATATACAGGGAGCTAAGCCAAATATATAGGAATACAAGCCGTTCCCCAATTGAGAAATGGTCAAAGGATATGAACAGGCAGTTTTCAGAGGAAGAAATTAAAGCTATCTACAGGCATATGGAAAAATGCTCTGGATCGCTGCTGATTAGAGAAATGCAAATCAAAACAACTCTTAGATACCACATCTCTCCTGTCAGATTGGCTAAAATAACAAATCAGGAGAATGATAAATGCTGGAAAGGATGTGGGGAAATTGGAACATTGTTGCATTGCTGGTGGAGTTGCGAGCTGATCCAGCCATTTTGGAGGGCGGTGTGGAACTATGCCCAAAGGGCTATAGAAATGTTCATACCCTTTGACCCAGTAATACCACTTCTAGGGTTGTATCCCAAAGAAATCACGCAAGCGGGAAAAGGACCCATATGTACAAGAATATTTATAGCAGCTCTCTTTGTGGTAGCCAAGAATTGGAAAGCAAAGGGATGCCCATCAATTGGGGAATGGCTGAACAAGCTGTGGTATATGAAGGTGATGGAATACTATTGTGCCATAAGAAATGGGGATGATGCAGACTTCATAACAACCTGGAAAAACCTACACGACATAATGCTGAGTGAGCGGAGCAGAGCCAGGAGAACGTTGTGCACAGCCACAGATATGTGGATTCCGTGAGGACCAACCCTGACATACTGCGCTTCTCTCAGCAACCTAAAGGGGCAAGGACAACTCCAGGGGACTCACGATGGAGAATGCTATCTTCATTTCAGAGAAAGAACTGCGAAGTTTGAATACAGACTGAGGCACACTACTACATGCTCGCCTTTTCTGCTTCTCTTTTGTTTTTGGTTTTGGGGTTTTTTTTTGTTTTTTTTTTTTTTTTTGGTTCTGTTTCTTCTTTCTCATGATTTATTCCATTGGTCAAAATTCTTCTCCACGACTTGACTAGAGCATAAATTAATTCAATGCGAAGTTATACATGACAGTTATATGAGACTTCATGCCGTCTTGGGGAGGGAGGGGGGAGGGAGGGGAGAAAAACTGGAACTCAAAACTATGTAGAACCGTGTGTGGTAAACTAAAAATAAATAAAAAATAAATTTAAAAAAAAAAAAATCAGGACATGATAAGTTTCCTAGAAATAGAGGTTGTTGAGAAATGTTGCCAGGGAAATGGGACAGGGGAGCATGGATTATGCTCAATTGTGTTGCTTTTTCTGTCAGTCAAAATGCATTCAAGAAGGGACAGACAACTTGTGTATTATTTCATTTTATTCTCACAATAAATATGTAAAGTAAGTATATTCTATTATATTTTTTGCAGAAAAATTTAAAAAAATGGAGGTTGAAAGAAGTTATTTGCCAAATGAATTTCTGAGGCAAGATTTGAACTTGGCTCTTTCTGAATCCAAGTTTAATGCTCTATGAATGGAAATAAGAGTTTGATCTTATTGTGAAAATGCTTGATTCTATCATTACACTGATACTTTTAAAAATTATATTTATTTCATAAAAATATTAACCAATTATATGTAATAAATAACATTTTTACCATTTTAAGTTCAAAATTATTTCCCTCCCTCATGCTCCTCACTCCTCCTTGAGTAGGCAAGCAATTTGATTTTGATTATGCAAGTGAAGTCATGAACAATGTATTTCCACATTAGCCATGTTGAAAAGAAAACACAAAACAAAACAATCGAGATGAAGAAATAAATTTCATCAACTCTTTCTGGAGGTGGGTAGCATTTTTAATCATGGGTCCTTTAGGATTGTCTTGGATCATTGCCTTCATCTGATTAACTAAGCCTTTCACAGTTGATCATCTTTACAATGTTGCTGATACTGTGTTCTATGTTTTCCTGGTTCTGCTCACTTCACTTTGCACCAGTTTATGTAAATCTATTTTTTTTCTGAAACTATCCTGCTTGTCATTTCCTATAGTATAATATTATTCTACCACAATCATATACCACAACTTATTCATTCGTTCAGCATCTCCTCAATTTATAATTCTTTGCCAACACAAAATAAGCTGCTATAAAAATATCTGTACAAATGGGTCCTTTTCCTTTTCTTTGATCTCTTCAGGGAATAGACCCAGTAGTGCTATTGCCAGGTTAAAAGGGTATGCACGATTTTACAATCATTTGTGTGTAGTTTCATATTACTCTGTAAAATGGTTAGCCTAGGTCAGAACTCCACCAATAAGGTATTATTGTCACATTTTTTCCACATTCCCACTAGTATTTGGCTTTTTTCCCCTATTCTGTCATGTTAGCCAATCTGACAGGAGTGAGGTAGTATAACAGAGTTGTTTTAATTTTTATTTCTGAAATCAGTAATGATTTCAAACATCATTTTCATGGTACTATTAATAGTTTTGACCTCTTTTGCTGAAAACTATCTTTTTCTCTCCATTGACCATCAATTGGGAAATTACTCCTTTTTTATCAATTTGGCTCAATTTCTTACATATTTAAGAAGTAAGGCCTTTGTTAGAGAAAGTTGCTGCAATTTTTTCACCACAATATACTGTTTACTTTCAAATTTTGGTTGCAATAAATTTATTTCTGCAAAAGATATTTAATTTTACATAATCACAATAATCTATTTTATTTCTTGTCTTTTCTGTCTTTTGTTTGTTTATAAACTAATTAGTTATCCACATATCTAACAGGTGAATTTTCCATGCTCCCCTAATTTACTTATGATATTACTCTTTATGTCTAAATCATTTATCTTGATATATGATATGAGATGTTGGTCTATGCCTAGTTTTTGCCAAACTGCTTTCCAATTTTCCTGGCAATTTTGGTTAAATGGTGAATTCTTGCCCTAAAATTTTGCTTGGGGGCTGATCAAACACTAGATTATTATGTCCATTTCCTACTATGCTTTGTTTACCTGTTCTATCCCACTGATCTTCCACTCTATTTCTTAGTACTAGATTACTTTAATGATTACTGCTTTGTAATATAATTTGAAATCTGGAACTGCTAGGCCACCTTCATTATCATTTTTATTGGCTTCCTGGATATTCTTGACTTTTTGTTCTACCAGATGAATTTTGTTACTATTTTTTCCCAAGCTTTGTAAAAGAATTCTTTGGTACTTTGATTGATATGACAGTGAAGATGATATTAACTTAGGTAGAATTTTCATTTTCAGTATATTGGATCAACTTGCACATGAGTAAAGGGCAGCTGAGAGCTTCCCATAAACAAAGGACAAGATGGATGGAGTGTCAGGTCTGCAGTGAGGAAGTCTCATCTTCCTGAGTTCAAATCTAGCCTCAGACACTTACTAGCTGTGTGACCTTAGGCAAATCACTCAACCCTGTTTGCCTCAGTTTCCTCCTCTCCAAAATGAGCTGGAGAAGGAAATGGCAAAACACTCCAGTACATTTGCCAAGAAAATCCCAAACGGCTTCATGAAGTGTCAAAGGCGATTGAGAGAACTGAACAACAAACAACACCTATCAGCAATGCATATTTTGCCAATTGTTTAGATGTTTATCTGTGTGAAAAGTGCATTGTAATTGTGTTCATATAATCCCTGGGTTTGTCTTGGCAGATAGATTCCCAAGTATTTTATATTATCTACAGTTATTTTAATGAAATTTCTCTTTCTAGCTCTTCCTGCTGTGTTTTGTTGTGAGTCTATAGAAATACTGATCATATGTGCATCTGTTTTATATCTTGCAGACTTGCTGAAGTTTTTAATTTTTACAACTAGATTTTTTGCTGATTTCCTAGGATTCTATAAGTATACATAGCTTTGATTCTTGGCAGTGACATGGAGGACTGAGTTAGTCATGCAGCCTTAGGTCACTTTTCAGTGCCCTTTAGGCTATGACATAATGGCAGACTTGTTTGGGCATGCTGTGATGTACCCCTCCTACCACCTTGTGAAAAGAGCTCCTAATCCAGCCACCTTCCCATTTACACTCTTCATTCCCAATCAGATATGTAGATAGTGAGTGTGTATATGTGTGTGTTTCCCAGGGGGAAAGGTAAACCATACAGATGCCAGCCATGATCTTTCCATTTCAAACTTTTCACTAACCACCAAATTCACTACCTAGGTAATACGTTGGCAAAAGGGTCCTGGAGAAAGTACCATGACAAGGATACCATCTTGAGACACCAAAGTATTCCTACATTCCCCAGAGTTGCAGAGAAGCCAGATTCCTCTCTTGCCCCCTCCTCCCCACAAGAAAAAATGTCACAACACACCAGACTATTAATGACCCACCATCCTGGCAGGATTTTTCAAAGAAGCAGAATATATCACAATGTTTTCATCAACCACAATTCCAAGATATACTATTTGTGAAAGGGGGCTCAGAATTTTTTTTTCACCTTAGATTTTTTTTAAATTTATTTAACATATTTAGTTTTCAGCATTGATTTTCACAAGCGTTTGGATTACAAATTTTCTGCCCATTTCTACCCTCCCCCCCACTCCAAGATGGCGTATATTCTGGTTGCCCTGTTCCCTAGTCAGCGCTCCCCTCTGTCACCCCACTCCCCTCCCATCCCCTTTTCCCTTCCTTTCTTGTAGGGCAAGATAAATTTTTACGCCCCATTGCCTGTGTATCTTATTTTCTTGTTGCATGCAAAAACATTTTTGTTTGTTTTTGAACATCTGTTTTTAAAACTTTGAGTTCCAAATTCTCTCCCCTCTTCCCTTCCCACCCACCCTCCCTAAGAAGTCAAGCAATTCAACATAGGCCACATGTGTATCATTATGTATAACCCTCCCACAATACTCATGTTGTGAAAGACTAACTATATTTTGCTCCTTCCCAACCCATCCCCCTTTATTGAATTTTCTCCCTTGACCCTGTCCCCTTTCCAAAGTGTTTGTTTTGATTACCTCCACCCCCATCTGCCCTCCCCTCCATCATCCCCCCCATTTTTTTTATATTCTTCCCTCTTCTTTCCTGTGGGGTAAGATTCCCAATTGGGTATGTATGGTATTCCCTCCTTAGGCCAAATCTGATGAGAGCAATGTTCACTCATTCCCCCCTCATCCATCTTCTCCCCTCCTCCCACAGAACTGCTTCCTCTTGCCACCTTTATGGGAGATAATCCATCCCATTCTATCTCTCCTTATCTCCCTCTCTCAGTATGTTCCTCTCTCATCCTTTAATTTGATTTTATTTCTTTTAGATATCTTCCCTTCATCTTCAACTCACCCTGTGTCCGCTCTCTCCCTCTCTCCCTCCTCCTCTCTCTCTCTCTCTCTCTCTCTCTCTCTCTCTATATATATATATATATATAGATAGATATAGATATAGATATATAGATATATATACATATATATACACACACACACACATATACATACACTCATAGATATATGCATACATACACATTCACCCATATATATACATAAACATATATGTATGTATATTCCCTTCAGCTACCCTAATACTGAGGTCTCATGAATCATACTCATCATCTTTCCATATAGGAATGACAACAAAACAGTTCACCTTTAGTAAGTTCCTTGCAATTTCTTTTTCTTGTTCTTTTTCTTGATTACCTTTTCATGCTTCTCTTGATTCTTGTGTTTGAAAGTCAAATTTTCTATTCAGTTCTGATCTTTTCACTGAGAAAGCTTGAAAGTCCTCTATTTTATTGAAAATCCATATTTTGCCTTGGTGCATGATACTCAGTTTTGCTGGGCAGGTGATTCTAGGTTTTAATCCTAGCTCCATTGACCTCTGGAATATCGTATTCCAAGCCCTTCAATCTCTTAAGGTCGAGGCTGCCAGATCTTGGGTCATTCTGATTGGGTTTCCACAATACTCAAATTGTTTCTTTCTGGCTGCTTGCAGTATTTTCTCCTTGCTCTGGGAGTTCTGGAATTTGGCGACAATATTCCTGGGAGATTTCTTTTTGGGATCTATTTGAGGAGGCGATCGATGGATTCTTTCAATTTCTATTTTGCCCTGTGGCTCTAGAATATCAGGGTAGTTCTCCTTGATAACTTCTTGAAAGATGATATCTAGGCTTTTTTTTGATCATGGCTTTCAGGTAGTCCAATAATTTTTAAATTATCTCTCCTGGATCTATTTTCCAGGTCAGTGGTTTTTCCAATGAGATATTTCACATTATCTTCCATTTTTTCATTCTTTTGTTTCTATTTTATAATACTTTGATTTCTCATCAAGTCACTAGCTTCCACTTGCTCCAATCTAATTTTTAAGGTAGTATTTTCTTCAGTGGTCTTTTGGACCTCCTTTTCTATTTCGCTAATTCTGCCTTTCAAGGCATTCTTCTCCTCATTGGCTTTTTGGAGCTCTTTTGCCATTTGAGTTAGTCTGTTTTTTAAGGTGTTGTTTTCTTCAGTGTATTTTTCAGTATTTTTTGGGGTCTCCTTTAGCAAGTCATTGACTTGTTTTTCATGGTTTTCTCGCATCCTTCTCATTTCTCTTCCCAATTTTTCCTCTACTTCTCTAACTTGCTTTTCCAAATCCTTTTTGAGCTCTTCCATGGCCTGGGACCAGTTCATGTTTTTCTTGGAGGCTTTTGGTGTAGGCTCTTGCACTTTATTGACTTCTTTAGGCTGTATGTTTTGGTCTTCTTTGTCAGCAAAGGAAGAATGCAAAGTCTGAGACTGAATCTCGGTGTGTTTTCACTGCCTGGCCATATTCCCAGCCAACTAACTTGACCTTTGAGTTTTTCAGTGGGGTATGACTGCTTGTAGACTAGAGAGTTCTATGTTCCATGTTTGGGGGCCGAGGTGCCAGCTCTGCCATACCAGGACTGCTCCTTCCCCAACCCCCAACCGGAACTGGGCTTAAGCAGGCTGTTGCACTCCTGCTCTGATCCCCCACTTAATTCCTCCCACCAGGTGGGCCTGGAGCCGAAAGTAACAACAGCTGTAACTGCCCCACCTCCGCTGCCCCCAGGGCTGGAAGCTGAACTGCGAACTCCTTCTACTCCTGCAGCTTTTCCCACTAACTTTCTCCGCAGTCTTTGGTGTTTGTGGGTTAAGGAGTCTGGTAATTGCCGCAGCTCACTGATTCAGGGCGCTAGGGCCCCCTCCGCCCAGCTTCTGGTCTGGATAGTCCACGCCGTTCAGGCTGGGTTCTGCTTCACTCCGTTCCCAGCTCCCAGCTCCCAGCTCCCAACTCTGTGTGGGATAGACCTCACCCAGAGACCATCCAGGCTGTCCTGGGCTGGAGCCCTGCTTCCCTCTGTTGTTTTGTGGGCTCTGCCATTCTAGAATTGGTTCAGAGACATTTTTATAGGTCTTTGGAGGGACTCGGTATGGAGCTCACATTAGTCCCTGCTTACCAGCCGCCATCTTGGCTCCGCCCAGGGGGGCTCAGAATTTAAGAAAAAATGAAATCTTCACTAGCCCCTTTCCTTCCTATGGAGAAAGAACATAGGCCAGAGGAAGAACAGTTTCTAAAGTCATGATCCCATAGGATTCAAGTATTCAGATTTAGGAAGCACATGCAGTGGTCATCTCAAAGGCCCAGAGAGGGGAAAAGTTCTTCATGACATCATATAGCAAGTGGATTAAAAGAAAACAAATGAACAACAAATCAAATATAACTAATGGTTTTCCAGCACGATTAGTGTTGGCTGGCAGTGTTAACAATGGCCTACTTAGTCCAGAAAAATAACAAAATTAATAAAGTTGGAAGTGATTCAATGGTTTTTTTTGGAGTTAAAGCAATCAAGATTTGAAGATTTTAAATAATGTCCACCTGTGTATTCTGAGAGTGAAGAGGAAATAACGGATGCTGAACCTTCCAATCACTCGGGAATTGAACATTCATGAATCCCAGGTCTAAAAATAACACCTACATTATTTTTTTTTTACTTGGGAACAGACTGATGGGATTTTGACTGATTTCATATAACACAGAAAGAGACTCTAGTTTCTATGTTCACTAAGTGTGTTGGGTGGGAAAGGATTCTCAATTTCCTTTGAAATCTGCAGGATGATCCACACACAGACTCTGAGAGGAGAATGGTAATTGTTGTACCAGTCATACCCGTAGCTTATGAATGCACCCCATGCAATCCTCCTACAGCAACCAGATAACGTGAGAGCATATTAGACTAAATGAATAGCATAGTGGATAGAGAGTCAATTTTTGATCCAGTAAGACTTAGGTTTAAATCCTTAACCTGATCTGTTACATACTATGTATATGACCGGGAAAGTCAATAAACACTCTAAAATTTTAAAGCACATATAAGTTCTTTATTTGCATCAATAGAGGCATCTTTCATATTGGAAGTGACCCAGAAAGATGAAAATAAATTTAAGAGTATACAAATTCAATTGTATAGTCAAAATATTTCCTACTTGAAAATGCTAACTTTATCTCTCTGGGCAATTCATTTCACCTATTTTAAAATCAGTTTCTATGTCTTAAAATAGGGATGATAATAAGAATATCTTACAGCATGGTTGTTTTAAGAGAGATGACATATTAAAACATTTTTTAAAATTTAAAGACAAATAAATTTGAGTAAGGTATTATTAATTTATCTTCAGTGGTCTTCCCTAACTCTGTTTTCTTTTATGGTTACTGGTAGTATATTTTCTTTTTCATGTGTTTTAATGAATAAGCCATTGGGCCTGGAGTCAGGAGACCAGAATTCAAATTTAGCCTCAGACACTTATTAACTTTTCAACTCTTGCAAGTCACCTGATCTCTGTCTATCTCAGATTCCTCAACTACGAAATGGGTGTATATGTGTGATATGTGGTTAAATACATATTTTAGGGGAAAGAACACTCAAATAACTGAATGGAAGACATCCTGTAGTGTAAAAGATTTAAAGCAGAGAGACCAAATGAAATGCTGGTGCAACACTCAAATCATGAGGCCATGAGGTCTGCACTAGAATGTTACCATGTTCAGAGAAGAGAAGCTGCATATTTGAGTGATATTGTAAAGATAGTAGGCATAAGACTTTGAAACAGGTTGAGTATGGAAAGGGGAATTGAAGATGACAGATAAATTCTGATCCTGGTTGACTAAGAGGATGTTGGTGTCTTCAACAGTAACGGGGAAGTTTTAAAGAAGGGAGTGTCTGGGGCAAAAGATAATAAATTTCCTTCTAGAAATATTGATTCTAAGATTTCTATTGGTCTTCCACTTCAAGATATTATCGAGTATGTGGTTGGGAATGAATAATTGAATGTCAGACATTTTAGGGCTTGCTAAATAAATCTGAAAATCCTTTACATAGTGAGAAAAATGAACCCAAGGCAGTTGCTGAGATCCGTAAGCAAAATAGTACAGATGGAGAAGAGACAAATGCAGACAGAATCTCGGGGAATATCCACAGTTAGCACGAATAGCCTGGGGAAAACTCAGCAAAGGAGAGGAAGAGGGAATGGTCATGAAAGTATAAGGAGATCCAGGAAAAAATAGTGTCACAAAAACCCAAAGAGAAAACAAGTCCAAAGGGAAGAACGTATTTGATAATTTCAAAAACTGAAGAGAGTTCAAGGATGGTGATTAAGAAAGTGTGTAGAATTTATCTATATTAAGTAGTTATTGATAACATTGGAAAGAGCTTTTTTCCAACTGAATAATGAAAATGGAAGCCAGACTACAGAGAAATAAAAATTGAGTGAGAGGAAGGAAAGTAATGGGACTGAGCATAAAAATAAACATGAAGGTGAAGAGACAAGTAATAGTGTAACTAGTAGAGATAGATCAAGTGAGGGATTTTTGAGGAAGAAAAAAGATGTGGACATGTTTTAGGCAGCAGAAAAGCAGCCACTACATAGGGAAATATGAGAAAGAGGAAATGGTAGAGAAAACAATCTACTGGAGAAAACAGGATGGAATGGGATCATCTGTACAGCTAGTAGGATTTGCCTTGGAATGGGGAAGGCTACCTCTTCATGTGAGACAATGATGAAGTTGAGAAAGGTGGGGAAGTTAAATGAATGGTATGAGATAAGGATAAAAGGTAAAGAGGGAGTTTTTGGTAAGCAGCTTCATTTTTTTTTCAGTGAAACTTTGTTCAGATGGTAAAGAGTTTGTATTGCCCAAGGATTTTAATATTTTGTAGTAAAATTAATAAGCAGTCAGTGAGTTCATTTAGCAGAGGCATCATACAGTCTAACCCACACTTTTAAAAAATCATCTTAGTACCTGAATGTTGGATAGCTTGGAGTGTGATTTGATGAGAACTAATAGACAGGAAGATACAGAAAAGTTTCATGTAAGCAGCAATTGAACGAGAATTTGAAAGAATAAATCAAGGGTGCCCTAGTTTTAGTCACAAGAACCCTAGAATTAAGTGAACTACAATTTAGAGGTAGAAGGAAATCCAGGAGCCATGTAATCTAAACTACTATTTAAAAGAAGCGGAAATCAGGGCCAGATAAGTTAATAAACCTGACAAGGATAGCATAGGTATACATTTTGAAAGGTGGCATTTGAACCCAGGTGCTGAGATCAAATTGTGATCCCTTCCCCCTAATTGTACCACACTGCTTCAGTTAGATCTCTCTAGAGATGAGAGTAGTGATCTCCATTTGGTTCATAGAGAGTCAGAATTAAGAATATGGCTTTTTAGTTCAAAACAGTTGGGATAAGGAGTAGATAGAGAAGGATTAGAAAGAAAGAAATTTCAAAACAGGTAAAGATGTGAAATAGAAGAGTGGTCTGATTCTCATTCATGTCGGTTTTCAAGAGAAGGTATGCCTTACCAGAGTGATGAGTTCCTAGAACAAGGTTTTAATAGGAAGCATACTATCCCAGATATTGACAAGTCCCAATTCACCTTATGCTAATTAGAACTCCAATGTTTTGCAGTCATTTTACTCATGAATCTTATTAGTCTGGTGATATGAAAAAGGAACAATACTGTTAACCTAGAGTAGTTGAGTGGCTCCCTCAATTTCTTTATATTTGAGGGAGGGAAGTAATGAAATGTTGGACAGGGTACAAGGAACTAGCCTAATATGAATGTACGTAAAATATGAGTGCGTATTCATATGTGTATTATAACACATAGAAGATATGCTATAATATGGCATGATATGGCATGATATATTATAATTAAAAACACTAACTGTAGAAAAGCTTTTTGAGCTGACTGTTTGAAATCTATTTCTATTCCTCATTACAAAACCCTTATTTTCAAGTTCTGTGCTTTGTAGCTGGCCCTGGATCATTAGAATCTAAAGTGACAAGGGCCATATCCAACAGTAAAATCTCATGTAGAAAAGAATATGAGAACCACAGGATTTCCACCTAAAGTAAAAGCTCTTTATCTCCCCTCCTACCAGCTGGGAAACAACGTTTCAGGAACTGACAAAAACACATCAACAGTTTTCATTAAAAACACATTCATGTCAGCATTAAGTAAGTTCCCATCAATTGTAATGGGACATTCATGTATGTGTGATGGAAGGAAATAAAAACAGAGAGATGAAGGGCACATCACAATCCATTTAGGGAAGTTCATCATTTCCATAAGAAAATCATAAAATACAGCAAAAGAATTAGTCATCCCAGAGTGCTTGGTGATGACTTCCCATATCTAGTTTCCCATTCCATCCTGCCATTGGCCTTTGGCTTACAAGAGGAACTTTCTTCCGATGCTTAGAGGTAAAGATTTTAGAAGGAGCAGACCTGCTAAGGAGACATTAGAACCTTGTTGGACTGGAGATTGACAAACGCAGAAGAAAAGTGTATTAATTTGAACAGGGTGAACAAACACAAAATCATTGAACTCTCTAGACATCTGTGGAAGATATATGTGTATATATGTGTATTTATGCATATGCACATAATGCACATATGTGTACACATGAATACATACACACACACATTTTATATGTGTTTCTAGAGAAGCATTTTTAACTGAGGTTTCAAGAATCTAAAGAATGAACATGTGAGATATGAGAAGTTCACAAAACATTAAGGTCACCTAACTAAAATAATCCAAAAAGATCTACTCTGGGTCCCACCACAAAAGTGTCTCCAGTAGAAGATCAGTTAATGCCAAATCTTTAAGTTTATCCTTGTTGGACCTTGTTAAAAGGAAAGTTATCTATAGTCACATTGTGCAGAAAAAATGTAACACCAATCTAAGACAACTTAGAAAGATGGAAAAAGAGGTCTGAGAAAATATGGTGGGGGCTTGTCCAAAGGGTACCTGACAGCAACATCAGCTTTGAGACTTGGTAGTGCTGACAGCAGCAGTAACAACTTTGGGAGCTTTCAGCCCAGAGACGGTAAGGGGATTGGGCAACTCTTCATAACTGAATAACAGATACACCTGTGCTCTTTGAAAACTCCATTGCCCATACTCACTTTTACTTTAAGGGTGGACAAGAGTGCTTTCAATCACAACAGAGCAGGGATAATGAGGAACAATTGCACTTTGGGCTTCAGGGGATCAGGGGAATTCCTGGGAAAGGGCCAGAGTACAAACAAGAAGACCAGTGAATATACCTCTCCCCAGATAATATTGGAAGCAATGAAAACTTCCAAAGCCCCAGAAATAGCTTTAAAATGTGCAATGTGGCAAGATGGTGCTGTGAAAGGAAGGAACTACCTGAGCTCTGTGAAAAATTCTGTCAGATAATGTCTAAAAAGTGAATCTGAGCAGATTTGAGAGAGTTAGAAGCCACTAGTAGATTGAGAGGGGTAGGAGCACCTGGAATGTGGAATGACACCAGACCAAACCAACTGGGAACAGCAGAGGAATCCAGCCAGTGTGCAGATCTGGGAGAGCCGTGGGTGAGTGGAACGCAGGAGCAGGAACAGGCCCAGGAGAGAAGCACTGGTTACTGGCACAATCAAGTGCAAAACCTCTCAGCCCAGGCCTGGAGTCTGTTGGAGTGCAGAGTCTGTGACTGCAGCAGCAGCTACCTGGAGGCCTCCAACCCGCAGTCTGAAGGTTTGAGACTTGCCTTCTTGAACTTCCAGGAGCGATGATGTACAGGCAAATGGCTTTTATCCCTCCCTTGAATAAACTGAGAGAATAATACCTCAGGAGAAACAGAGAAGCCAGAAGGAGGGTTTCAGTAGTGAGAGAAGTGGGGGAGAGGGCCCTTCCTGTGATGGCAGAAGGAGACTAGTGCAGGAAGAGAGGTGTCCCAACAGCTATCACCTCAGCAGAAAACCGAGAGTAACTGAGCATCAGAGGGTGGAGCTAAGTAATGTCAATGCCAGGATGCCAGACTTGGCTTTGCACAGCCAGGGTAAGTGGTAGACACCAACACAGACAAGAACTGAGAACACCCATGCTGTAGAACCGTCCTGGGGAAGCGGAGACTCCTAGCAGCCAGACAACCCCTGACCCACACCTCACGAAACCAGAGGCCATAGTACATAAAGCTAGATCTCAACAGAAGAATCTTGGGACAGAACTCTCTGAGCCCCAGAAGCAGAGATCCACTTTAGAAACGAGGAGAAAAAAACACCAGGAAAAACAACTGTAAGAAACTTTCAAAGATTATTGACTCTTATTATGGAGACAGGGAAGATCAAAATACCAATTCAGAAAAGGACAGCATGAACATTACACCCACTTCTGAAACCCCAAAAGGGAAAGTGAACTGGACTCCAGACCAAAAAGCATTGCTGGAAGAACTCAATGAGGACTTTAAAAACCAAATAATGGAGGTAAAAGAAAAACATGGAAACAATGAAAAAAAAATCAATGAGGAAAACAAATCTTTAAAAGCTGAAATCAGGGAATTAGTTAAGGAAAATCAGAATATAAATGGAGAAAATGTCTCATTAAAAAGTAAAATCAACCAAATGGAAAAGGAGATAGAGAAGATAAAGGAAGAAAACAAAAATTAAAAATTAGAATGGGGCAAGTAGAAGCTAATTACTCTATGAGACATCAAGAATCAGTCAAATAAAATCGAAAGAATGAAAAAATAGAAGAAAATGTGAATTATCTGATTGGAATAACAACTGACCTGGAAAATAGATCCAGGAGAGATAATCTAAGAATTATTGGTTTACCAGAAGCCATAATGACAAAATAGAGCCTGGACAGTATATTCTCTGACATCTTTAAGGAAAATTGCCCAGAGGTCCTAGAACTAGAAGATAAACTTGTTATCAAAAGAATCCATCCATCACCCCCTGAAAAAGATACCAAATTGAAAACTCCAAGAAATACCATAGCCAAATTCCAGAACTACCAGGTCAAGGAGAAAATACTGAAAGCACTAGAAAGAAACAATTCAGATATCAGGGAACTACAGTTAGGATCATGAAGGATCTTTCAGCTTCTATATTAAATGACAGGAGATATTGGAATATGATATTCCAAAAGGCAAAGTTACTTGGAGTACAACCAACTATCAATTACCCAGCAAAATTGAGCATAATTATCCAAGAAAGGAGATGGATATTCAATGAAATAAGGGAATTCCAGCCCTTCCTGATGAAAAGGTCACAGCTCAATGGAAAATTTGATCTCAAAATACAAAACTCAAGAGAGACATAAAAAGGTAAATGGGGGAAAAACCCTAGTTAATCAATAAAGGTACTTAATTACATCCTCATATAGGATTATTTTATTTTATGTATGTCATATATGTATATATATATATATATATATATATATATATATATATAAATCTTGAGAATAGAATACTTATTATGACAATTGAAAGGGATATTCATAGACTGTGGATATCAGTATAAAATAACTGATACAATAATAAAAATATAATTAAGAGATAAAAAGTGATGGTTCTGGGAGAAGAGGTAGGAGGCAGTAGAAAAGGGTAGATGACATCACATGAAGAGTCACAAAAACATATTGTAGTATAGGGAAAGAAGGGAGGGAGAAGAGCAGTATTTGAGTTTCTCTCTCATTGGATTTGGTTCAAGAAGGGAATAACATACTCTGATAAGTATAGAAATGTAACTTGTCCTACAGGCAGTGGGAGGGGAAAGGGGAAAAAGGGACAGGGGTGGGCAGAAGGGAGGGAAGAAGTAGCAAAGAGGAAAATGGTAAGATAAGGGAGGAGAATCAAGAGGGAGGATAAACTGAGGATGGCAGCAGTCGAAAACAAAACTCTGCTGAGGAGTGGAAAGGGAAAGGGAGAAGAAAAGCATAAAGAGGGGGGCAATAGGATGGAGAAAAAGACATAGATAGTAATCATAACTGTGAATGTGAATGAGATGAACTCAGGGGGGTGACAGGAGGGACTGACTGGGGAACAGAGCAACCAGAATATACACCATCTTGGAGTGGGGGAGGAGGGTAGAAATGGGGAGAAAATTTGTAATTCAAACTCTTGTGAAAATCAATGCTGAAAACTAAATATATTAAATCAATTAAATTTAAAAAAATAAACAAGAAAGAAGTTAAGGAGGTGAATAGAATTTTAGGAAAGGAAGATATGATAGACCTCTGGAGAAAACTGAATGGGGATAAAAAGTAATATACTTATTTTTCTCAGCGGTACATAGCACTTAGTCAAAAATTGACCATGTACTAGGGCATAAAAACCTCACAATCCAGTGCAGAGAGGCAGAAGTAGGCAAAGAATCTTTTTCAGATCATGATGCAATAAGAATTATTTGTAATAAAGATCCATGGAAAAATAAGCTAAAAAATTAATTGGAAATGAAATAATCTTATTCTGAAGAAGGAGTGGGCCAAAGAACAAATCAGAGAAACAATTAACAACTTCGCTAAAGTCAATGACAATAATAAGACAATGTACCAAAACTTACGGGAAGCAGCAAAAGAAGTTCTTCAGGGAAGTTTTATATCTCTAAATGCTTACATGAATGAAATAGAGAAAAAGGAGATCAGTGAATTGGGCATGCAACTGAACAAGCTAGAAAAAGAACAAATTGAAAAACCCAATTTAATACCAAATTATAAATACTGAAAATAAAAGGAGAGACTAATAAAACTAAAACCAAAAAAACTATAGAGTTACTAATTAAATCCAAGAGATGGTTTTATTAAAAAAAAACAATAAAATTGGTCAATTTGATTAAAAAAAAAAGAAAGAAGAAAATCAAATTACCACTAACAAAAAATAAAAGGGTTAATTCACCTCCAATGAAGAAGAAATTAAAACAGTAATCAGGAATTATTTTGCCCAATTGCATGCCCATAAATTTGACAAACTTAGGGTTATGGATGAATATCTACAAAAATAAAAATTTCCCAGGTTAACAGAAGATGAAATAAAATTCCTAAATAACCCCATCTCAGAAAAGGAAATTGAGCAAGCCATCATTGAACTCCCTAGGAAGAAATCTCCAGGGCCAAATGCTTAAAGAACAATTAATTCCTATACTTTATAGACTATTTGGGAATATAGGTGAAGAAGAGTCCTACCAAATTCTTTTTATGACACAAATATGGTACTAATACCCAAACCAGAAAGAGTCAAAACAGAGAAAGAAAATTATGGACCAATTTCCCTGATGAATATTGATGCAAAAATCTTAAATAAAATATTAGTAAAAAGATTGCAGCAACTTACCATGAGAGTAATACACTACGACCAGGTAGGATTTATTCCAGGAATGCAAGGCTGGTTCGATATTAGGAAAACTATCAGCATAATTGATCATATCAACAACAAAACTATCAGAAACCATATGATCATCTCAAGAGATGCAGAAAAAGCCTTTGAAAAAATACAACACCTGTTGCTATTAAAAACACTAGAAAGCATAGGAATAAATGGAACCTTGCTTAAAATTATAAATAGCGTTTACCTAAAGCCATCAACAAGCATTATTTGTAATGAGAATAAGCCAGATGCATTCCTGATAGCATCAGGGGTGAAACAAGGATGCTCATTATCACCCCTACTATTAAATTTGGTACTAGAAATGATAACTGTAGCAATAAGAGAAGAAAAAGAAATTGAAGAAAATAGAATAGGCAAAGAAGAAATTAAATTATCACTTTTTGCAGATGATATGATGATTTACTTAGAGAATCCTAGAGAATAAAGTAAAAAAATACTTGAAATAATAAAAATCTTTAGCAAAGCTGCAGGATATAAAATAAACCCACATAAATCCTGGGCATTCCTGTACATTACTAACAAAGCCAAACAGCAAGAGATAGAAAGAGAAATTCCATTTAAAGTTACTGTAGACACTATTAGATATTTGGGAGCCTATCTGCCAAAACTAACCCAGGGCCTATAGGAACATACTGAGCAAACACTTCTCACAGGAATAAAGTCAGATCTAAATAAATGGAAAAATATCAGTTGCTCATGGTTAGGCTGAGTTAATATAATAAAAATGACAATTTTACCTAAATTAATTTGTTTATTCAGCACCATACCAATCAAAATATCAAAACATTATTTTACAGAGCTGAACAAAATAATTTTAAAAATCATCTGGAAGAACAAAAGGTCTAGAATCTCTAGGGAATTAATGAAAAGAAATGCTGGGGAAAGTGGCCTAACCATACCAGATATTAACCTGTATTATAAAGCAGCAGTCACCAAAACTACCTGGTACTGGCTAAGAAACAGAGTTGTGGATCAAGGGAATAGGATAGGTATACATCTTAAGATGCAGTAGTCAAAACTATAGCAATGAACTATTTGATAAACCCAAAGAATCCAGCTTCTGGGCTAAGAATTCACTATTTCACTAAAAATGCTGGGAAAATTGGAAAATGGTAGGCCAGTCACTGGGCATCAACAAATATCTTACACCATATACCAAAATAAAGTCAAAATGGGTTCATGATTTAAGAATAAAAGTTGATATTGTGAGTAATTTGGGAGGGCAAGGAATAGTTTACCTATCAGATTTATGGGAAACCAAAAAAATTAATGACACAACAAGAGATAGAGAGCATTACAAAATGCAAAATGTATTATTTTGATTATGTTAAATTGAAAAGTTTGTATAAAAAATGCCAATGCAACAAAGATTAGGAGGGAAGCAGAAAATTGGGAGAAAATCTTTACAAATAGTGTCTCTGATAAAGGCCTCATCTCTAAAATATACAGGGAACTGAGACAAATTTATAAGGGTACAAGACATTCCCCAATTAAGAAATGGTCAAAGGATATGCAGTTTTTAGAGGAATAAATTCAAGATATCTATAGGCATATGAAAAAAATGCTTGAAATCATTACTGATCAGAGAAATGCAAATCAAAGCAACTCTTAGGTACCACATCTCTCCTGTCAGATTGGCTAAAATGACAAAATGGGAAAATGATAAATGCTGGAGAGGATGTGGGAAAATTGGAACACTGTTACATTGCTGGTGGAGTTGTGAACTGATCCAGCCATTCTGGAGAGCAATTTGGAACTATGCCCAAAGGGCTATAAAAATGTTCATACCCTTTGACCTAGCAATACCACTTCTAGGGTTGTATCCCAAAGAAATCACACAAGTGGGAAAGGGGCCCATATGTACAAAAATATTTGTAGTGGCTCTTTTTGTAGTAGCAAGGAATTGGAAATCAAGGGGGTGCCTATCAATTGGGGAATGGCTGAACAAGTTGCGATCTATTAATATAATGTAGTACTATGTTGCTATAAGAAATGGGGATGATACGGACTTCATAACAACCTGGAAAAACCTACATGATATAATACTGAGTGAGCAGAGCAGAACCAGGAGAACAGTATACACAACCACAGATATATGGATTCTTTGATAACTAACCCTGACAGACTTCACTCTTCTCAGCAATACAAGGTTCAAAGACAACTCCAAAGGACTCATGATGGAGAGAGCTATCTACATCCAGGGAAAGAACTATGAAGTCTGAATGCAGATTGCTCTCCTTTTTTCCCCTTGGTTTTTTTTTTCTTTTTCTCTTTCTCTTTTGTTTTGGTTTTGTATTTGTTTGTTTCTTCTTTCTCATGATTCATTCCATTGTTCATAATTCTTCTTTACAACTTGACTCTTCTGTAAATAATTTCAATGCAAAGTTAAATGTAGAAGATATATCGGATTTGCTGCTGTCTTGGGGAGGGAGGGGAGAGGGGGGAAGAAAATCTGGAACTCAAAATCATGTGGAATTGTGTGCTGTAAACCTAAAATAAAAAATCATAGTTAAAAACATGCAGCACAAAAATCTGAAGACTGGGGCAGTCTCTTCTACTCCCACCCCAGGTGAACAAAGCCTGATATAAACATAAATTTAAAGAATTAAGCAGGTAAAATGACCAAACAACAAAGAACTTGACCAATGAAAAGCTCATATGGTGACAGAGAAGGTCAAAACATAAACCGAGAAGAAGAAAACAATGGCAAAAAAACACTCCAAACAGAGCATCAGAAAATAATATAAACTGAACATAAGCCCAACAAGAATTTCTAGTAGAAATTAATAAATTATTTTAATATTCAAATAAGACCAATATAGAAATAATTGGTAAAAGTATTGAGAGTCAATTAAGTCAAGCAGAGTTAATGTGGCGGACTAGAGGAAGAAGCACTCAGGCAAGCTTTCCCAATGTTATATTCCAAACCACTTTAAAACGATACCTCAAATTTAATACTGGAGTGATACCACCAACAAAACATCAGGGTAAAACATTTGTCAGGACAAAGACAAATTAAGATTTCAGAAGGAGAAAGCTGTGACATGGCAGTAGAGGCTGCACCAGAGACTAAATGGATGGAACAACAGTGGTGACTAGGCAGTAGTGAGAGAAACATGAGCTTCAGTAGGGCTTTTCTTGGGTAAGGACCAGAACACAGTCCAGGATAAGAGCGACCACATCTTTACCCAGAGCATGTCACCGTGGAAGCATTGGAAATCTGCAGACCCTCTGGAACTAATTCTGAAAACAGTAGTGAGGAAAAAAAACAGAAGCTTGGGAGACTTCACCTCCCTGCTCCAAACTGGAAACAGAGATCAACTTTAATGTAAATTTCAAAGTCAAGAAATAGGTTAGAAAAATGAGCAGAAAGTGACAACAAAAGACCTGACCTTTTTATAAATAGCTGGTATGATGACTGGGAAAACAAAAGAGAAACTCAGAAGACAATGATGTCAAAACAGCTGCAAATAAAACACCAAAGGAAAATATGTTTTGGACATGAGCACAATAGAAATTCCTGGAAGGGGTAAAATGATTTTCAAAATTAGAGTGTTAGAAGAAAAAATAGATAAAGAAATGAAAGCAAGGGAATGAAATGGTGAAAAGAGAATTAACAGCTTGGTAAAAGAGGAGAAAAGGAGAAAAAATATCTAATCAGTCAAATGCTAAAAGCTCATGGAAGAAAATAATTTTGGAAAAATTAGGATTCACTAAATGGAAATTAATGACTTTGTGATATATAAAAAGAATAAAACAAAGTAAAATATATAATCAAATATTAAATAATTCATTTGGGGAAAACAAAACAAACAAACAAACAAAAAATCTGACCTGGAAAACAGATAAAGGAGAGGTAATTTAAGAAATACTGGATACCTGAAAGTTATGGTCAAAGAAAGTGCCAAGATATCATTTTTTCATGAAATTGTAAAAGGAAACTGTCCTGACATCCTAGGACCAAAGGATAAAATAGAAATTGAAGGAATCCAGCAATTACTCCCTAAAAGAGAACTTAAAATGAAAACTCCCAAGAACACTATTGCCTAATTCCAGAAATTCCAGGTCAGAGAAAATACTTCAAGCATATGGAAAAAAGAAAGAAAAACTGTTCAAGAGCAACTGTCAAGATCACACAAGATTTATTTTCTACCACATCAAAGTAGCAGAGGGCTTTGAATATGATATTCCAAAAGGCAAAAGATATAGGATTACAATCAAAAACAACTTACAAAGAAAAGGTGAGATCAAACTGAGAGTATTACTCATATTCTCTCCGCTAATGGAAATGTAGAAAATTCATTTGACTCATTTCTTTGACTCTAAGAAGATTAACCAAGAAAAATCTAAGTGACAGCTGCTTTACACCATAGAAAAGTCTTAATAATATGATGAATTCATGTAATTTTGCCTCTCTGGTCTTTTGTAATGAAAATACAACTCCTTCCTTGCATCCTGCATCACATAATTCCAGACATTGGCTCAAAGGTTAGATGTCCACTAAAATCTATCTGCTATAGGATATATCAGTTATTTCCCAGTACATGTTCAACAACTACTGTTCAAAAATGTTTTCAAAGCACAATTTTAAGTTTAATCTACTTTACTGATATTCTCTCCATCACTTTCTTAAATCTAGACAATCAGGAAAACCATAAATCAAGCCTTAATTTTTATTTTTTGCTTAATTCTAAGGTAGTAATACTCACACTGAAAATGTAATAATCAAGCTCTCTCAACTAGATCAAGCTAGCTTCATCACACCCCTAGAACTAGTTTATTTCATTCCCACTTCTTACCTTCTAAAGCTTGGCTTCTATTTTGGGTACCCAGGCTCACACATCTGCTATTACAAGGACTCAATACTCAACTTGGTTGCATTAAGAGAGGCATTCTCTCTGAGCTTCAGGAAGGGACGATTCTGTTCTATAATCTCCTTTAAACAAAATTGATCTTGATTGCTCAATTTGGTTTTTCTAAGTAAGGTATCCAGGAAGAACATTGAAGACCATCCAGAGGACAGTAACCAGAAAGGACAAACAGTTCCTTAGCCTTATTATATATGAAGACTATTTGAGGTGGCTGTGAATGTTTAACTTAAAGAAGAAAAGACATAGTGGAGATAGAATTTTAGTAGCAATTACTTAGAAGAAAGACCAGATTTATTCATCTAACAGCAGAAAATTCATGGGAAAATGTAATAGAAAGAAAACTACATTTGATTTCAGAAGAAGTTCTTGTGTTAACAAGAATTTTCTCATCATTATTGTAGTTATAAGTACTATATATAGAGGAACAGGTGTGAGTTGCATACAAATAGATGATAAAATTAAAGGATGGGAGAGAAATTTACTGAGAGAAAGAGAAAGGGAGAGGTAGAATGGTGTAAATTATCTCAAATAAAAAAGGCAAGAAAAAGGTTTTAATTTTGAATGGATGATGGGGAAGATGGGGGCAGGGAAGAATTGAGTTAATCTTACTGTCATTAGAATTGGCTCAAAGAGGGAATAACAAGCACACCCAACTGGGTATAGACATTTATCTTGCCCTATAGGAAAGTAGGAGAAGAAGGGGATTTAAAAAAGTGGGTGGTGATATAAAAGAGGGCAGATTAGGGGATAGTCAGAAGCAAAAAAGAAACTAGAGGAGGGAGAAGGTAAATGGAGATATAGAATAGAATAAATGGGAGATAGGATAGAGGGAGATACATTTAGCAATAACTATGAAAAAAATTGAAGCGAGTTTCTCTAATAAAGACCTCATTTATTAAACATACAGAGAACTGAGTCAAGCTTATAAAAAACATCAATTCCCCACCTGATAAATGAAAAAAACAGAAAAAGTTTTCAGATGAAATAATCAAATATATCTTTTTCCATATTTCAAAAGTGCTCTAACTCACTGTTGATTGGAGAAATGCAAATTAAATGAATTCTGAGTTCCTGCCTTATACCTGTAAGATTGGCTAATGAGACATAAAAAGAAAACGATACGTGCTGAGGGAATGTGGGAAATGTAGGGCATTAATGGGCTGTTGGTTGAATTGTGAATTGACCCAATCATTCTGTTGAGCAATTTGAAACTATGCCCAAAGGGCTATAAAAACATGCATGCCCTTTGACCTAGCAATACCACTACTAGGTATGTATCACAAAAGAGATGCAAAAAAGACCTATATGTAGAAAAATATTTATAGCAGTTCTTTTCTCGTGGCCAAGAATTGGAAACTTAGGGGATTCCCATCAATTGGGGAATGGCTGAACAAATTCTGCTATGTGATTCTGCTGGAGTACTATTGTGCTATGGGAAATGATGAGCAGAATGCCCTTAGAAAAGACTGGAGAGACTTGCATGAGTTGAAGCAAAGTGAAATGTTCTTTGTACAGAGTAACAGCAATATTGTAAGATGATTAGCTGTGAGCGACTCAGCTATTCTCAGCAATGCAATGATCCAAGACAATTCTTTTTTTAATTAATTAATTTTTACTTTTAAACATCTGATTCCATAAGCTTTTGAGTTTTAAATTTTTTCTGCCTCCCTCTCTACCAGCCTCTGCAAGACAGCATACATTCTGATATGGGCTCTACATATACATTCATATTTTCACATTAGTTATGCTGCAAAGAAGAATCAGAACCAATGGGAGGAACAACAAGAAAGAAGAAACAAAACAGACAAAAAGAAAGAGACAGGAAATAGTATGTTTTATTCTGCATTTCAGTCTCCATAATTCTTTCTCTGAATATGGATAGCATTTTCCACCATGGAGTTCTCTTAGATCCTTGCATTGCTGAGAAAAACCAAGTCTATGAAAGTTAGTCATTGCACAATGTGGTTGTTACTGTGTACAATGTTCTGTTTCTGCTCACTTCACTCAGCATCAGTTCAAATAAAGTTTTTTCAGAAGTCCACCTGCTCATCATTTCTTATAGCACAACATTGCATTCATATATCACAACTTGTTCAGTCATCCCCCAATGGATAGGCATCACTTCAATTTCAAATTCTTTTTGTCACTGTAACCAAGATTAAAAGGACAGCAGAAAGCTGGGAAACAGTTTTTATAGCCAATGTCTCAGATAAAGGCCTCATTTCTAAAAACATGTAGAGAACTGAGTCAAATTTATAAGAAACAAGTCATTCCCCAATTGATAAATGATCAACGGATATAAACAGGCAGTTTTCAGAGGAAGAAATTAAATCTATCTGAGACTCATATAAAAAAATCTTCTTGTTCACTATTGATTAGAGCAACAAAAATGAATACAACTCTGAGGTATCATATCACACTTATCTGATTGGCTAATATGGCAGAAAAGGAAAATCATTGGTTTTGGACAAGATGGGGAAACCTGGAACACTAATGCATTGTTGGTGGAGTTGGTGACCTGATCCAAAAAATCTAGAGAGCAATTTGGAACTGGGACCAAAGGGCAATCAAATTGCGCATACCTTTTTTCCAGAAATACCACTACTAAGTCTGTATGCCACAGTGGTCATAAAAAAGGGAAAACAACCCACATGTGGATGTATAGCAGGTCCTTTTGTGGTGGCAAAGAATTTGAAATTAAGGGATTACCCATCAATTATGGAATAGATGAAAATTTGTTGGATATGAATGTGAATAAGAATATGAATGCTATTGTACCATAAGAAATGATAAGCAAGCTTATTTCAAAAAAACCTGGGAAGATTTACACGAACTGATGCTGAGGGAAGTGAGCAGAACCAGGAGAACATTATACACAGTAACAACAATACTGTACGATGATCAACTTTGATAGATTTAGATTTTCTCAGCATCTCAGACAATTCCAAAAGATTCCTGATGGAAAATACTACTCACATCCAGAGAAAGAACTATGGAGTCTAAATGAAGATTGAGGCATTCTATTTTCACCTTTTTGTTTTATTTTCTTTTTTTTCTTTACTTCTTTCTTTTCCATTTAGCTTTAGTAATTAAAGTGGAAATATGTTTAATAAGTCTTCACGTTTATAACCTATAAAATATTGCTTGCTGTCTTGTGGAGAGGGAACAGAAGGGAGGAAGGGAGAAAAAAGTTTTTAATTCAAAATCTTTTAAAAGTGAATTTTGAAATCTTTCCTTACATGCAATAAGGAAAAAATACTATTAAACTTTTTAAAAAGTCCTGAAGAAAATTAAAGATATCTACAGGCATATGAAAAAATGCTTGAAATCACTACTGATTAGAGAAATGTAAATCAAAACAACTCTTAGGTACCATATCTCTCCTGCCAGATTGACTAAAATAGATAAAACAGGAAAAAGATAAATGCTGAAGACTATTTGGAAAAATTGGAACACTGTTACGTTGCTAGTGGAGTTGTGAACTGATCCAGCCATTCTGGAGAGCAATTTAGAACTATGCCCAAAGGGCTGTAAAAATGTTCATACCTTTTGACCCAGCAATACCACTTCAAGGGGTGTATCCCAAAGAGATCACACAAGTGGGAAAAGGACCCATATGTAAAAAAAATATTTATAGTGGCTTTTTTGTAGTGGCAAAGAATTGGAAATCAAGGGGATGTCCATCACTTGGGGAATGGCTGAACAAATTGTGGTATATGAGGGTAATGGAATACTATTGTGTGATAAGAAATGGGGAAGTTTCAGACTTCATAATAACCTGGAAAAACCTACATGATATAATGATGGGTGAGCAGAGCAGAACCAGGAGAACATTATACACAGCCACAGATATACAGATTCTGTGATTACTAACCCTGATAGACTTTGCTCTTCTCAGCAATCCAAGGTTCAAAGACAACTCCAAAGGACTCATGATGGAGAGAGCTATCTACATCCAGAGAAAGAACTGTGAAGTATGAATGCAGATTGAGGCACACTGTTGGCTCTCCTTTTTTTCTCCCTTTGTTTTTTTTTCTCTTTTGTTTGCTTTTTTTTGGTTTTGTTTCTTCTTTCTTCTGATTCATTCCATTGGTCATACTTCTTCTTTACAACCTGACTATTGTGTAAATAAGTTCAATGAGCATTTATATGTAGAGAGTATATCAGATTCCATGCCATCTTAGATGGGGTTGGAGGAGAAAATGTGCAATTCAAAATCATTTGGACCTGAGAATTGTAAACTAAAATAAAAATCTTAATTACAAAAATGTCCTGAAGAAAATAACACCTTAAAAACAGGATTGACCAAACGAAAAATAAATGCAAAACTTCACTTAAAAAAAAACTCCTTCGGGCACCTTAGTGGCACAGTCAGTAGAGCACCAGCCCTGGAGTCAGGAGGACCTGAGTTTAAATCCAGCCTCAGATACTTGACACACTTATGAGCTGTGTGACTTTGGACAAGTCACTTAACCCCAATTGCCCTGCCTTCCTCCCTCAAAAAAAACTCCTTAAATAATAGAATCAGACAAGTGGGAGAAGGGTCACAAAACCACACTGTAGAAAAACAGTGCTTGAAAACTAGAATTGGTGAAGTAGAAGCTAATAAATGGGCCACCAAAACCAAATAAAATACGCTCAAAAGAATAAAAAAAAACAGAAGAAAATATGAAGGTATTGTCACAGGAAGCATGGCATAGTGGGTAAAGTGTTAAAATTAGATTCGGGAAGACCTGGGTTCAAATTAAAATTCTGATGATCCTGGCCATGGCAGCTTTGGCAAGTGACTTCAATTCTCAGTGAATGATACCATCTACCATAGCTGTAAGATTCAGAAAAGTTTTCAGGTCTTCATTGATAGAGGGAAATTACTTACCAAGATTCCAGACTCAGTATTAATGAACAATCCCTTACATATAGAACAAAACTCTTCATAGTCGTACATACTTTTTGTGTAATTTTTCTGAGAACTCTGTTTTTAATTTATTTTTTATTTTTAGCTTACAACACACAGTTTCACAATTTTTTGAGTTCCAAATTTCACCCACCTCCCTCTTCTCCTGACTCCCCCCAGAAGATGGCATGGAATCCGATATAGGTTCTACATATACCAACATATTAAACTTATTTTCACAATATTCAAGTTGTAAAGAGGAATACACTCAATGGGATGCATCATGAGCAAGAAGAAACAAAACCAAAAAAAAAAAGAAAGAGAGAGAGAGAGAAAGAGAGAGAGAGAGAGATTGAGAGAGAGAGAGAGAGAGAGAGAGAGAGAGAGAGAGCAAATAGTTTACTTCAATCTGCATTCAGACAGTAATTCTTTCTCTGGATGTGTATAGCTTTCTCCATCATGAGTCTTTTGCAGGTGTCTTAGAACCTTGCATTGCTGAGAAGAGCCAAGTGTATCAGAATTAGGCATCACAGATACAGTGTGTCTGTAATTGTGTACAATGTTTTCCTGGCTTGTTCCCCTCACTCAGCATCAGATCATGTAAATCTTTCCAGGTTATTATGAAGTCCATCTGTTCATCATTTCTTAAAGCACAAAAGAATTTGATTACATTCATATACCACAACTTGTTTAGCCATTCCCCAATTGATGGGCATCCCCTTGATTTCCATTTCTTTTCCACCACAGCAGGAGCTGCTATAAATATTTTTGTACATACAAGTCATTTTCCCCTTTGTATGATCTCTTTGGGAAACAATTGTAGAAGTGTTATTGCTGGGCCAAAGGGGATGCAAATTTTTATAACCCTTTGAATATAGTTCCAAATTGCTCTCCAGAATGGTTGGATCAGTTCATAACTCCACCAACAATTCAATAGTGTTCCAATTTTTCCACATCTCCAGAATTTATAATATTCCTGTTTTGTCATGGTAGCCAGTCTGACAGGAGAGATGTGGTACTTAAGAGTTTTCATCTGCATTTCACTAATCAATAGATATTTAGAGCATTTTAATATAGATTAATATAGATATCTTTAATTTCTTCCCCTGGGGTAGGGGGCGAAGGCAAGATGGTGGCTGGAAAGAAGGGACTTGCCTAAAGCTCTCCTCCAGGACCCTCCAAACATCTATAAAATTGACACTGAATGAATTCTGGAACTGCAGAACCCATGAAATAGCAGAGGGAAGCAGGGCTCCAGCCCAGGATAGCCTGGATGGTCGCTGGGTAAAATCTATTGCTCCCAGAGCTGGGAGCGGAGAAGAGCGGAGCCCAGTGTGGGCCGTGCCTGGATCAACCAGACCTGGAGCTGGGCAGAACAGGCTATATCACCCTCAATCAGTGAGCTGTGGCAGTTACCAGACTTCTCAACCCACAAACACCAAAGACAACAGAGAAGGTTAGTGGGGAAAAAACTACATGGATGGAGTGAAAGGAGTTTTTGGTTTGGCCACCACCCCTGGGACAGAGGAGGTAATGCACTTCTGAGGCTGCTTACAGAGCTACAGCTGCAGTTGCTTCTTGCCCCAGGCCCACCTGGTGGGAGGAATTAAGTGTTGGATCAGAGAGGGAGTACAAAGCCTGCTTAAATCTGAGTTGCAGTCCAGGTTGGTGGGTCTTGGGGGAGAAGGAGCACTGGTGTGTCAGAGCTCGCTGCGTAGAAGCAGCTCTGAACACAACAGCACAGCCCCTCAAGCTTGGGACAAAGTACTCTCTACTCTACAAGCAGTCATACCCCTATGAGAAGCTGGGAACATGAACAGGCAGCAAAAATGGACTCAGATTCAGACTCAGACATTGAAATATTTTTTTGATAACAAAGAAGACCAAAACATACAGCCAGAAGAAGGCAACAAAGTCAAAGAGCCTACATCAAAAGCCTCCAAAAAAACATGAACTGGTCTCAGGCCCTGGAAGAGCTCACAAAAGATTTGGAAAAGCAAGTTAGAGAAGTAGAGGAAAAATTGGGAAGAGAAATGAGAAGGATGTGTGAAAACCATGAAAAACAAGTCAATGACTTGCTAAAGGAGACCAAAAAAAAATACTGAAGAAAATAACTCCTTAAAAAATAGACTAACTCAAATGGCAAAAGAGCTCCAAAAAGCCAATGAGAGGAAGAATGCCTTGAAAGGCAGAATTAGCCAAATGGAAAAGGAGGTCCAAGAGAGCACTGAAGAAAATACTACCTTAAAGTTAGATTGCAGCAAGTGGAAGCTAGTGACTTTATGAGAAATCAAGATATTATAAAACAGAACCAAAGGAATGAAAAAGTGGAAGACAATATGGAATATCTCATTGGAAAAAAAAAACACTGACCTGGAAAATAGATCCGGGAGAGAGAATTTAAAAATTATTGGACTACCTGAAAGCCATGATCAAAAAATGAGCCTAGATATCATCTTTCAAGAAATTATCAAGGAAAACTGCCATGAATTCTAGAGCCAGAGGGTAAAATAGAAATTGAAAGAATCCACTGCTCGCCTCCTGAAAAAGATCCCAAAAAGAAAGAAAAGTCCTAGGAACATTGTTGCCAAATTCCAGAGCTCCCAGATCAAGGAAAAAGTACTGCAAAAAGTCAGAAAGAAACAATTTGACAATTGTGGAAACACAATCAGGATAACACAAAATCTAGCAGCTTCTACATTAAGGTATTGAAGAGCTTGGAATATGATATTCCGGAGGTCAATGGAGCTAGGATTGAAACCAAGAACCACCTACCCAGAAAAACTGAGTATCATGCTCCAAGGCAAAAAATGGACCTACAATAAAATAGTTTTCTATCAAGCTTTCTCAGTGAAAAGACCAGAGCTGAATATAAAATTTGACTTTCAAACACAAGAATCAAGAGAAACATGAAAAGGTAAACAAGAAAGAGAAATCACAAGGGACTTACTAAAGTTGAACTGTTTTGTTTACATTCCTACATGGAAAAATTACAATATTATGTGTATAATTAATGATATCTCAGTATTAGGGTAGCTGAAGGGAATATATATATGTGTGTGTGTGTATGTATGTATATATATATATATGTGTGTGTGTGTGTGTGTATGTATATATGTATATATATGTATGTATAGCATACAGAGTGAGTTGAATATGAAGGGATGGTATCTAAAAATTAAAATCAAATTAAGGGATGAGAGATGAATATTTTGAGAGATGGGAAAAGGGAGAGATAGAATGGGGTAAACTTCTTACTCGGAAAACTGTCTCTTCATAGCCTTCAACCATTTATCAAGTGGGGAATGACTTGTATTCTTACAAATTTGACTCAGTTCCCTATATATTTTGGAGATGACGCCTTCATTAGAGACACTGCTTGTAAAAATTCTTTCCCAGTTTGATTCTTCCCTCCTAATCTTGGTTGTTTTGGCTTTGTTTGTACAAAAAATAAATTCAATTTAATGTAACCAAATTATCCATTTTCATTTTGTAATGATCTGTTTTCTCTTGTCTGGTCATGGATTCTTCCCTCCTCCATAAATCTGACAGGTAAACTATTCCTCACTCTTCCAAATTGCTTATAATATCAGCCTTTATATTTAAATCATGAACCCACTTTGGCTTTATTTTGGTGTAGTGTGTAATATATTGGTCTATGCCCAGTTCTTGTCATAATATTTTGAAATAGTGAGTTCTTTTCCCAGAAGCTGGACTCTTTGGGTTTATGAAAGAGAATATTACTATATTCATTGACTACTGATCTACCTCTCTGTTTCTTAGCCAGTACCAAGCAGTTTTGATGATTGCTGCTTTACAATGTAGTTTAATATCTGGTATGGCTAAGTCACCTTCCTTAGCATGTCCTTTCATTAATTCCCTTGATATTCTGAACATTTGTTCTTCCATAGGAATTTTGTTATTATTTTTTTCTAGCTCTATAAAATATTTTTTGTAGTTTTATTGGCATGATGTTTTCTATAATTTTAATATATTGGTGGGGGAGGAATCTTCTTTGAACAGAACTTTTATGATCATTGTTTATTTGTGTTTCTGTTCACTCAGGAAAAAATTGATTAAATAATATGCATCAGGGGATGTTAAATTCATCGTATGTATTTGTCTATTATGTGATTATATGAATTTGGTCTAATATAGAAAATCGCTTGCAATAATTGCGCCTACTCTCTTTTCTATTTTCACCTAATGTATCCTCAATGCATGAAAAGCACAATCTCAACAAGATTTTTAAATGACAAAAGTTAGGCACTAGGATTAATAACTGCTGATATCTTTCTGGTTTTCTTTGAGAAAAATAGCATTAGTATTATTCAACATTCTGGAATGTCCCCTTAAAAATTCTTGAAATTTTATACCTGAATGCCTTTAAAATTGTATTCCTTAAAGTACTGATTTCTTAAGGATGTCAGATCCAGTTCCTCTTACTGACTTTATCTTCCTCAGGGTCAGTGCCATTTCCTTTTCATCAAAATGCAGATCTATTTCATTTGTTGTCAATTTGATCTCATAATCACAGAATTCTGAATCTCAAAGATTAAAAGCCTTTGGAAACAATTTAGGCCAACACAATAAAAACAGACTCTTCTCCACAAAGAACCCCACGTGTACTCCTTCAGCCTTTCTAGAAAATCTCTGGAGAATGTGAACCCAAAGCTTTTTGAAGGTATCCTTGCCCTTTTGGGACAGCTGTAATGTTAGAAATATATTTCAGCAAAAAATCTAAAATAACCTCTTTTCTACTTCCATATAGAATGGCACAGAACAGATTTATTCTTTCAAACACATGACACTTTCAAGGGTTATTATGTGGAGGTGGGAAATATGTGTTTTGTTTGATCTTAGAATGGAAAACCATTAATAATTATTCAAAGTTGTAAAAAACAATTGTAGTGGAGCTATCATGGGAAAATCAAAACAAAACAAAACAAAAACTTAATTACTTCTAAGAATTGGAATGGTACTTCCTAAGAGATAGTAGGTTTCTTTTCCCTAAATGTCTTCAAGCAGGTGTTGCATGACCATGTTTTTAATGTTATGGGGTGGACTCTTTCCATAAGTGGGTTGCACTGGATGGTCACTGAGGGTCTCTCCAATTATCCAATTCTGTGATTCTATATTCTATAAAATTCTGTAGAATAGTTTCCCCTACATATCATTCTAAGATATTCTCAGACTCATATTCCTCTCAACACTTTCTTGAAGGCTTTCCATGTAACATTGTCCTTTCTTTTCCTCATGGTGATATGCTGTTTTTTTCATATGAATTTACATTTGTCAACAGTGTTATCTATTATAGACATATTTGGCATAAATAAATTATTGAATCATATAACCCAACATAAGTGTCTGTATCATATTCTATGTCTACTCATTGAAGTCACAAAGTTTCAAAATTTAAGTCATCCTAATTTAGAGGATCTTATTAATTTCTTCATCAAATTTTTCTGTTTCTTTATTCTGGTCAAGTAGATACTGGCTTATAATATCTACTTATTTTCATCAGATTTTACTTGATTATCATGATTAAATTTATAATCAGGAAAAATTACCAAGTGACCCATGAAATGATTTTTCTTGATGCTTTGGGAAACACAAAAAATACATATTTTTACTTAATTTGCCTCTGCATGGTGGTTCCAGGTAACCTTTCATTTCTATGCCACTTCTCTGCCTGCTGGTTTTATTTTTTGCAATAATTTTAAGATAAATTCAGTAAGGCCCTTCTAGTAGTTTGTCATCTCATATGCCATTGTCCAAAGACTGTTCAATAAAAACAGCAGTAGGTAAGTCAGTGTTTGTACAAGGTGTTTGAAATGTGTGATTCATCACATCCACTTGCCTCACTATACTGCTATCTCTGCACAAGTAGCTAGGGAAGCAGCCAGAATACAGGACTAAAGACTCCACCCCCCTTTAATTTCATTTGTTTTATCAGTTAATATGCCCAAAAAAAACCTTTCATATAATCTGGTGACCAACTCTCTGCACTTCCACATTCTATCATTGGGACCGTATCTCAAGTATTCTAGCTCAACAGAAATAGTTAAAATTTGTTCCCTGAAACCAACATAATTCCAGTCCCTCCCTGACAAAAGTAGCATTGACTGCCGTGGGTTAGAGGCCTGTGGGAGGTGCACATTGTCTAAAATTTTGTTAAAGGAAAAAACAATCAGAAAGTAGATTTTCCTCATAGAAATGATGACAACAATTCAGACACTGATAAATTCCCAGAAGAAGTACATGTCAGGGGAAGACAAGTGTTTGTCTAGGAAGATAATTTATAATGTATCTTATATAAGCTCTAAGTTTCTTTTTTTTTTATTTCTAGTTCACAACACACGGTTCTACATAATTTTGAGTTCCAGATTTTCTCCCCTCCCTCCCCCCTCCCTCCCCAAGACGGCATGGAATCTCATATAACTACCATGTATAACTTCGCATTGAATTAATTTATACACTAGTCAAGTTGTGGAGAAGAATTATGACCAATGGAATGAATCATGAGAAAGAAGAAACAGAACCAAAAAAAAAAAAACCCAAAAGCAAAAACGAAAGAGAAGAAAAAAAGGCAAGCGTGAAGTGTGCCTCAATCTGCATTTAAACTTCACAATTTGCGATAATGCACAATAACGCAATCGGCGTTAAGTGACTTGCCCAAAGTCACACAGCTAGTAAGTGTGTCAAGTGTCTGAGTCCAGATCTGAACTCAGGTCATCCTGACTCCAGGGCCCATGCTCTACTCACTGCACCATCTAGATGCCCCTGTCACCTAGCCACCCCATCCAATACTATTTAACTAAAACAATCTCAAAATGAACTGGAGAAGGTAATGGCAAACCACTTCAGTATATTCGCAAAGAAAACCCCAAATGGGGTCATGAAGAGTCAGACGTGACTGAAAAATGGCTCAACAGCAGAATCATTTAACTAATATCATTTAGTTTTCACAAAGGGATATTCACTGAGAAGTATAGCAAGCAGAGAGTATAAAGCACATACTCCAAGCCTGGGGAATCCTTCTTTTACTCTTTCAGCACCTGGGAAGAATGGGCTCAACTTAAAATTATTGATAAAAAAATATTTAACCCACTAAATTCATTTCTCAATGTGGCATATTCAATGGTTGAGTCACCTACTCCCTGCCTTATGGAAATCAGTGTCTCTATGCTGATCTGCTCCTGGGATGGATTAAGTAACTTGTTTGGGATTTTACTTATCAATCACCTGAATTGCCTCAAAAGTTAGTATAGACTCCAATTCATGTCCTCTGGGCATCTGCCAACCTTTCAACTCATCAGGTCACAAATCTAGTTGCTTTCTTCTCTATTACCCTTTTAATTAAGATTAAAAATTATTTAAAAAGGAATAGACATAGCAGGGACAGAAGCAAAAGCAGTGCTATGCATTCATGATTTCAACTGACTTGTGAGAAGAGCAAGTCATAAGTGTCCCTCCTCCCCCATCCTTCAGGATTCAGAGACTTATAGCAGTATTGTTGCCTCATTTGAATGCAATGATCCTGAAAGGAAAACAAAAATAACTCTTGGGATCTCTTCTATGGCTACTCACACCTAGCCCCAGAATAAATACAAAAAAAAAACTTTCCTGAACACACAGTAACTAAAACAGAAAGAGACCTTTCTTAACAGGCCATGATTTAAATTAGGGTAATAGATATAGAGATGGAAGATATTTAGGAGGTCATGTTTTCCATTCTCTAATTTAAAAAAAATGAGGAAACTGAGTCCCACAGTGTTTAAGTGATTACAGTCAAAATAAAAATATCTTATGCCTCTAAATCCCATGTCCTTTCTAAAGCATTGCACTACTTCTCTAGGTCCCAATGACAATTACAATTGTCATTAACCTCTGTCTTCTGTGTTGAAGAGGGTAGTTAAATTCCTTAGGTAGATTGATCCCAGATTCCATCCTTTTCCCCAGATAGTAATGACTTCTTGTTCAGTGCCACCATTGGAGTTTTCTTGATGATAATACCCTAAATTATGAATTAGGAAAGTCAAATATGCTTGAAAGAAGAAATTTTTTTGATGCAGTGTGTTTCTTGGAAAATGAATTGGATCTTCCTATAATATACTTAAGCAATTGGAATGCAAAGACAGGGAAATATCCCTCCAGGTAGGTAAACAAGAAGGGAACTGCTCGTTCAAAGCCCTCAAACGTCTTCAGATTGTAATGGAAAATCAACCATAGAGTAACATTAACAGTCTCAAGAGCTATTGTAGTATCCTAAGGGAGATTTGAGGATTCAGCAGAATTTCAAAGCAGACACCATAAATTCTCTTTTCTTCTAATGGGGAGCAACAATTCATCTAAGTGCTTATATGTTTCTATATCTATTTATGGATCCCTTGATAAATCAAAAATATTTTTAATGTTTGCTGTATGCTAGGCATTCTGCATGGACTAAAGAAAAATTAAAAAGAGTGAAAACATCCCTATTCTCAAGAAGTGTCCATACCAACAGGGGCCACATCCTATAGAAATACAGATTAAAGACATATACATAACATACATATATATTAGATAGATGGATGGATAGATAGATAGATAGTACAGATAGAGATGATATAGATATTCATAGCTATGAATACATAGTCATTAATATAGATATATCATTGGGTAATCTCATTATTTTGCAAGGTTGAATCTGCCTGGAATTCACATCTCATCAGGACACTCTACCCCTCTGATTAGACACGGGCTAGAGGATAGGGCCAAGAGTTCCAGGGCCTCTATTTACAAATAGGATTCATCATAGTGTTCTCTCTAGTTCCTTCCAGCTACACTACTTTTTGAGAGGAGGGGGACAGTTGGACTTTTCCATCATGCTCCAACAATGGTTATCTCCTTTTCCTTCCTTTTGCTCACTTTCAGCCTCCTTTTGTGTGTCATCTTCCCACATTATATTGTCAGCTTTTGGAGGGCAAGAATATTTTTTAACATGTATTTTCAATAGTTAGTGCTTGGCATTGTGTCTGGTACATGGTTGACACTTAACAAATGTTTATTGACTAATTAACAAATGTTTCTTTTTTGTTAATAAGTGCATGAGTGCATCATTTGTCCCAGTTGAAAACCAATACCCTCAAGATTTGAATTTTTGATACTAAGGCTTGGAGATCAAATAGGACTGGGCCCAGGATTGAACTCAAATTAAAATATACAGCCTCGTATCCTTTGATTCAGATGAAGAAATGTTTTAAAGAGGAAGATTTAGGAAGTGGTAAAAATGTAAACATGTAAAAAACAAGTTCATATTAGGGCCTGTTGTCAACCTAGGCTATTACTAGCATCATTAAGTTAGAGCTGGAAAGGACTTTAGAAGTCATCATATCCAAATTCATCATTTTCAACAGAAACAAATGGACCTAAAGAGGTCATTTGAGCTGGTAAGTACCTGAAATGGGATTTGAACTCAGGTCTATCTGATACCTAGGCAACTGCATATTCACTATAAAATGCTACCTCTATTCTCCATTTTTCCTCCTGGACTGATCCCAAGGTACACATTTTTTGAATATGTTTTTTTTTTCTGATCTCATGGAGGCTATTAGACATCTGTAAATTGTGGAAATGTCATGCTAAGGAATGTTCACTATTTCCAAGTCACGTAGAGAATTTTGACCAAAATTAAAAATCTCAACTCTCCTTAGGTGAATGTCCCCACCACAGGCCAGGCACTGTGCTAACCACTTTTTACAAACAGTATCTCATTTTTTCTTCACAACAACCCTGGGAGGTAACTGCTACTTATATTCCCATTTTACAGGCAAGGAGGTTTATGTAAAAGAAAGTTAGGTATCTTGGCCAGTCACAGAGCTAGTAAGTGTCTAAGACTGGATTTGGTCTCAGGTCTTTCTGATTCCTATGACTGTATCTTCTATGCCACCAGCTGCCTCTCAAAAAAGTAGCATCTCAAGCTACAGTGCATGAAAGATCAGAATTAAGAAACTCATGATACAAGTCAACAAAGAGATTGAGTTAGGAATCTTGGCATGGAGATGATAGTGGAGTCAATGAGTTTGCAAGAGCCGGAATGAGGGCCATGTGTTGATGTCAGCAGAAAGGCTACATGCCAAATAAACTGAGAACAGACTAGGATAGAAGCAATCAATGAAGGGAACTTTTTGGTCATTCTAAACCTTCTCTCTGACTCAACAATACTTTTGGCAAATCTGCATGTACTTTGATGGACTAGACAGGAGAATGTGAAGAGAAATGGCTATGCAGTCAGAAATAATGAGTTGAAACCCCCCCCCCCAAATACTATCAATTGAATTCTTGGCAGGTCATTTAACTCCTTTGAGCCTCAGTTTCTTAATCTGTAAAATAAGGGGTTGGACTATATCTCTGTGATAACTTCTAGCTTTGAAGCTAAGATATTGGAACCAATAACACAAAGCACTCAGAAAGATCAAGAAGAAGAATGAAATTCAGAAGTCATCAATTTAGAATAATCTATTACAAATTCAGAAACTTTTTTTCCTGAATGTGCTCCATTGTGCTGCTCAGTAGTTACATGTCTTTTCCAACCCTATCCATAAGCTTTCTGGCTGTAGGAGGGGATTTCCTGACATTTCATTTATTTATCTGAAAAGATGCCGTGCAGCCTCCAAAAAGCTCTGAGCTGCTTTCTGACAGCTTTTGCTCAGCCTCTCCCTGCTGCCTCCTTGGCAGTGCCCTGCTACTCCCATGGCTAGATGCCATGACATTTCTGAAAATTATAGAAGGGCACACTGAGTTGGTTCCCCTCACAAACACCATGGGCCTAATCCCTTGTGGAATGTCTACTTTACTGAAGAAAAAAATGAGCAGGTCCTAAAGGTTGTAGATTAGATTGGATGTGTTGTACAATGATGGCCTAGCCAAAGTTTCCTGGCAGAATCCTATCATGCCACTGTCATCACCTCATCATCATTCTTACTCCACATATCATAATTATCACATCCTCCCAGTAGGACAGTGTTTTCATTCTGTCCTCTTCCTTACTTAGAGATCTACCCCTCCCAACCGTGCAATGCAATCTATTCTAATAAGTGCTTATTAAGTTCCTATTATGATCTACTTACTATTCTAGGGATTGAGTTATAAACAATAGAAAAAAAGAAATCATAATCATTGCTCTCAATAAGCATAAATTCAATGAAAGTCATATGCTAGGTCAACTGTACTTTTAGAGCCTGAAATGTCTTCAACGGTCATCTAGTCTAATACCACCTTTTTTAAATAAGGAAACAGAGGCATAGAGTGGTTAAATCACTTGCAAAGGGTTATATAGGCAATAAGTATCACTTATCCCTGGTGCATTAACAATTAGGAAGATCAAGGAATATTTTCCTTAGGAGGTGGTGGATCCTTGAAGGACACCATGCATTTTAAGAAGCAAAGGAAGGGGAAAAAGGTATATTCTAAGCTATGGGATATCCTTACAAAAGCACAGAGGTGAGGGATGAAATGTTAAGTTGGGCAAACAGAAAGTAGGTTGGTTTTGCTGGAATTCTAATGGTATGAAGAAGAGCAAAGTGACAAAGCTCTGGAAAGGAAGTCTGCTAAATGTCAGTTAAAGGAGCTTCAAATGGACCCTAGACACAATAGGCAGCTGCAGGAGCTTTCTGAGTACGAGGAAGCCTGGGTCAGATATGTGTACTTGAAATATTACTTTGTTGGCTGTGTTGAGGCTGATTTGGAGCTCAGAGAGACTGGGGTGGGCTAGACAGGAAATATATTTAAATAGATAGGCATTACCTTGGTCAATAGTGTTCTATGCTTTAGAGATTCCTTCCCACACCTATAGCACAGACAAGGTAAGTAACGACCTGGAAGCCAGGGGTGTGGTATGAACATTAAAGATCCTGAGGATAATCTTGTCCATTCAATTTTCCTACCTTCTTCTTCATCCCAATAATAATTATGGGACCTCAAATTCCTCTATTAAATGATTTCATAGATCAGCTTGATATGGTCCAAACTAATAGATACCAATACCTTTAGTGCCAGGAGGAGGGGGAGAAGAGAATGAGCATTTATACAGCACCTACTATGTATTAGGCACTGCACTAAGCAACTTTACAAATATTATAGAATTTGATTTTGACCCCAACCTGGAAAGATACTTCTTCTTATTTTCCTTTTTTTTTACAGTTGAGGAAATTAACAGAAGTTAACTGGATTGCCCAAGGTCTTAGTGCTAGGAAATGTCTGAGTAGATATATAAATTCAGATCATCCTGAGTCCAGGCACAGCTCTTTGTCCATTGAACCATGTAGCTGCCTAAGATTAAACAGGGGCCAGCACCCTTCAATGGAAACAAGATTGAATTTGAGTGAAAGGACTTGAGTTCAAACCTGCACTGCCACCCATTACCAATGAGACCAGGGAGAAATCATTTAACCTTTATGAGTCTCAGTTTCCACGAGTGTAAATAAAATTAGGGCATTGGGTTAGATAGCTTTTGAGGTCCTATCCACTTTGAGATTCTTTGTTTGTTTTTCCTTTTTTACATTCTGACCCTTATCTGCAGCTATAGACGCTGAAGATAAGGGTCAATATACCATAGGGGAAAAAAATCATACAGAGTGAGAAGCCAACTCACAAATGTTTATTGGCCACAGTCAAGGCCCTACAAAAAATGTGTCTCGATAAGTATATACCCATCCCTAGCAGAAGAAGAAAACTGCTGGTACAACCTGTCTAACGATGAGTCATTTTCAAAATGTGTAAGAAAGACAGCAAATTCTATTACTTGCGCATTTATTTAATGTGTTGTAGATCTGTCACATTTGCTGGAGACACAAAGGAAAAATAAACACACAAAACCCACAAAAAACACATTCCACTGCTTTAAGGAACTTATATTATAAAGGAGGGGGTTAGAACATATGTAAATTTGTACTTGTAAGAAAATTCCAAACTTCAAAATCATGTTCTTGGCATCTCAACAAGCAAGTTTCTTTTTTCATTTTATTTTTTTGCCATTTACTTTGGAGATAGTTATCGACATCTGTCTACAAAATTTAAATACAAAATGATAAAGATGTCAGAATTATTTTAAGAATATGCAGTGAAAAAGGCATACAGGGTAGAAAAGGTTCAGTTAAACCTAGGATTAGTGTATTCATTAGCCACAATCCTTTTCACAAATAATGATAGATAAATTAGGTAACCAGACAGGATCGTTCTATTTCTAATTTCTATTATACTAGGAAGAAAAATGACTTAGGCATTCTTTGGGGGTGAAAGGGCTCAAAAGGCCCCAATAGTGACAAAAAATATCTTGGGTATCTTTCACGATAGATTATCTTCTGTCCTTCTTAATAAGCACCCATTCATCTGCTCATTTTTCCTGGGAAGTTCAAAATTTAACTCAACACAGAATGCGTTGGGGCAATATTAAGGCCCAAGTATTGAATGGAAAAGATTATTCCCAAGACTCTTAAAGTTCATAATACAATGTAATGGCTTTCTAATTGTTGCCATCCATGTCTATATTGTGGACACTACTAAGAGAGGGAATACCTGCCAAATCTTGCCAATCCTACTACCACAAAGATCATATAACTATCCCTTTCTTTCTTTTTTTAAAAATTTTTTATGTTGTAATACAATTTTTTTTCTTTTTTTTTAAGATTTTTTTATTTTTACTTTAAAACACTTGGTTCTACATAGTTTTGAGTTCCAGGTTTCCTTCCCCCCGTCCCACCCTCCCTCCTCAAGATGTCATGGAATCCGATATATCTCTACATATAACAAACTAGTCAAGCTGTGAAGAAGAATTATTACCAATGGAATGAATCATGAGAAAGAGGAAACAGAACCAAAAAAAAAAAAACCCAAAACAAAAACAAAAGAGAAAAAAAAGGGAAAAAAAGGCAAGCATAAAGTGTGCCACAATCGGCATTTAGACTCCACAGTTCTTTCTCTGGATGTAGATAGCATTCTCCATCGTGAGTCCTTTGGAGTTGTCTTTGAACCTTGTGCTGCTGAGAAGAGCAAAGTCTATCAGGTTGAGACATCACAGAATCCATGTATTTGTGGTTGTGTGTAATGTTCGCTTGGTTCTGCTCCGCTCACTCAGCATCATATGGTGTAGGTTTTTCCAGGTTGTTATGAAGTCCGTATCATCCCCATTTCTTATAGCACAATCGTATTCTATTACCTTCATATACCACAACTTGTTCAGCCATTCCCCAATTGATGGGCATCCCGTTGATTTCCAATTCTTTGCTACTACAAAAAGAGCCGCTATAAATATCCTTGTACGTATGGGTCGTTTTCCCGCTTGTGTGATTTCTTTGGGATACAACCCTAGAAGTGGTATTGCTGAGTCAAAAGGTATGAACATTTCTATAGCCCTTTGGGCATAGTTCCAAATGCTCTCCAGAATGGCTGAATCAGTTCACAACCCCACCAGCAATATAACAATGTTCCAATTTTCCCACATCCTCTCCAGCATTTATCATTTTCCTGCTTTGTCATTGTAGCCAATCTGGCAGGAGAGATGTGATACCTGAGAGTTGTTTTGATTTGCATTTCTCTAATCAGTAGCGACTTAGAGCATTTTTTTCATATGCCTATAGATATATTGAATTTCTTCCTCTGAAAACTGGAGCCAGAGCAGAGCCCTGCCCTCCTCGCACCTCCACACCCAGGGGCCTGCTGAGATATGGGTGGAGCCAGGAGAAGGGGTCTCTCCTTTGTTGCCTCCCTAGCAATTCCAGGTCCTTGCCCGGACCTGCTTGAGGACCTGCTTGAGCACATGGAACTTCCAGTTCTTTGCCTGGGCTGCCTGGCCGCAGGGAGCTTCTGGTTACCGCAGGAAGAGAAGGGGAGGAGAGTAGGCAGAGTTGGGGTGGTCCTAGTACCCAGGTGTCTTGATTTTACCTATCTTTCACCCACGTAACCAAAGAATGTACCTACGTCACTAAAGATATAAAAATGCTGCTTGCTGAAATAAAATTTGGAGTCATTCACCATCTTTCGGCTCCTGCCCCATACATTGTCCACAAGATCAGGCCCTTTGCTAGGCAAAGGCCTGGGGCTTGGGGGGAACCCTGAGTTTGTTGCAAGGCCGGGGACTCGCAACAGAAAACTACCTGTTCATATCCTTTGACCATTTCTCAATTGGGGAATGACTTGTATTCCCATAAATTTGGCTCAGTTCCCTGTATATTCTAGAGATGAGGCCTTTATCAGAGACACTATTTGTAAAGATTTTCTCACAATTTTCTGCTTCCCTCTTGATCTTTGTTGCATTGGAATTTTTTATACAAAACATTTCAATTTAACATAATCAAAATTATCCATTTTGCATTTTGTAATGCTATCTCTTGTTGTGTCATGAATTCTTTTCTTTTCCATAAATCTGATAGGTAAACTGCTCCTTGCTCTCCCAAATTGCTTATAGTATCAGCTTTTATTCCTAAATCATAAAGCCATTTTGACTTTACTCTGGTATATGGTGTAAGATATTGGTCTATGCCCAATTTCTGCCCTACCATTTTCCAATTTTTTGTGAAAGTTTTTGTGAAATAGTGAATTATTAGCCCAGAAGCTGGCCTCTTTGGGTTTATCAAAGAGTAGATTGCTATAGTCACTGACTTCTGCATTTTGTGTACCTATCCTATTCCACTGATCCACAACTCTGTCTTAGCCAGTACTTGGTAGTTTTGATGACTGCTGCTTTATAGTACAACTTAGTATCTGGAATGGTTAGGTCCCCTTCCCTAGCATTTCTTTTCATTAATACCCTAGATATGTATGACATATGTAAGATGATATAAACCTATATAAAGATGTAAATAATTTACCCTTATTGATTAATAAGGTTTGTGGGGTTTTTCCCCCTGTTTACCTTTTTATGTCTGTCTTGAGTTTTGTATTTGGAGATCAAATTTTCCATTGAGTTCTGGCCTTTTATTCAGGAAGGTCTAGAATTTCCTTATTTGGTTGAATGTCTATCTCCTTGCCTGAAAAACTATGCTTAATTTTGCTGGGTAGTTGATCCTTGGTTGTAGTCCCAGATCCTTTGCCTTTCAGAATATCATATTCCAATTTCTTCTGTCATTTAATGTAGAAGCTGAAAGATCTTCCGTGATCCTTACTATGGCAGCAGAAGATTGATAAGCACAAATGGGTGCTATCTGTATCACTGAAGGAAAAAATCTTATCTATGAGATTATTGATCAATTTCAGTATTTGATATATAGGAATCTTTGGGTGTTATAGCCATGAAGAACTAGTCTTTTATGGTAAAGAGTAAAATGAAACAAAGACAAGCTGAGGCATGTTTTCTCTGAGCAAGATAACAGTTTATTAACAATGACATATAGAACTGCTAAAAACAATAAAGTGCATCCTTTTGGCCAAGGACCCCCATGAGAAGAAAAAGACAATTTTTATTGAGACAAAGGAAAAGAGAGGAGTCTGGGTAGTTGGGGAGCCTTATGATTGGGTGTACTCAGAAAGGTAGGCTGGCATTTAGGTAAGGCTAATCATACCCCTCTCTAACAATTAAGGAATGTTAATTGTTTTATGGGGGCCCAACTGTATCCTGTAGTTTTTGACAGAGAAGCAACTTGTTGCCTCTTTGCAAGAGATTAAAATCTCCTTTATCTACACCAAAAACAGGAAAGGACAGACTATATCTTTTGGTGATTACCATTTTATGGGACTAAACAAAGGGATATCTGTGAAGTATCCTAGGGGATTCCAGCAAGGAAAGAGAGATAATAATCTTACTTTTATATTAAACTACCTTTGAGCTAGCTCACCTAGATTCCTGAACTCAACTTAAGCCAGGTGGATACAGACTCACCTAGATTCCTTAGTTAAACTCACAGCAGGTGGATGCAAATCCAATTATAAATGTACCATAAAATCATCGTAGAACTAAAGCAGCAGAAATCCACATAGAAGTAATATAAACTTTCACACTTTTAAGATGAATCACATCAACCAGTTGAAATTTTTTTAAACAGTTAATAGGAACAACTCTTTGGGGGATTTCAAATGTGTGATGAATGACCTTAGACCCCACAGATAAAGAATGTTTTTAAAAGATTGAAGATGCAGGAGCTATCTTTTTAGTGGGATTCAAAACATCTTAGTCTTATGCCCAGGTTAACATCTCCTTTGCACTGTGTACATAGAAAAAGTAAAATGTAACAATGCCTCTTTAAATACTAAGTGTACCTGATTTATCTGGATAACTTTTTTTTCTTCCTCAAGTACACATCTAACTTATCTACATATCTATATCTTTATCTATCATCTACATCTTTCTGCATCTATCTCTATTTTATCTAGATATACATCTTCACAGAGGAAGTACACTACAATCAGCACTTTTGTTTGTTTTATTTTGTTTTTCCTGTGTTTTTTGAGCTTGGTTTGTCTAAAGAGCATATACCTCTGAATCAGTGCTTAATGCACTGTGGCTTCCAAATTCAGCCCAACTCCGGTTTCTTCAACCTAGGAAGGAAAGAGAATTCATCAACTGAAATTTTATTTTACTTACCTTTACCAGCAACAGTCATTCTTCTGTTTCTATGGAAATCTCCACCACACAGCAGTAGACTGTAAGAAAACATGTTTTCTTCAACATCAATTGGGTTTTGCCCATACTTTTGGCAATGATCCCAGGAGCTTCAGTCTATAGTCAACCATTCCAGGTGTTCATTGAAATGTCAAAGTCTGCCTGGAAATTATAGTCATAAGTCTATTATTCCTCCATTTTGTTTTATTTTGTTCACCCCACATACACCTCTAGTTTTTCGCCTTCTCTAGGTTAATTGATAAGAAACCCTGTGGTTGTGTTCTCGACGTTTTGCACCTAAATTCCTTTATGAATGGAATCTAATTAAGTGGCACTAAAGTTATACTCAATTTTTGTTTGACTGTTTCAAATAACCCTGGAATATTTTGGCTTTCACCTTGGTGATCAACTAGAAACCTTGGTCTCTAATTTCTGGGATGAGGGTGATAAAATTAGAAAATAGATCCATTTTTAACTGCTATCTGAATGAAAGGAAAGACTATTTTCAGATGGAATTTTTTTTCTTCATTTTTCTGACATCTTTGGTGCTGAAGTCATTATTCCCATGGAAGGATTTTCAGTCCACAAGCACTACATCCTTATAGAAATAATGATTTTCTTTTAGCAAAGAAAGTGTTATTCTTCACTATAGCACTTTATGTCATGAGACCATGTGGGAGGAGAAGAAAAGGTTTGTTTTGTTTTCTTAAAAAAATAGCCTCTTGAAAGGTAACATTGAGGAAACAAGTGCCTCACCATTTTTTAGTGAGATCTGGACTGGAATCTTCTCCTCTGAGAATAACTCTAATTGATTCTGCATATTTCTTCTATTTACCTATTGTTTTTCATACTGTCCCTTCTGAGGTATTTTAAGACAGGAAGTATGTTTTTGTAACCCAGAGATCATCATTGTATCTGTAATGTAGCAAGTACTTAATAAACATTTGTTAATTGAATGCTGCCTGTTAACCTGCTGACTATCCACAGTATTGTCCTGATTTCGTTAGTGCACTAGGGTCCCCATTTATAAATTAAAGGATACATTTAAATTATTTTAAAGTGACAATATGAGTAAAAATAGAGTAAAAAAGTTTAATAATTTCAAAAGGCTAACTAAGGGCCAGGCAGTATTGTCTCTCTAACTCTAACCAAATAAATTCCCTTTAGAGACTTGGAGTCTGTTGAATGAATATATGTGACTTAAGGAACCCCAGAGACCATCTCATCCAATCCCCACATTTTATAATGAGGTAAATGAGTTCTATACATTAAAAGTATTCCTTTTAAAGAAAATAATTTTAATGTATTTTTAATTTTCAACATTCATTTCCAAAAGATTTTGAATTACAAATTTTCTCTCTATCTCTATGTTTCCCCCACCCCAAGATGGCAGTCTTCCTTCCTTCTATAACCCTACTCCCCCCTCCCTTATCCCCTTTCCCCATACATTCTTCTAGGGCAAGATAGATTTCTATATCCCATTGCCTGTATATCTTATTTCCCAGTTGCATATAAAACCAATTTTTAACATTTGTTTTTAGAACTTTGAGTTCCAAATTCTCTCCCTTCTTCCCTCCCCACCCACCCTCCTTGAGAAGGCCAGCAATTCAGTATAGGTTGTACATGTATCAGTATGGAAAACACTTCCGTAATAGTCATGTTGTGAAAGACTAACTATATTTCCCTCTATCCAATTCAGTCCCCCTTTATTTAGTTTTCTCCTTTGACCCTGTCCTTTTTCAAATGTGTTTGCTTTTGACTACCTCCTCTGCCTATCTGCCCTCCCTCCTATCATCTCTCCCCTTATCCCCTTCTCCCTTACTTTCCTGCAGGGTAAGATACCCAACTGAGTGTATATATTATTCCCTCTTTTAGTCAAATCTAATGAAAGCAAGATTCACTTATTCCCTTTCACCAACCCCCTCTTCCCTTTCATTATAACAGCTTTTTCTTGTCATTTAGATGTAAGATAATTTACCCCATTCTATCTCTACCTCTCTCACCCCTTGATTTTATTTTTTAGACATCATCCCTTCATATTCAACTCACCCTGTTCCCTCTGTCTCTATATATGTATATTCCCTCCAACTACCCTAATATTGAGAAAGGTCTCATGAGTTCCAAATGTTATCTTTCCATGTAGGAATGTAAGCAGTTAAACTTTATTAAGTCCCTTATGATTCCTCTTTTCTGTTTACTTTTGTGTGTTTCTCTTGATTCTTGCATTTGAAAGTCAAATTTTCTATTCAGTTCTGGTCTTTCAATCGAGAATGCTTGAAAGTCCTCTATTTCATTGAAAATCCATATTTTGTCTTGAAGTATTATACTCAGTTTTGCTGGGTAGTTGAGTCTTGGTTATAGTCCTAGCTCCTTTGACAGCCAGAATATTATATTCCAAGACCTTAGATACCTTAATGTAGTAGCTGCCAGATCTTGTATTATCCTGATTGTGTTTCCACACTATTTGAATTGTTTCTTTCTGGCTGCTTGCAATATTTTCTCCTTGACCTGAGAACTCTGGACTTTATCTACAACATTCCTAGAAATTTTCTTTTTGGGATCTTTTTCAAGAGGCAATCAGTGGATTATTTCAAGTTCTATTTTACCCTCTGCTTCTAGAATATTGGGGCAGTTTTCCCTGACAATTTCTTGAAAGATGATATCTAGGCTCTTTTTGATCATAGCTTTCAGGTTTCCAATAATGTTTAAATTATCTCTCTTGGATCTATTTTCCAGGTCAGTGATTTTTTTTCCAATGAGATATTTTACATTGTCTTCCATTTTTTTCATTCTTTTGGTTCCGTTTTATAATTTGTTGATTTCTCATAAAGTCACTAGCTTCCACTTGCTCCATTGTAATTTTTAAGGCATTATTTTCTTCAGTGACCTATTGGACCTCCTTTTCCATTTGACTAATTCTGCCATTTAAGGCATTTTTCTCCTCATTGACTTTTTGGACCCCTTTTGCCATTTGGGATAGTTTATTTTTAAAGTGTCATTTCCTTCAGTATTTTGGAGGGTCTTCTTTAGCAAGCTGTTGACTTGTTTCTAATGATTTTCTTCCATCACTTTCATTTCTCTTCCCAATTTTTCTTCTACTTCTCTTACTTGATTTTTCCAAATCCTTTTTGAACTCATCTGTGGCTTGAGACCAATTCATATTTTTCTTGGAGGCTTTTGATATAGGCTCTTTGACTTTGTTGATTTCTTCTGGGTGTATGTTTTGTTCTTCTTTGTCACCAAATTAAGATTCTATAGTCTGAGTCCTTTTTTGCTGTCAGCTAATTTTGCCAGAAAATTACTTGACTTCAGACCACTTTATCAAGGTATGACTGTTTCCAGAATGGAGAGTGCTCTGTCCCAAGATTCAGGGGTTTTGCGCTGCTGTTTTCAGAATGACTTCTATTCTGAGGTGCTATGATAATTCTCTCCTGGTCTGTGCTCTGGTCTTTGAATGCAAGCCCTCCTTTCTACAATGTAACTATCAGAAGGACTCCCTCTCTACAACCACCACAAGCTCTGCCACACCAGCACTCCTCCACCAAAGACCACCAACCAGGACTGCGACCCAGATCCAAGCAGGGCAAAGCAAGAAAACCCTGCCTCAGTGCCAGCAAAGAGATCCCTGCACTCCCACTCTAATCAGCTGCTTAATTCTTCCCACGGTCTGTGGGCCTGGAGCTCCAGAAGCAGCAGCCATTGCTGCTGCTACCACAGTCACTGTGGCCACATCCACAGCCCCAGGGCTGGGGCTGGACCTTGCCCTTCTCTCACCCAGGTCCAACAGAGTTTTCCCACTGACCTGCTAAGTTGTCTTTGGTGTTTGTGGGTTGAGAAGTCTGGAAAGTGCCACAGCTCAGTGATTCTGGGCTCTCAGGCTTGCTCTGCCCAGTCTGTTCTGGACTGGTCTGGCCTAGTGTTCTGTTCCCAGCACAGTGTGATAGACCCTTCCCAGTGACTATCCAGGAATATTGGGCTGGAGACTTGTTTCACTCTGTCATTTCATGGGTACTGTAGCTCTATAATTTTTAGAGTAATTTTTACAGGTGTTTGGAGGGATTTTGGGGAGAGCTCAAGTGAGTCCCTGTTTTCATCCCACCATCTTGGCTCTGTCTCCATAAAGGTATTCCTAAAGGCATTGACTATAGATTCCTAGTTGTTATGTGCAGATGGTTATCCTCTGACATGCTATGATTGAAAGGTGTCAACGTTTCCCTATCTGATTTCACCACTAGATGACCATACATTGCACAATGTCTACTACTAGCATTGCTCCTTCCAATTACAGTGTGATTCCTAGAGGTAATAAACAGAAAGTGACTATTTTCCATTCAATTATAGTCACTCATTGCAATAAGAAGCTGAGTCAAGTATAAGAGGATTTTTCTCCCAGGGCAGATGTTTTAAGGACAGGAGCAGAAAGGTTGGGAAGAGAAAATGGGCAAAACTTCCCAAGCTATTAGGGCATGACTGTGGAGGGCAAAGCAATATGAATAGTCAGATATAATAAGGAAAACATTTGGTGACAGGGGATTTGGACAATTGGTGGAACTGGGAACTGAATGTAACTTTCCAAGTTCCTAATACTGTATTCTTTTTTATGTCATACTACCTCTCTCTACAGACAACTAAGTGGTTCAGTGGATAGAACCCTAGTCCTGAGCCAGGAGGATCTGAGTTCAAATCTAGCCCCATATACTTAGTACCTATGTGATGCTAGACAAGCCACTTAACCTTATTTGCCTAAGTTTCCTCATCTGTAAAATGACTTGGAAAAGGAAATTACAAGCCACTCCAGCATGTTTGGTGAGGAAAACCCCAAATGGAGTCATGAAGAGTTGGACATGACTAATAGACAAGGAGCCAAGGCTTTGGACTCTCTGAAGGCAGGGAGGTATATCAACACTTTATCACCCCCAGCAAATAGCACAATGTCTAACATCTAACCAGTGTCCATTAATTCTGCCTCCACCTGTCTCTTCCAGTAGATTGGCCTCCTAATAATCCTATCTGTCTTTTTAAAAGTTTTTACCTCTCTTCTAGTTCTTTCAGCCTCTGTAGCTGCACTTCTGAGCTCACTCCCTCCAGTCTGGCAGATTAGATTTCTCCCACTCTCACAACCCCTCCCTAAATTTTCCAACTCTCTTTCAGAGTTCTCTGCCTATTTCCCACAAATACACTATCATATAAAAACCTCACCTGATCTTTCCTTCCTTAATAGTGTTTCAACAATCTGGCTAGCAGCTGCTGTGGGGAGTATAAAATCGACAACAACCAAGTCACAGAACGCTGCAAAGGCCCAGGTTCTTTTGATCTGCTTTACTAAGGACAGCAATGTTAAGGGGTTAACAAGCTTACTTTAGGCTGGCATACAAATATCACCCACTTAGTTCAGGGGGAAAAGCCAGCACCCTGAACTTCAGAGCAAATACAAACAAATTACAAACATCGGCAGACAGACCAAGTACAATTCATAGTTACCAACATCTAAGTTCAGCCCGGGAGCTCATAACAAGGGCTAGCCCAGAGTCATGCACGCCACCACTGCTTATGGGTCAGAGCTCCGAAAAAGAGAAAGCCAACCCCTGGTTTTATATCTTTTTCAGGGTTAAGGGTGAGTCACACGTGCGACTCACCCGTGTGACCTAAAATCGTCACATAGAGGCGACTTAAACCCACGTGGTCTAAAAGCCTCTGATGTCACAAACATGTCATTCAAACCCATGTAAACTAGGCTTTCCCTTGAGGCAAGGAGGTCATCAAGGACTCCTAATTTAATCAAGGAAATAAAGGCCAAACTCTTCAAGGGCACTTGGTTGAAGTAAGTGCTAAGAGCCCATTTTGATTGCGAATACAAATAGTTATCATCTAATATCTTTTGCTCTCCTCTCTGCTAAATTTGAGAAAAGCCATATACACTCAGTGCCATGACTTCCTCTCTTCTCACTCCCTTCAAGTCCAGCTGTATTCTGACTTCTGAACTTATAATCCAAAACATTCAACAATCTGTCGAATTACCTATTAATGGTCAAAACCAATCACCTTTCTCATCCTTCATCTTTCCTGACCTTTCTGCAGCATTAGACCCTCTTAATTATCATACATAATACATACATACATGTGTGCATATGTGAACACATATATGTTTATTGTGTATGTATTGTGTACATATGTAAATATTCTTATCTTTCATTAATTTTTGTGACTTTGGCCACTCTCTTGGGTCTCCTTTTTTATGTAGTCTTCCAGGGTATATGTGTTGGTAAGCAAAATGGGCTCTTAGCACTCAGTTCAAACAAGTGCCCTTGAAGAGTTTGGCTTTTGTTTCCTTTGATTAATTCAGTGTATTTCATTGAGTCTTACTAGGTGCTAAGCCCCAGGCCCAAACCCCTATGAGGTGCTAAGCCTATGTGGGTGTGAAGCTCCCAGGGTACTAAGGAGGGGTGCTAACTCAAGAGCCAATCATAGCAGCCTAAGCTCTGGTCATTCAGATGATGTTTGATGATGTCTGAAATGGTATAAGAAGAGAAGACAGAGCTATTTGCTCAGGGCTCTCACTCGTGATGGTGCACTGTTGTGGAGACTCTGGGCAGCTATAGCTAGGAGCCCTGCAGCTCATAACCCAGATGTTGGGACTTTGTTAAACTCTGGTAACTATGTATTGGGATTTGAATCAGACAAGGTCTGTCTGTTGATGTTTGTAATTTGTTTTTATTTTGCTCTGAAGTTCAGGGTGCTGGCTTTTTCCCCTGAACTAAGTGAATGATGTCTGTATGCTGAATTAAAGTAAACTTGTCAACCCCTTAAAGTTGCTTTCCTTACTAAAGCTGATCAAAAGAACCTGGGCTTTTGCAACGTGCTTGTAGGGTGCTTGTTGTTGGGCTTGTGTTGGTCTCTTCACCCCCACAACAGCTGCTAGCCAGATTGTTGAAACAGTATCCTTATTTTTTTTTAAGTTTTTCATCCATCATCATTAACCTATGGATTTTTTCACAAGTCCCTCTCCTGACAGGCCTTTTATTTCTATGGTAACTCACTTACTTATCTCACCAGCTCTCAGGGGTTCAATTATCATCTCTGTGCAGATGACTCTCAAAAAATAGCACTTATCTGTGTTATGACCATAAACCCTAACGGTCTTCCCCTCCCACAGGGATTCTTTTGAGTGGACAAACTAGGACATTTTTTGCCTCAATGTTTGCCTGGCCTTGGATCACTAGATGGGTGTTACCTCAGACAAACTGGAATCTGGGAAAGACATTACCTTAAAAAGCCCAAAGTCTCCCCCAGCACCTGAGGCCATCTCCAGCTAATCTGACATATGTTTTGCCATCGGACTTAGATGACTCTGGAGGAGAGGGTGACACTAAACATTTTGCACAGCCCTGCCTTGCTTAAATCCAATTTACATGCAAGTCAAGATGTCACTGTCCTGATGTCACTGGTCTTCTCCTAGAATGACAGACCAACAAAAACAGCAATGATGAATTGCATACACACACTCACCCCCTTCCCATGCACACATATATGTGTGTGAATATGTAAGTGTGTGGAGAGAGAGAAGAGAATCCATGTTTCTTTCTGGAGTTCAAGTTGTATATAATCAATTGCCTTCTTATGTATCAATCTTAGTATATCCAAAACCTAGTTTATTTTCTTTTCCCCCAAACTGTCTAGTCTTTCCAACCTACATATTGCCTTTAAGGGTAACCATCTTCCCAGTCTCTGAGGTAAATAGTTATTATGCTCAATTCTTCACAATAACTTACCCTATATATTTGATCCATTACCAAATCTTGTTTCTATGTTCACATCCCATTCTCCCCACTTGCAGAAAACCCACCCTTTTTAAGTCCTCACCACCTTTCACCAAAGACTATTTTAATAACTTCCTGATTGGTCTACCTACTTTAAATCTCTCATCCATCTCTGTTACAGCTACAAAGATGATTTTCTTAAAGCATTGGTCTAAGCATGTTATTGGGCTATTTCATAAACTGCCATGACTCCTATTAATTTTAGAATCAGATATAAAGTACTGTTTGCCATTTAAACCTTTTAAAACATGACCCCTTTATATCTGTCCACTGGTCCTTATACTCTACCCTGCTCCTAACACTCTTCAGTCCAGCTTCATTGTCCTATTTTTTGTTCCTTGCATGTGAAATCCCGTTTTGAGTGTCTGATTAGAGCTAGTTGCTCTAGCTTTACTCCCTGACTGGAATGTTCTTCCTGATCAAACTCACATTTTATAATCCATGATTTCCTTTAAGAATCATATCAAATGTATGGAGACGGGGAGAACTTATGACCAAACAAGAGATAGAGAACATTATGAGATTCAAAATAGATTAATTTGGTTACACTGAACTGAAAAGTTTTTTTTTCTTTTGCAAAAACAAAGACAATGCAACCAAGATTAGAAGGGAATCAGAAAGCAGGGGAAAAAATTACATACACTATCTCCGATAAAGGCCTCATTTCTAAAATGTATAGAGAACTAAGTCAAATTTATAAGAATACATGTCATTACTCAGTTGATAAATGGTGAAAGGTTATGAGCAAGCAGTTTTCAGATGAAGAAGTTAAAGCTATCTGTAGCCATGTGAAAAAATGCTTTAAATCACTATTGATTAGAGAAATGTATATCAAAATAACTCTGAAGTACCACCTCATACCTATCAGATCGTCTAACATAACAAAGCAGGGAAATGATAAATTTTGGAGAAGGTGTGGGAAAATTGAAACACTAATGCATTATTAGTGGAGTTATGAACTGATCCAACAGTTCTGGAGAGCAATTTGGAACTATGCCCAAAGGGCTATAAAACTGTGCATATCCTTTGACCCAGAAATACCACTTCTAGGTCTGTATCCCAAAGAGATTGCAAAAATGGGAAAAGCACCCACGTGTACAAAAAACATTTATAACAACACTTTTGTGGTGGCAAAGAATCGGAAATTGAGGAGATGCCCCATCAATTGAGGAATGACTGAACAAGTTGTGGTATATGAATGTAATGGAATAGTATTGTGCTATGAGAAATGATGAGCAGGTGGACATCAGAAAGAAAAAGAAAACCTATAAAGACTTATATGAACTGATGCTGAGTGAAATAAGCAGAACCAGGAGAACGTTGCACGCAGTAACAGACATATTGTGCAATGACTAACTTTCATAGACTTAGCTCTTCTCAGCAATGCAAGGATCTAAGACATCTCCAAGAGGCTCATGATGGAAAATGCTGTCCACATCCAGAAAAAGAACCATGGAATCTGAATGAAGATTGAAGCATACTACTTCCTGCTGCACCTGCTGCTGTTGTCGTTTCTTTTTCTCATGGTTCCTCCCATTGGTCCTAATTCTTCTTTCCAGCAAGACTAATATGAAAATAATAAAAAAATGAGATCCAATATCACCTTATTCAGGAAGCTTTTTCCTGTCCTCTAACTGCTGTGCTGATGCCCACTCTACAGTTACCTTTTATTGATCTTCTATGTTTGTATGCATAACTAATCTTTTTAAATTTATTTTGATTGTTATTTTACACCACTCAGTTTCACAAGTTTTTGAGGTCCAAATTTTATCCCCCTCCTCCTCCTCCTCCCGGCTCCTCACCCAAGATGGCATATAACCCAATATAGGTTTTACATATACCTGCACATTAGACTTATTTTCACAATAGTCAAGTTACAAAGAAGAATTATAACCAATGGAATGGACCAGGAGAAAGAGGGAACAAAACCAAAAAGGAAAAAAAGAAGAGAGAGCAAATGATTTTCCTCAATCTGCATTCAGACTCTGTAATTTTTTTTCTGAATGTGTAAGTTTTTGGGGTTTTTTTTTGTTTTGTTTTGTTTTTTTTCCATTATGAGTGTTTTGGAGATGTCTTAGAACCTTGCATTGCTGAGAAAAGCCAAGTCTATCAAAGTTAGTCATCACAGATACTGTGTGTCTGTAATTGTGTATAATGTTCTCCTGGTTCTGGTTACATCACTTAGATTCAGATCATGTAAGTCTTTCCAGGTTATAAAAAAATCTTTCTGCTCCTCATTTCTTATAGCACAATAGAATTCCATTACATTCCTATACCATAACTTGTTTAGCCATTCCACAATTAATAGGCATCCCTTCATTTCCAATTCTTTGCCACCACAAAAAGAGCTGCTATAAATATTTTTGATGTACACCTATTCTTTCTCATTAATTGTATATGATGTATTCCCCATTATTTTGAGGAATTTGTTTGCCATTTATTTACATCTTTAGCATTTTAAAAAATGTCAGAAACATAGTAGGTGCCTGATAAATCTATATTAAACAATCACTAATGGTTATTTTGTGTCAATGTACTTATATCTCTTCAAGATCAATCAGAATTGATGATATGGTAAACTTATTTTCAATAGGACAGAAAGGACTGCAAAAGGAGAATTCCTAGAACACACATATAACTTATCCGTTTCTCGACCTATAAACAAGTTAGGTGGTACAGTTGATAGAGTGCCGGGCCTAGAATTAGAAAAAACTCCTTCAAATCTGTTCTCAGTTCAAATCTGGCCTCAGTCATTTATTACCTGTGTGACTCTGGGCAAATCACTTAACCCTATTTACCTCAGTTTCCTCATCTGTAAAATAAGCTGGAAGAGGAAAAGAAAAACCACTCCTTTATCTCTACCAAGCCAACTCCAAATGCAGTCACAAAGAGTGAGACACAATTGAAAGTGATCTGGACAACAACAAAACTATTTTGTGGGTATGAATCCTGATGCCTTTTTGAAAGTTTGAGGAATCCCTCCTTTCTTATGTTAGGTACTTAAATTTTCAAAACTTTAAATTTTCAAAAGGCATCTGTATCAGCAATGGGACCAGCAGCTGCTGTGGGGGAGTAAGGCCAACATCACCAGCACACAGGAGAGTTACTAACACAGATTCTTTGATCTGCTTTTCTAAGGAAAGCGACTTTAAGGGTTTAACAATCTCATTTCAATCAAACAAATACACACAAACACACACACATATATATGTATGTATATATACGTATATTGTGTGTGTGTGTGTGTGTGTATATGTGTGTATGTATATATATATGTATATATATATATATATACATATATATATATATATATGTATATTTCACTTAGTTCAGGGAAAAAAGTCAGCAACCTGAACTTTCAGAGAAAATACAAATGGAAATTACAAGCAGAGAGAATAAGAGAAAGCAATAGACAGACTTCAATCTGTCTGACCAAATCAGAATACATACTTATCAGAGAGACAAGCACCAACATCTGGGTTTTCAAAGATGGGAGGCTCTTAATGGCTCCCTAGATTCTTGTCTGGCCAAATCACATGACCACTCTTCAAATAAGGGAAACCCCCCAAAACAAAAGCCCAACCTCAGATTATACATACACTTCTCAGGGCCCTGGGGCTTAGCACCTACTTAGCAAAATGGTGTGGGGACTGAGGCCTGGAGCTTTCTTGTTTCATAAGCAGGTCATCAAAGACTCTTGATTCAATCAAAGACAAAGGCAAGATTAATCAAAGGCACTTGATTACCTCAGTGCTGAGAAGCATTCCAGAATGAAAGACAACAAAAAGTCTGACTTTGCTTGCCACTATATTTGAAGGCAAGACTCATCAAAGGTACTTGATTACCTTAGTTCTGAGAAGCACTTCTAAAGATAAAACAATGGCGAAGTCCCACCCTGCTTGCCATCACAGCATCAGAATATATAATTGCAATATATGTAATCTACATATATGCATATATGTGTGTATATATACATATATACATGCACACACATTTATCCATATATGTGGAGAGAGAGAGGAGTTAGGAAGGGAGAAATGAAAAGTGGAGGCAAAGAAGCATGAATGAAGGGGTTGAGGGAAGGATATGAAAGGAGGGATTGAGGGAACGTAATAATAGGAATTAAAGAGAATCATTGAAATGTAAAACACACACACACACACACACACACACACACACACACGATAACCAAAGGAGGATGAGAAAAAAATCAGACACATAGCACAATGCTGAAAATCCCTTGTTGAATAAATAATTGAATACATAAAGAAACTCTGCATAATAGAGTTTGGCGGTTTCATATATACTATCATTTTTCGGTTCTGTCTAGGTGGAATGTCTGGAATTAAAATAATTATGATAATGATGGTGATGATGATATTGAAATAAGGTTATAAAGCCTACTATTAGTAGGTAATGTTTGTTTAGGTAGGTATTTGAGGTGTCCTAGTGACTTTTTCACTGATATAAATGACTATAACTCTGCCGTGTACGTACTGTTATTGTTCTTGGTCAGAAAATGGGAAATGCAGGCTTAGACCAGATTAGCAGTGTGCAAGGGCTGTTTGCAGTATTGCATAGCTAGTTGCTCTTGTGTATGTTCCTATTTCTCAAAGAGGACGATGACATCAGGAAGATGATAACATTACATGAAGTTGACTTGATTCATGTGAGGGAGGGCTGGTAGGTGTTGGAGGCAGAATTCAAACTCAGCAATCCCTGACTCTGAGTCTATTTCTCTTCCCATTCCACCAGGCTACTTTTCTAATATCGAGAACCCAGCAAAGAGTCACTGAGTTTGAAAATATTGAGGGGAAGAATAGGTCATTTCTCAGCAATTAGAAATGAAGTAAACCACTTGAGGGATAGCGTGTTGGGTGAAATGCTAAGGAAGGTATCATGCTGTGTAAAGAGTCTTGGACTTATACCTAGAAAATGAGTTTATTTTCATTCTGCACCATAAACCCTTCATTTTGCTATCAAGATGTAAAGAATATCTTCCCCTCCCCAGTCTTCTACAGTCATGGCTGGTCATTACACTGATAAGCATTCCTATTGCCATCACATTTCTGTTATAATTAGTTTATTTTTCCTCAATTTATAGATGTCATCTCACATTCCCATACATTTCCACCTTCAAAAAATCTATACCTATTTCTTTATATACTTGGAGTTTGTTTTGCTTAGGACTAATCCCTCCCTCAATCTATCCTCACTCTAATTGCCCCTCCCTCTCTTTCACTTCATTGCATCCTTTGTCTGTTGATTAAAGTTTATTTCTGTACCTAATTTTGTATGTATATATGTGCGTGTATATACGTGTATGTATATATGTAAGTATGTATGTATGTATATGTGTGTGTCCTTTCACCAACTCATATAAAAATGAAATTCCATGATAAGTTGTCCCCCTCAGTTTGTTTGTATAGACATCTAACTACCCACCCTGATTAACGGAGAAAAAAAAATTATTCTTCCTTCCTCTCCACAATGTTTTCCCCTCATCATCTCTTTCTATTATTTTCATTAAGATAATTAAGACATAACAGAACCACTCCAAAACCTTATCTAATTGGACTTCCTCTGTGACACCCAGTGATGATGGGATTTGCAGGAGAAACATGTATCATCTCTCCTACTTGAATATAAGAAATTTATCTTTGCTTAGTACCTTGTGATTGTTCATTAATGTTTCTTTTGTTCAGTCATTTTTCAGTCATGCCTGACTTTGTGACCCCATTTGGAGTTTTCTTAGCAGAGATAATGGAGTGGTTTGCCATTTTCTTCTCCAATTCATTTTACAGATGAGGAAACTGAGGTAAACAGGATTAAGTGACTTCTCAGAGTCAGGTGTCTGAGGACAGATTTGAAATCAGGAAGATGAGTCTTCCTGACTCCAGGCCCAATAAATTATCTACTTGCTACCCAGCTGTAACTGTGACCCTGAAGCATAATTTTCAAAAATGTTTCTTTTTATTTATGTTTGAACTTCAAAATTTCTCTACAATGATATTTTTTGGTTTGTTTTCTAAAGCAGTGCTAGGAAAGCCTCTTTCATTAAATATCCATTTAGTATCTTGGCTGTAAGCTTATAGCCATTCCTTTTTTTATTAATATTGTATTCCAAGTTCTCCACTCCTTTATACTGTGGCTGTAAATGTATGTGTAACTGTGGCTCCTTGGAATTTGACTTCATTGTGGTTGCTTACTGTAATTTTTCTTTGACCTGGACACTTGGGATTTGGTCTATGATATTTCTGAGGCTTTATACCTTGGGATTTCTTTCAAGGGATGATTAGTAGAATCTTGGCCCTAAGATATCTGGGCAACATTTTTTGTTTCGTTTATTTTATTCTGATCTTAAGAAATAAAACAAGCATTTCCATAGCATAATAGAATAAAAAAAAAGATGATTGTATGTAAGATTTCAAATCTATTATGTACAACTCGCTATTCATTTTAAATGTACATATGTATTCACATACTCACACACATATGTGTGTATATCAATATCTATATCTGTATGTATCTATCCATCCATCAATCAATCAATCAATCTATCTAACCATTGTATATATATATATATATATATATATATATATATATATAATTTCATTCTCTGAATAAGATAACATCTTCATATGTCCTTTGTAGTTAATTTGAGCACTTATAATAATCAAAATGTTTTAATAACTCAAAATTATTCTTAAAACAATGTTATTGTTATGGTATACAAAGTTCTCTTGGTTCTCCTCATTTCAATCATCATTATTTTTGTCAAGTCTATCCATGATTTTTTAAAATATTTGAGCTCATCATGTCTTAAGATTACTACAAGTAGCAAGTCTAGACCCTTGTTTTGGTCATGGCATTCACATACTTTAATGACATAAAATATTCTCTTAGCTCTTTTGTTTTACAGGCAAGTTGTTTTTGCTATACCTTACATTTTTACTCTATATTTTCACCCTTTTGGTTTTTACTATTTCTTATTGCCACATGATGACAACAACAACAAAATCATTGCCTCCTTAGTTTCTCTTTGCTTTATTCTAATTTTCAAAGACTAATCTGTTATTTCTCTTTGTAATTCTTTTTTTGGAGGGGGGATGAAGTATCTTTTTTTAAAATTTATTTAATATTTTTAATTTTCAGCATTAATTTTCACAAGAGTTTGAATTACAAATTTTCTCCCCATTTGTACCCTCCCCCCCACTCCAAGATGGCATATACTCTGATTACCCCATTGCCCAGTCATCCCTCCCTACTGTCACCCAACTCCCCATCATCCCTTTTTCCCTTACTTTCTTGTAGGGCAAAATAGATGTTGACACCCCATTTCCTGCATATTTTATTTCCTAGTTGCATGCAAAAACTTTTTCTTTGAACATCTTCTTTTAAAACTTTGAGTTCCAAATTCTCTCCCCTCTTTCCTCCCCACCCACACTCCCTAAGAAGGCAAGCAATTCAACATAGCCCACATGTGTATCATTCAGCAAAACCCTTCCACAATACTCACGTTGTGAAAGACTAACTATGTTTTGCTCCTTCCTATCCTATCCCCCTTTATCCAGTTTTCTACCTTGACCCTGTCCCTTTTCAAAAGTGTTTACTTTTGATTGCCTCCCCCCCCATCTGCCCTCCCTTCCATCACACACCCCCTTTTATCTCCTTCCTGCTTCTTTCCTGTGGGGTAAAATACCCAACTGAGTGTGTATGTTATTGTTTCAACAATCCAGCTAGCAACTTCTTTGGGGGTGTAAGATCCACCCACAGCCAGCACCCAGAAAGCTGCTGACAGCACAGGTTCTTTTGATCTGCTTAACTAAGCAAAGCAAGATGAAGGGGTTGACTCCCACTATTTGGGTACTGAAGCTCCACTTTTGGCTCCTCTTTTTCAAGGTTTCTCTCGAGGGTGTATTATCTAGGTGAGGAAGAGAGGGACAATAGTTATTTTACATGGTCATCATGGCTCCTGGAAGTTCAAAGAGGTAAGTCTCAAACCTTTACACTGTGGGCTGCAAGCCTGTGGAGTAGTTCTTCTCACAGCCACAGGCACTGTGCTGCTACCTCATGTAGGTCCAACAGATGCCATTGTGGGCCTGGGAGGCCTGGGATTTACCATAAGTTTCACACACCCAGCATTCTCCCAGCCTGGATCACTGGCTGAGTTCTGCACTGCTTCACCTTTGGTGTGTTCTGGTGCAGCTCTGTGTGCTAGGTGCTCTCCCAAGCTACAGATTCATCCTTTCGACTCTGAGGACACTCCTGGCTTGGAAATTTGTCCCACTCAGTCTATTAGTGGCTTCTAACTCTCTTCAATACTCTCAGATTCATTTTTTTAGAGGTATCTGAGAGAATTTGTGAGATAGTTCCCGTAGGATGCTGTTTTCACATAGTCATTTTGGCTCAGCCCCCTGAGACTCAACTTTTACAGAAGCTTCTAAAATGGTTCAGTTAAGGACAAAATGTGATTGATTTCTACTCCTTTGGTCTGAGTTTCACAAATTCCTGACCTAGGTGTGGGTCTGATCATGAGGGCACTGCTACTAGTCTCTACCTTATCAAGCAGCTGGAATGCTCTATTGCTTCAGAGTGACAGAACTGCCCTGTTTACTCTTCTGTAGTGTGAGTAACTGATTGTCAGTGTAGTAGCCACCAAGCATTCAAACTCTATGGCAGAGAGTGAAATGCTGATGGGCTGACCATGTTGTTCAAACACTAAATGCCTAAAATACTATGTTATGAAAACCTCACAAAACACAAATGCTCATACGAAGGTCAGAGTACGTGATACAAAGACACTCTCAAATTCTCCCTGAAGAACTTTAGGGTCAATTATGCAATTCAGGAGACGCTGGCAAAAGACTACCCAACACAGTGTGTCCACATGAAAGAAGGCACTGTGCTCTATGAAAAAAGCAGAATTGTAGTACCTCAAAAGTAACATGAGATATACAAATTTAGAGACATCTCCATTCTAAATGTTTATGTACCCAATTTGTGCCCAACCTGTGGCAGAGCCTTCCAAGCTCATATTGGTCTGATCAACCACAGTCAGTCATACCATACCTTGATTCCAACATAATAATGCTCTTTTGGTCCTCTTTGAGAACAAAGTACAATAATCAACTGCTTGCTCGAAATGAAACTCTGCTTTCTACTTGGAGGTTTTCCCACATTGATACTGCTGTTCCCTCTTTTCTTGGAATTTTCTCAGAAGCTCAAGGCCGCTTTACATGGAAAAACCATCACCATGTTCAACTCTACCCTGAATCAGTGATCCAGAGCTACATAGTAGTCATCAAAAAAGCTTGTGTGCACCTGTCCCCTCACAATGCCCTGGTATAAGTCTTATGATGACCAGATATGTGTCTAGAACCTCTTCTTGTCCTAGAATGGAGTCGCTTCATCCAAGAGACATAGTTTCTGGTTAATTAATAATCAATTTGTTAATTGGGCTAGCAAATAATCAATAAAATGAGGTCAGTGATCACTCTTATAACCACAGACCCTGCATGCCAGTTTACTAATATAATAATACCCTTGGAAAAGGGGGTGATTTTGAGGGTAAAAATCAACTCTGATTGGTATTAGTCAATATAATGGTATTGTTAACCAATATAACAACCAACACTAGTAGAATGAACACTATAATGACAGATGGGCTTTTTCTAATGAGGGGCTGGGGGGCATGACTTTGATCCCATTAGCACTCTTAGATCATTCTACCTCCAATAATTTATACGAAAGAATCTATTCTTCACCCAGGCCTATTGAAAACATGGTGGGGTTAAGGTAAGAATACCATCTAGATGAAATTGTCTGAGTGGGGTGAATTTTGAGACAAGGTCAGAAATGTCCTTAAGAGACTGGCTTTTGAATGAGAAAGCAAAAAATGAGGCTCTTTGGTCATATACATATATGGTCATTTGGTCATATACATATATGACCAAACATCTTCATTTTTGGATAAAAATAGTCATTTTCCTCACACATAAACGTAAGTACACATATTACAATAACACCAGCAGCATCTTTGATCCAAAGCCTCCCCCTAACCTAAAAAAGCAACATATCATTCCCTACTATCCATACTGTACCACTTTTATAACACAGTAGAAATTTTCCATGGCCCCTAGGTGATGCTCTGGATAGAACACTGGCCTTGGAATCAGGAAGAATCATCTTCCTGTGTTCAAATCTGGCCTCAGACACTTACTAACTGTGTGACCCTGGGAAAGGCGCTTAATCCTGTTTGCCTCAATTCATTATCTGTAAAATAAACTGGAGAAGGAAAAGGAAAAGTTACTCCAATAACTTTGCCAAGAAAACCTCAAATAGGGTCAGGAAGAGTTGACACAACTGAAACAACTGAACAATAATAAATTCTCTTGCTTAATAGAAACACATTCTTTAGGAGAAACAAAGGTTCCAACAAGAAGTACAAATTATAAAAGAATTCTAAGTATGTGGGCAAAAATAAGATAATACTGACTGGGTCTTCTGGTCAAGTTACTTTGAGTTACTTCAGTTATTTTGAGATTATGGAAATTGTAGAGGACTTAGCAATCAAATCATAATTAATCTGTCAGCTGCTTTGATAGAAATTTCCTCAATTGGAATATGGGAAACGATGTGTCACAGTGGATAAGAGAAAGGCCTAGAATCAAGAATAGCTGTTTCAGATACTTCCCAGCTGTGTGACCCTGGGCAAGGCATTAAACCTTAGTTTCCCTCAGTTTTATGTATAAAATAGAAATAGTAATAGCTCCCATGTCTCAAGTTCATGGTGAGGATCCAATAAGCTAAAATTCTTAAGCATCTAGTGTATGGTAAGCCTAATACGAATATTAGCTATTGTTGTTATTCCACCCATTTAAATACTTACAAATTCACATATGATCATTAAGATTTCCTAGAGCAATATGAATCTCTGTCTCGAAGACTCTTTACAATTCAGATATCTCCAAATAGAACTTTACAATTTAGATACAAATAGCGATTTTTTTTTGTACACAGGGTGGGGACGGGGGATGGGATAAGCATATGGTGTCTAATATGTGCTAGGCACTATACTCAGCATTTTGCAAATATCTCACTTGATTGTCACAACCCTGAAGGGTAGGTGATTTATTTTCCCCCATTTTATTGTTGAGGAAACTGAAGCAAACAGAGGTTAAGTGACTTGCCCAAGATCAAATTGCCAGAAAGTATGTGAGACTGGATTTGAATTCACGTCTTCCTGCCTCCTGCCCAATTCTTTGTCAATTGCACCAACTATATGGCACACCTAGGTAATCTTATATAGAAGAAATTTTGTAGAAATATCTTGTGTTACAATGATTTTCTTCCCTACCTCAATGGTAATGTTCCGTTAATTCTAAAATCTGTTAATTTAATACCATGACAGTTCTATATTCAGGTCCTAGGCAGCATAGTGCAAAGCATGCTAAATTTGGAAGACAAACTGCATTCAAATCCCAGCTCTATCACTGGCTAGCTTTACGACCTTGGGAGAGAGACTTGATATTTTAGAACCATATTTTCCTTATTTGTAAAAGAAAAAGAGAAAACCTCCCTTATCTCTCTCAGAACTGGCAGTATCAAATGAAATAATACATACAGTACCTTGTTTAAAGTATGAGATAGGAAGTATATAATTTCATTTCTAGAGTGGGGGCACTGAACCAGAAATAATAGTGACTGAACTACAAATAACCACCTACTGTGATACACAAGGATTCAGAAGAATTGGCTTCTTTTGAAGTAGCCTGTGTAGGTGACTCTTTCCGTGGAGCCAAATTGAGCATGCCTACTTCAAAGTGAAATGTGCATCCAACACCAAAAACATGTGTGAAGGGTCACATAAGAGAGCCATCACAATAATCATTGGTACAACGGTGCCTTGATTTCAGAAAGAATGGAATTCAACTCTGCCTCTCACACTAATTCTTTGTGGAAAACTGGCCAAGTCAATAAATTTCCCCATGCCCAAAGAAACTTTCTAAGAATGTTAATTTCAGAGTAGGTGATGATTTCTATTGGTAGGTATTTCTTGGCTAGGAGGTACCTGTAACAATGGAGTCATGGATCCCAGTAAACAAAAAAAGAGTCATATCTATGTACGGAGATAGATTGCTCTAGATAATACTTATGTTTAATTAATTTGTATGTGCATTTATCTGCGTATGTTTGCATAGGATGTTATTGCAATTGTTCTGGTGACATGTGATGAGGTCCTGAATTAGATCTCTGGCTACATCACTGGAGAAAACAGTGTGTACCCTGCATAATAATTTGACCTAGGGTGGTGACTGTATGAGTGAGGTAAGAAGAGTGAATATAACAGAGGTACTGTAGAAATAGAAATGGTCAGACACAGAGTTATAGACATAGATAGATAGATAGATAGATAGGAAGAATGACAGATAAATACACACATACCTATGCATACACATATATGTATATGTATATGCATGCATATATGTCTATATATGTATACAGATATGTGTGTACATCCATATACATGGATATATAGCCACACAGATAAATGCATATAGACTTATGCATATAAATATGCATATGTACACTCACTGTGACGGAGAAAATGTTTCATGACAAAAATTGTTTTCAGTTGAATATTTTCCCCAGTCCAAAATTATTTTAACTTGAACCAAAAAGTTAACTTTCTGTGTCTGATTTATAAGGCAGAGATGGGTCAGGATGATCCAAAGTTAATCCATTGAGAAAAATTGACCCAGCAGCCATTCATCTTGTTCCTGTCGTGTTCTACTGCTTAAATGGGAGGCTATTCTTCCCAGGAGGATACTATCAGACTGAACTGTCGATCCTTGCAATGGAGTTATAGTTCCACAAGTATGAACTCATTCTCAAGCAAAGAGATGCTATCAGCGATGAATCTCCATTCCTGTCAATGATGCCGCACTTCCTAGTGCACTGGCCACCGCACTTGAGTAGATTGCTATTGAAACAAATCTTCAGTGAAGAGGGGAAAAAATCCATTCCCAAACACAATAACCATGTTTTAAGCTGTGTGTGACAACCAAGGAAATATTTCTATCCCCCTCAAAAAAAGACCTCATTAACTTCCTTCTTAAACCTCTTTCTTCAAACTTTGCTATTTCTATTGAGGTTATCATTATCCCTCTACTCTAGATTATAGTTCAGATTGAGTGATTGATTACATTGATTCATTTGATACTTTAAGATGTGCATGAATTCAGGAGCAAAGTTTGCTCACTCCTTGATTTAGTAGATGGTTTTCATGAGCTGCTGTAACCCAAAACTCTATCATTAGGCAAACACTCTTTGTATAGTAAAAGTCTCCAAAATCACTCTACTCTGTGACGACAAGACTACAATCTATTGCAATATCCACACTCAGTGCCATTCTAAGTTAAAAAGACCTGCAAGTGTGTTATAGATGTTGCCTTTGGAAACCTCTGCAACACATTGTGTCATTGGATAGAGATTTCAATAGAGGGTATTATCCTTCACTGATATTGTGTGTGTTTCAATGCAACTATGTCTTCTTTACCAGATTTAATTAAGAGAGGACTTGTATTGCATATGTGTTTCATAATCCCTTACATGGCTTTGCAAAAGTTGCCAAGTTAGCACTCTGTGACTGAATGAGTCAGAGTATTATTGATTACACTGATCGCAGTGGTCCAAAAATAGCAGACTGAAAGAGTAAATAATTTATATATAGTGTCCCCAAAGTATTTTGCAATTTTAAGCTCTTCAAGGGTCAAAGTTTTCTAAGATTTTTTGAATATGCTGTAGAGGTAATCACGGACCTTTGATGAGACTTGCCTTTCAAATGTAAGGCCAAGCAAAATGGGACTTTTCGCTGTTTTTGTTTGAGTGCTTCTCAGCACTGAGGTGATCAAGTGCGCTTGGGTCCTGAGAAGTATATATAAGTTCTGAGGTTGCTATTTTGTTTTGGGGTCTCACTCATTGGAAGAGTGTTGATGTGGAGACTCTGGATAGCTGTTGGTTCTTATTGTGAAAGGGAAGAAGTGATTGTAACAACAATGTTACTAGCAGCTACTGTGGAGATGTGAAACCAACAAAATCAGCACACAGGAGGGTTACTAGCACAGGTTCTTTGATCTGCTTTTCTAAGCAAAGCAATTTGAAGGGATTTACTATCTCACTTTGATCAAACATTCATAAATCATTCACAGAGTTCAGGGAGGAAAGTCAGCACCCTGAACTTCAGAGAGAATACAAACAAAACTTTCAAGCAGAAATTATATAAACAGTGCAAACACACGTGGAAATCAACAGATTGGCCTCTGGCTGTCTGACTAGGGAATTACATACATGGTTACTGGAGAGGGAAGAACCAACATCTGGGTTTTTAAAGCCAGGGGCCTCCTTAACAGCTATCCAGCTATCAACACTCTTCCAATGAGTGAGCCCCCAAAACAAAACGCCAACCTCAGAACTTATATATACTTCTCAGGACCCAAGGGCACTTGATCACCTCAGTGCTGAGAAGCACTCAAACAAAAACAGCAAAAAGTCCCATTTTGCTTGACCTTACATTTGAAAGGCAAGTCTCATCATAGGTACTTGATTACCACAGTTCTGAGAAGCACTCCAAAACAAAACACAAAAGGATCCCACTTTACCTGCCCCATTCAAACAAAAGTGAGGCTCATTAAAAGCACTTGGTTGCATTAGCATTCCAAAAGAGAAGAGAGCAAAAAAGTCCCACCCTAATTACCATAACAATGATGTGTACTGAAAAATAAACAAATAAGGAAATTATTCCATCATTCATTCACTTATTCGGTGGTCATGTACTATGCACCTACTATGTGCCAGTAACTGCAGTAGTCCCTGTCAAGTCAAGGGCAAAAGTTAGAGTACCCATGACCTCATAAAATTTAGAATATTCTGGGCACAGCTACTCTATCAATCAAAAAAACTCTTAAGGCCATTTTATGTGCCAGACACTGTGCTAAGTAATGTAAATATCAAAAGAAAGGTGAAACATTCCTCACCCTCAAGGAGCTAACATTGTAAACAATAGATTAGAGTTTTCCTCATTTTTCACCTGTTCAAACTTCTCTGGGGTCACATGACTTCACCCTGCCCCAGGAAGTTTATTATTGGTAAACCTCATCATTAGGTAAGATCTCATCAACTTTACCATTTTACCACATCACTACCTTCAGTCCCTCTAGTTGGAAGGTGGAGTAATGAACTCCAAAACCTCCATTTAAGAAGGGAGTTCAGCTCAGACAACCAGGTGGTGCAGTGGATAGAGTGCTGGGCCTGAAGCTGAAATCCAGCCTCAGACCCTCAGACTAGTTGAGTGACCTGGGGAAGTCACTTACCCTGCTTGTCCTAGTTCTTCACCCATTAAATTAGATGGAGAAGGAAATAGCAAATAACAGCAATATCTTTCCCAAGAAAACCCCAAATGGGCTCATGGAGAGTTGTATATGACTAAAATGAATGAATAACAAAATCAAATGAGACATTTCATTTCTCAACAGGCTATACTAGTCTGGAACTTCTCTGACTTCCCCAAGATGCCTTCATCATTAGGTGTCTTTCTCCCATCCACATCTCCCCAGCTCATCTCCTTTTAAGTCTTTTGTGTGATGTGTTCTCTTATTAGAGTGTAAACTTTTTGAGAGCAGGAATTGTCTTTCTTTCTTTCTTTTTCATGTCTGCATCCCTATTAGCACAGTGCCTGGCTTAGATGAGATACTTAATAAATGTTTACTGACTGACTGACGGTAGATGAAAGTAAACACAAAATATTCATTATTGGGTAAAAATTATCCATATATACTTGGACCAGGAACTGTCCTGCATTGGACCTTATTTTCCTCATTTGTATAATGAGCAAGAACGAAGAGATGGTCTCTAACATGAGTTACATTGTGAATGGTCTATTAGTTGCTCCTTGCTTAGTAATTTCAAGGTGTGGAAATTTCAAATACTGACTAGCTTTGCTTGCCTTGGTGTCTCTTGAATAAAGGCCAATTGTGTGGTTTCAGTTTGTTCTAATACCTTTCAGTACATGAATCTTAGAAATAGGAAAAAACACCACTCACAAACAAATTTAAAGCAATTGAACTTAAAAAAGTGATTGGGTGATAGCTTCTCATGTTTTCTCTAGAACATAAAGGAAATAAGGAGACTTGATCAGCAAAAACAAGGAACAAAACATGTTAACTACTAAACTCTCAATGCATCCTCTTTGTCAGTCCAGTAGAATATCCTAAACCCAACAGTGACAACAAAAATGTATTAATAAAGTAAGATAATGAGAGGAATTAATACAAAGAAAAATAAGCTCCCTCCACCAAAAAAAATGACCTAAATAACTCCCACAGTTTCTAGAAACATAAAAATACCAGAATGTTTATTATGGGGTAGGGGGAAGATTCCATCTGTTATCATTGGTTTGCCATCAGCAGCTGGGCTCCTCCAAATCTCAGATTCTGGTGCTATCACCCCAATTCACCTCCCCACTGCCCAATTCAGAGTTGAATCTCTTGCCATTGTTCTAGACAGACTATGGGTAATTCATTCATATGAATGTAACAGGCAGCCAGTTTGGCTTCAGTTGTCCTGTGTAATATAGAGGCTGAGTTTCTGAAAATATCCTCATAGCTCACTAATGACTTCACAAATTCAGTGCCAAGGACAAGATTTATTCTATCCCTGACCAGTACGTCCCCAAATGGGACATGAAAAGATTCAAATGGCAGCATCACAGTTGTTTAAAACTGCTGCTTTTCCTGCTCCAGGCCTAAACAAATGGATAATGATGCCAAGGTGGACATCTTGGTAGATAGTAGCCAAGTCAACCTTTGACAAGAGAAATGGCAGTCAACTTTGTTGATCAGAGTATTTCAAGAAGAAGTATTTCAAAGGGCAAATCAAGTGAATGCAGCCAACATAGCTCCAATGCACTGTTTTCAATCGCTAAGTTGGGGGCCAAATGACTAACCAAATGAGTTATATGACTCCAAAACTAAATGGCCATGGAGAATCTATACAGTTGGGGTAAAGGGACAGGTTTAATGCCAGACCGATAGGTTTACATAGTCTATCCATTTATACAGAACTGGGTTTTATGGTTCTGGATTAGAGCTAGGGCAAAAAGAGTGTAAATTTTAGTGGTATGTATACCAGATTGAGAATCATACAATCAAAGTTTAATTCCTGGATCTCTTATTTTCCTCCTTTCCTGCACTGGTCATTTTGCTGCTCAATACATCCAATCATTCATCAACATACCTGTGCATGTAACTTATCTCACCTCATCTCACCTTCATATTGTAGGTTTTATTTAACGTTCAAGTCACACACCACCATCTTCAAAGAAGCGTTTGCTGCCCTCCACTCCTCCTACCTAAATCATTTATACCCACAGAAAAAATGTATGTGTATGTACATGTGTCTGTTTATCAAATAGTAAATTTAATCACCTAAAGTGCAAGGAATATTTCATTTGTGTTGTTATATTGCCACCACTTAGAACAGTGTCAGACATATAGTAAGAGCTTAATAACTGTCATTGATTGATCACTCAATCTTACTCAGCCTTGCCTTCTTCATCAGTAAAATGAGGGGATAAGGTAGAAGAAAACACCAGAATTCTAAATCCTATAATCCAATAATACCCAAATTTCCATAAGGAGCAATGACAAGGGGACTCTCTTCACCCAGATGTGGGGAAGAGAGAGAGAGAGAGAGAGAGAGAGAGAGAGAGAGAGAGAGAGAGAGAAAGAAAGAGAGAGAGAGAGAGCAATAGAGCAGATATATTCATTTCTTCATTTCTTTTGGCATCTCAAAAAGCTCTAGACAAGATCTTAGGTGAGTCTAGATTGATAATTAAACTCCATTTTTTTCTGGGAATGATTATGAATATTTTGTGAGATATTAAATATTTTATTCAAAAATCTTAGAATTTTGTTCTTATATCTTTTCTTTTCTATTGATTTGGACATTTCTTATGAGGCCAGAATTTTTTTGTAAATATATCCAATGCTTCTGGGAGTCAGTGGATGTGTGAGTTCATGATATTAGTTCTTTTCTTCTGAGATTATCTGCAAAACCAACCTGTCATGGTTTGATAAGATACTTCCTTTAAATATGTACCACAGTAGAAAGAACCTTGGATTGGAAGTCAGAGGGCCTTAATTCAAATTCTTTACTTGATATTATTAACTGATGGACCTTGGATTGGAGAGACTACTCTCTGTAGTGCCTTCTAGTTCAAGATGGATGATCCTATGATCCTACACTTTTGTTGGATGGGGCCTTACTTATAATTCCTTGTAGAATTGTCATGTTTCCTCCATGCCATTTGGGGGATTGTCAATTTTAATCCATTTGTGACTATACTCTTCAGTGACCTATAGTCAAAGAACATGCTATTCTTCATCAAATCAATTTACCTTTCAAACAAAATTATGAATTATATTAATGGGCTTCAGTCTCTTAAAACATATCCTCTATTGCTGAAAAGTTCTCATCCTGAGGACTCCATTGGACATTAATGATTCCTGAGGGGAGAAAATGTGACTTATACTTAAAAAACAAGAATAATTGAAATTAGATTCCTAAATTATGGATACAAAAAGTAATTTGAGAAATCATAATAGTTGGAGATCACTTTAGATCTGATGAATTGGAGTCTTTCATGGAAGTGATGAAAGTGGAATTAAAGTTTAATGATTGAATGAAAAAAGTGAAGAATAACTTCCAAATGGATGTAAAGATGTTAGGAAAGGTAAGGATGTAGGAAAGTAAAGGATGCATATACCACTCAGGGTTGAACCATTTCCAGGATTTTGTGTGATGGTAAGATGAAGCTTGAAGGCAGCAAGATGGCTCAGTGGATAGAGCACTGAGCCTGAAATTGGAAAGACCTGAGTTCAAATTTGGCCTCAGACACTTACTAACTCTGTGACCTTGGGCGAGTCACTTACCGTCTTTGCTTCAATCTATTGGAGAAGGAAATGGCAAATCACCACAATACATATGCCAAGAAAATCGCATGGACAGAACTGTGCTATGGTCCACGGGGTCATGAAGGCCTAGGCAGAACTGAATGATGACAGCAATGACAACATCGGTTCATCCTATACCTATATGCCAAGGTGCTTTTTCATGGAATGAAGCAATAAGGGACAGTAAGAATTTCCTAACGACTAGGGAAATGCTGGGGGGTAAAGCATCTTTCTAACTTTCTTCTTTTATCTGAGATGACCAGCTTGATAAAAAAAAAAGCATCACTCCTGAGACAAGTACTTTAGAATCTAGTGAACTCTTATTTCCCTGACACAAAAATAATCACCAAAGAGTTGGCATCTGTCTTGTTCTGAAAATAGCATTTTTGGAGAGCAGAAACATTTCAGATGTACAAGAAATGGGACTTACATACTCTTTAGATAAGGTTCAAATAATAAGAATCATTAAAGTTAAATGATCACTATAGGTTTTCCTCTGCTTTCTTATAGTTTCTTTTCCCCCAACAGTTTTTGTATTAAATATTTTTTCTGCATAAGATCAAGTGAATAAAAATCTATCCAATAAGAGACACTTAGAACACTTGAAATTAATTTCTTGCCTAGAATTACAATTGAAAATAAACTGAGAATTATGTTGTATAGGAACTTTGAAATTTTTCTTCTTTCCTTCTTTTCATTTTCCTTTCTTTCCCCCCTTTATTTCTTTTTTTCTCTGTCTTCATTCATTAATTTATCCATTCACTGATTTCTTTCTTAGTCATGGGCCTCTTTAACAGAATGTGGAAGTCCCTATCAGACCAGTTTTGTTAAATGCATAAAATACAATGAATGGGCTTAGAAAGAAAACAAATTGGGAGCAGAGCCAAGATGGCGGCTAGAAAGCAGGAACTTGCCTAGGGGTCTCCCCCAGGACCCTCCAAAAACCTATAAAATAGCTCTGAACAAATTCTAGAACTACAGAACCCGCAAAATAGCTGAGGGAAGCAGGGCTCCAGCACAGGACATCCTGGATGGATGCTGGGTAAGGTCTATCATACCGTGATGGTAGTGGAACAGAGCAGAGCCCAGCGTGGGCTGCGCCAGACTGGGAGCTGGGTGGAACAGGCCCTAGCACCCTAAATAGGTGAGCTGTGGCAGTTACCAGACTTCGCAACCCACAAACACCAAAGACAACAGAGAAGGTTAATGGGAAAAAAAAAAAAAAACTTCAGGGACAGAGTGAAAGGAGTTTGCTGTTCATCTACCACCTCGAGGGCAACAGAAGTGGTACAGCCACAGAACTACAGCTGCAGTTGCTTCTGGCCCCAGACCCACTGGGTGGGAGGAATTAATTGGCAGATCCTAGCAATAGCGCAGAGCCTGCTCAGATCTGAGTCACGGTTAGGGTTGGCAGTTCTTTGGGGAGGAGGAGTGCTGGTGTGGCAGAGCTTGCTATGTAGAAATATCTCTGAAAACAACAGCTTGGGACAAAGTACTCTATACTCTACAAGCAGTCATACCCCAACATAAAGCTCAAGGATAAAGTAGTTGGCTGAGAACGTGGCCAGGCAGTGAGAACAGACTCAAATTCAGACTCAGATTTTGGAATCTTTCTCTGGTGACAAAGAAGACCAAAACATACAGCCAGAAGAAGCCAACAAAGTCAAAGAGCTGATTCAACAATCCAGCTAGCAGCTTCTGTGGGGGTGTAAGATCTATCAACAACGAGCACCCAGAAAGCTGCCAACACAGTTCTTTTTGATCTGCTTTACTTAAGGAAAGCAATGTTAAGGGGTTAACAATCTTACTTTAATCCAGAATGCAAATATCATTTGCTTAGTTCAGGGGAAAAAAACAGCACCCTGAATTACAGAACAAATACAATTCAACATCTGGGTGTATAGCCGGGGAGCTCATTATAATGGTTTGCCCAGAGTCATGTGCCACTCCTGCTGTAGCTCAGAGCTCCAAGCGAGAATGCTAACCTCTGCACTTATATATCCTGTTCAGGGCCCCCACCTCACCCAGGCTGGGCTTGGAAAAGTTCCCCAACCCCAATATCACATCAGATACAAATCAATGGCTCCCAATTGTCTCAGTGCTGAGAAATACAAAAACAACCCACTTTATCTGCCCCACTCAAACAAAGGCCAGAATCATTAAATGTCAACAGCAAAAAGTCCCACCTTAATTACTATTACAAGAGCCTACATCAAAAGCCTCCAAGAAAAACATGAACTGGTCTCAGGCCACAGAAGAGCTCAAAAAGGATTTGGAAAAGCAAGTTAGAGAAGTAGAGGAAAAATTGGGAAGAGAAATGAGAGTGATGCAAGAAAGCCATGAAAAACAAGTACATACACACACAAACATACTACACATCCATCCATCCAATGTGTACATGTATGTAAGGTATACATGCATGTGTATAAATGTATATCATCTTATTTGGACCTCACATTTCAAGACTTTATGGTAGTATTCAAAGCATTGTTATTCCAGTTTTCCAGATAAAGAATTAAGATCTGCACAGTCAAGTAACTTGTTCAAGGTCACCCAGCTCAGTATGAAAGGCAAAATTGGAACCCTGGTTTTCTGGCCCCATGTTATTTATTCCTTCACACCCCTCCCACCCCAAGACCTCTTCCTAACTCTCTAACCTTTTCCCCCAATATTCTGTTAACAGCCTTCTCACCCTAGAAGATGCCTTCATCCCTGTACCTTTTTCAACCTAGAAGATCTTTTCATCTCTGGGACATCATCTGTTCCTCCCATAATTTCAGGTTGAAGGAACACCAGGTTCAGTCCATTCCTCTTCAGCCTCATTCTTGACTCTGGACTTCTTTATACACCTCCTCCCATGTACCCTCTTTGTAGTTACTTCTGTTCCCCCACCTGCTTTTCAGCATCCCCTTATATAATTTTCTCAGTTAGAAATACCACTCTTTCAGTGCAGGAATTTTGGTTTTGCTTGTATTTGAATTTGCATCACTTAGAACCGCACCAGGCACACAGCATTTAATAAATGCTTGTTGACACAGATTAATTTTACTTTACTCGATTTATGATTCAATGGTATTTATAATTAAACCCTTCATCTTGAAACTAGTGCTGTTTAAAAATCTCCTTCTGTCTTCGATGTATAGATAACAGGCATCAAGGACATTGCTTGTGCCCTCCTGTTTGTCATCTCTGTCATCTATCCTTCCACTTAAGCACATTGCCTTTGAAAAAGCCACAATGGATATGTGTTGTGGGAGAAAACATTGCTTTACAACATTAATCTTGAAGGGTTAGTAACCCATCACATACACCTTTAAGTGTTCCTGAATAAGCAGGTGCATATGGTTTGTTCATTTAATTTTATCTAAATTACTTTTATTATAATTATTAATATATTATACCTCTGTGTTGGGGTCTGCTGCCCCCCCAACACCCAGGCCTTTGTCCAGCAAAGAACCTGATCTTGTGGACAATGAATGAAGTGGGAGACGAGGTGGTTAGTAACTCCGATTTATTCAGGTTAGCAGCAAACTTTTATATCTTTGGTTATTTAGGTACTATCTTTGGTTACATGGGCACTAGGACCACCCTGGTTCTGCCTACTCTCCTCCCCTTCTTTTCCCGTGCTCTCCTGAAGCTCCCTGTGGTCAGGCAAGTCCAGATAAAGAACCGGAAGTGCCATGTGGTCAGGCAAGTCCAGACATAGAACCGGAAGTGCCATGTGGTCAGGCAAGTCCAGACAAAGACCTGAAATTGCCACATAGGTAACAAAGGCGAGACCCTTCCTTCTGGCTCCATCCTGTTCCACCCATATTGCAGAGCCCCGAGTTTACCTCAGCAGGGCCTGGACTCAGAGGTCCGAGGAGGGCAGGGGTTGGCTCTAACTCGCCCGTTACACCTCTGAGGTTAAGTGATCCTAGATTCCAACTAAGATAATGCTTCCTTTCATGTAGCCTAAATATACTTTCTTCATAGACTGGGCGATATGTCTTAGGGATGATATTGTAGAATTGGATTTGTCTGAAAAGAACATTGTATTATGGGGGTTTTAACCCTTATATATCTGGAAGTTCCACTTTGGGGCTACTGCTGTCCTTAGGTTGATAACTATCGCATCTAGTACCACACAAACTCCCCATATTACCTCTCCTTTCCAGATATCATCCTATCCACCATGCCCTTTTTCTTGGATGACTTGTGTCAGGCTGTTCCATTCACATGGTTTGCAGCCCCCTGTCACTTTCAAAAGCAAAATGTTCCTCTCTCTCCACAACTCCTTTAGATGTGTTGTGTCCTTGATTAAAACATATGCTACTTGGTATGAGCAACAATTTTTGCTTCTGTATTTGTATCCCTAGTGTTTACCACAAAATTTATAGAATACTATATTCCTAATACGTGATATTTCAATCATTCATTCACTATTACCTGCCATTTTATTGATTTAAAAAAAAACTTAGGTAAACGAAGGTTGAGTGACTTTTGCAAATGTCCTCTGGTTATAATTTCATGATTATTTCTACTGCACTCCATTCTTCCATTTTACTAGTTATATCCTATATGTCTAGGATTTTTTGAATGAATACTTGTTCCAAAATCCATTAGGCCCAGTGATCATAACCTTTAAAGATGGCATTAAGTAGTATGCCAGCTAACATTTTCCTCTTATTGTTTCATCTGCTTTAATGTTTAAACAGAATCAGAATTTTGATGTTGGGAAAGACATCAGTGACCACCTAGGCCCACCCTTTTTGGAGGAAGAATACACTGATTTTATCAAGCAATCAACAAGAATTGATCACGTAACTACCATGTAATAGGAAGTGGGTCTGCAAATGCAAAGAATAAGGCAATCCCTAGTTCCAAGAAACATTCTGATAAATACATGTAGAAACGTGTAAATGTAAGAATGAGATATTGCTTTAGTAAATCAAATTAGTTAATTACTCACCCATCTAAATAAGTGATAAGATGCTCTTGTGACTGAACCCCAGAAAACAATCTCTATTGTAGGCTTTAGGAGCAATCAAATGTGAAAAGCTCTTGGAACGAGTGTGAATTGCACAGAAATTTTGTTACGATTGGCTGAGGAAATTTAATCAAACCCTAGTGGTCATTTAGAAAAATAGCAATGTAGTTGGAAAGTAAAAGTTATTCAAGAAATGGGAGGAAGAAAAGGGTAAAATTAAGCCCCTGAAGAGAAATTGCTTAGGGAGGAAGGATAAGCTCTGTCTAGGCCTTGGCTTTTATCTTCTCCAATCTTTTGGCTAGAGGAAGATTTTAAAGCTTCCATTTATCAGAGTGGTTTTAGACTTCCCAACTTCCTACCACCATACTACTGGCATTCCTAGATGAGTTGCATTTGGAACAAATGAAAAAGTGAATGATTCATGGCTCCCAAAGGAACCCAGTAAAGAAACTTCAATATGTCTAAGGAAAACTTCTTGAGCACCCCACAAAGCATTTCCAGCAATAACGGCCTTTGAGTTATCTGTTTGTCACATGTACTCTCTGATCTTGAGTCTATTCTCTCTTGGATTCTGTGTAGACTGGGATTTAAATGTGTCATATGTTTTTTTGGGGGGTGGGCAGGGATGTTTCGTACTAACTGTTCTTCCTAGACCACTTTAGTAAATATCTCTAACTAAAAACTCATTATATCTGATGGATAAAAGGTTAATTTCCTCAAAATTAGAGGGAAAACATATCAAAATAGGGGACCAAGTGGCTAGCATTAGAAAAAGATAACTATTAAATCTATGTTAATTTTAAAACCAAATGGGAGAGATGAAACCTCGTTTATGCAGCCAGCCTTCTCATGTTAAAGTGAACATAGAGCATCATTACATGAAGTATACATATAAATTGGATAAATGGAATTAAACACAAATAAATAAAACACAATGTAATTTGTAAGGGAAAGCACTAGCAGTTAGGAGGGGAAAGAAAGGCCACACACAGAAACTATTGTTTGTATTGTGCCTTAAGGAGGAATATACGAATATATAAATGGGAATCAGCTTTTCAAATGAGGTAGGTCTGCAAGAGCTATCTCAATCCCGAAGATTACTGGTTATGCTTTGGGAAAACTACCAATATTAGGATGTTTTGACTGGCATAAAACCCGCATTTGTCTCTTGCTAGTTTCCAACATTTCCTTAATTACTCTTTTGCTCATTTTTTGTCATTTTTGCATTTGAACCTAGAATTTTTCTGTGAAGGCCACGTACTTTCTCAAATACTCCAATCTAGTGAGATCCTTATGTATTTTTTCCATTGATGCTAATTCTCTCTCTCTCTCCCTCTCTCTCTCTCTCTCACTCTCTCTCTCTGTCTCTTTCTGTCTCCCTGTTTTTGCTTCTCTGTCTCTGTCTTTGTCTCTCTGTCTGTGTCTGTCTCTCTGTCTCTGTCTATCTCTGTCTCTGTCTCTCTGTGTCTCTATCTCTCTGTCTCTGTTTCTGTCTCTATCTCTCTCTGTCTCTCCTCTCTTTCTCTCTCCCTCTGTCTCTCTGTCTCTCTCTCTTTCTTTCCCTCTCCCACTCTTCTAGGGCTTTTCCTAAATTTCTGTTGATAGTATACAAATACCAGTTGAAAACATGACCTATCAAAGAGTTATCCCTAAATTTCATCACATGATGACAGCATTGTTACTTGTAAATACATTTGGTAACATCTTTTAATTTTGTTCTCATTCGTGCACTGATTGTGATCATTAAGATTAATTAAAAACCTTTTCCACCCTTGAACAAAATTTATTTTTATTGGGCATTGTTTAGCAAACCAAGCATCATATTATCTACTTCTGGTTAAATCTTCAAGGAAAACACCATTTGGCTTTAACGTTTTTGGTTTAGAAAAAAAGAATAATTTCTTTGAAGAAGTAGAAGACAGATAGTGGAAGATTTTGAATACATTATTAATGATCCAAATATTGTTTAGAGTTAATGAACTGTCTATTCTCTTTCTTTTCTCAGCTATGTTATATATACATTGGGTTGGGGATTAAAGAGGAACATATTAGAGAATGAACATAATATAAAATACACAACAAAAAAAGATGTTATTTTTTCTTTTTTAATTAAGATTTTTTATTTTTAGCTTAAAACACTCAGTTCTACATTAATTTGAGTTCCAGATTTTCTTCCCCCCCCCACCCCGATCCCTCCCCAAGACTGCATGGAATCCAATATATCTTCGGCATATAACTTCGAATTGAATTTATTTAAACAATAGTCAAGCTTTAAAGAAGAATTATGACCAATGGAATGAACCATGAGAAAGAAGAAACAAAACAAAAACAAAAGAGAAAAAAAAAAACAAAGGGAAAAAATGGAGAGCAAAGAGTGTGGCTCAATCTGCATTCAGATTCCACAGTTCTTTCTCTGGATGTAGATAGCTCTCTCCATCATGAGTCCTTTGGATTTGTCTTTGGAGTTTGTATTAGTAAGAAGAGTGAAGTCTATCAGGGTTAGTTATCACAGAATCCATATATCTGTGGTTGTGTATAATGTTCTGGTTCTGCTCCAATCACTCAGCCTTATATCATGTAGGTTTTTCCAGTTTCTTATGAAGTCCGTATCTTCCTTATTTCTTATGGTGCAATAGTATTCCAGTACATTCATATACCACAACTTGTTCAGCCATTCCCCAATTGTTGGGCAGCCCCTTGATTTCCAATTCTTTGCTACTACAAAAAAAGCCACTATAAACATTTTTGTACATATGGGTCCTTTTCCCATTTGTATCATCTCTTTGGGATACAACCCTAGAAGTGGTATTGCTGGGTGAAAGGGTATGAACATTTTTATAGCCCTTTGGTCATAGTTCCAAATTGCTCTCCAGAATGGCTGGATCAGTTCACAACGCCACCAGCAATATAACAGTGTTCCAATTTTCCCACATCCTCTCCAGCATTTATCATTTTCCTGTTTTGTCATTTTAGCCAATCTGACAGGAGAGAAGTGGTACCTAACAGAGAAATGATTTGCATTTCTCTGGTCAGTAATGATTTCAAGCATTTTTTTCATATGCCTATAGATATGTTGAATTTCTTCCTCTAAAAACTGCAGATCCTTTGATCTTTTCTCAATTGGGGAATATCTTATATTCTTATAAATTTGTCTCAGTTCCCTGTATATTTTAGAGATGAGGCCTTTATCAGAGACACTATTTGTAAAGATTTTCTCCCAATTTTCTGCTTCCCTCTTAGTCTTTGTTGTATTGGCTTTTTTACACAAAACTTTTCAGTTTAGCATAATCAAACTTATACATTTTGCATTTTGTGATGCTCTCCATGTCTTGTTGTGTCATGAATTCATTGCTTTCCCATGAATCTGACAGGTAAACTATTCCTTGCTCTCCCAAATTGCTTATAGTATCAACTTTTATTCCTAAATCATGAACACATTTTGACTTTATTTTGGTATATGGCATAAGATATTGGTCTGTGCCCAGTTTCTGCCCTACCATTTTCCAATTTTGCCAGCCGGTTTTTGTGAAATAGTGACTTCTTAACCCAGAAGCTGGATTATTTAGGTTTATCAAAGAGTAGATTGCTATTGTCATTGAGTACTGTGTCTTGTGTACTTAACGTATTCCACTGATCTACCACTCCATTTCTTAGCCAGGACTTGGTAGTTTTGATGACTGCTGCTTTATAGTAGAGTTTAATATCTGATATGGCTAGGCCACCTTCCCCAGCATTTCTTTTCATTAATACCCCAGATATTGTAGAAGTCTTATTCTTCCAGATGAATTTTGTTATTATTTTATCTAGCTCTACTTTTTGGTAGTTCAATTGGTATGGCACTGAATATATAGACTAATTTAGGTAAAATTGTCATTTTTATTATATTAGCTCAACCTAACCATTTATACACATCTGACTTTATTTGTGTGAAAAGTGTTTCCTAATTGTGTTCATATAGGCCCTCGGTTTGTCTTGGCAGATAGACTCCCAAATATTTTATAGTGTCTACAGTAACTTTAAATGGATTTACTCTTTCTATCTCTTGCTGTTGGGCTTTGTCAGTAATGTATAGGAATGCTGAGGATTTATGTGGGTATATTTTATATCCTGCAACTTTGCTAAAGTTGTTTATTATTTCAAGTAGTTTTTTACTTGATTCACTAGGATTCTCTAAATAAATCATCATATCATCTGCAAAAGTGATAATTTAGTTTCTTCTTTGCCTATTCTAATTTCTTCAATTTCTTTTTCTTCTCTTATTGCTACAGCTAACATTTCTAGTACCAAATTGAATAGTACGGGTGATAATGGACATCTTGTTTCACCCCTGATCTTATTGGGAATGTATCTAACTTTTCCTCATTACAAATAATGCTTGTTGGTGGTTTCAGGTAGATGCTATTTATAATGTTAAGGAAGGCTCCATTTATTCCTATGGTTTTTAGTGTTTTTAATAGGAATGGGTGTTGTATTTTGTCAAAAGGTTTTTCTGCATCTCTTGAGATGATCATATGGTTTCTGCTAGTTTTGTTGTTGATATGATCAATTATGCTGATAGTTTTGCTAATATTGAACCAGCCTTCCATTCCTGGAATAAATCCTACTTAGGCATAGTGTATTATTCTCATAATAAGTTGCTGCAATCTTTTTGCTAATATTTTATTTAAAATTTTTGCATCAATATTCATTAGAGAAATTGGTCTAAAATTTTCTTTCTCTGTTTTGACTCTTCCTGGTTTGGGTATTAGTATCATATTTGTATCATAAAAAATAATTTGGTAGGAATCCTTCTTCACCTATTTTCCCAAATACTCTACAAAGTATAGGAATTAATTGTTCCTTAAATGTTTCACATGTATTGTCTTAATTTCCTCTTCATTGGAGGTGAATTCACCCTTTTCATTTTTGATATTGGTCATTTGATTTTCTTCTTTTTTTTATCAAATTGACCAAAGGTTTATCAATTTTATTGTTTTTTTTCATGAAACCAGCTCTTTGTTTTATTTATTACTTCAATAGTTTTTTTGGTTCCAGTTTTATTAATCTCTCCTTAGATTTTCAGTATTTCTAGCTTGGTATTTAATTGGGGATTTTCAATTTTTTTCTTTTTCTAGCTTTTTGAGTTGCGTGCCCAATTTGTTGATCTCCTTTTTCTCTATTTTATTCATGTAAGCATATAGAGATAAAAATTCCTCTTAAGAACTGCTTTTGCTGCATCCCATAAGTTTTGATATGTCATATCATTATTGTCATTCACTTGAATGAAGTTATTAATTGTTTCTATGATTTATTCTTTGGCCCACTTTTTCTTCGGAATTAGATTATTTACTTTCTAATTAATTTTTAGCTTATTTTTCCATGGTTCTTTATTACAAATAATTTTTATTGCACTGTGATCTGAAAAGTATGCTTTCACTACTTCTGACTTTCTGCACTGGATTGTGAGGATTTTATGCCCTAGTACATGGTCAATTTTTGAGTATGTGCCATGTACCGCTGAGAAAAACTTCTTTTCCTTTTAATACCCATTCAGTTTTCTCCAAAGGTCTATCTTATCTGCCTTTTCTAAAATTCTATTTGCCTCCTTAACTTCTTTCTTGTTTATTTTGAGGTTAGATTTACCAAGTTCAGACAGAGGGAGGTTGAGGTCTCACATTAGTATAGTTTTTCTACCTAATTCTTCCTCTAACTCATTTAACCTCTCCTGTAAAAGTTTGCATGTTATCCCACTTGGTGCTTCATTTTTTATGGTGCCTTTTAGCAGGATGTAGTGACCTTCTTTATCTCTTTTAATTAGATCTATCTTTGCTTTTGCTTTGCCTGAGATTAGGATTGCTACCTCTCCTTTTTTTTCACTTCAGCTGAAACATATTATTTTCTACTCCAGCCTTTTCCCTTTACCCTGTATGTATCCCCATTTCAAATGTGTTTTTTGTAAACAGCATATTGTAGGATTATGGTTTTTAATCCATTCTGCTATCTGCTTCCATTTTATGGGAGACTTCATCCCATTCACATTCACAGTTATGTTTACTATCTGTGTCTTTTTCTCCATCCTATTGCCCCCATTTTCATGCTTTTTTTTCTCCCTTTCCCTTTCCACTCCTCAATGGAGTTTTGCTTTTGACCACTGCCTTACTCAGTTTACCTACCCTCCTGATTCCCGTCCCTTATGTTACCATTTTCCCCTTGCTACTTCTTCCCTCCCTTCTGACCACCCCCTCCCTTTTTTCCCCTTTCCCCTCCTGCTGCCTGTAGGACAAGTTACATTTCTACACTTATCAGAGTATGTTATTTCCTTCTTGAACCAAATCTGGTGAGAGTGAAGCTCAAATCCTGCTCTTCTCCCTCCCTTCTTTCCTTCTGCTACAATATGTTTTTGTGACTCTTTACGTGATGTAATTTACCTTTTTCTACTGCCTCCTCCCTCTCCTCCCAGAATGATCACTTTTTATCTCTTAATTATATTTTTATCCTTATAGGAGTTATTTTATACTGACACCCACAGCCTATGTGTATCCCTTTCAATTGTCACAATAACTGTACTATTGTCAAGATTGACATGTACATGAAACATATAGAAAACCAAATAACCCTATATCAGGGTGTAACTGATTAGCCTTGTTGGTTAACTGGGGGGGGTTCTCCTATTGGTTAACTGGGGGGGGTTCTCCTATTGGTTAACTGGGGGGGGTTCTCCTATTGGTTAACTGGGGGGGGTTCTCCTATTGGTTAACTAGGGGGGGGTTCTCCTATTGGTTAACTAGGGGGGGGTTCTCCTATTGGTTAACTGGGGGGGGGGTTCTCCTATTGGTTAACTGGGGGGGGGGGGTTTCCCCTGTTTACCTTTTTTATGTCTCTCATGCGTTTTGTATTTGGAGATCAAATTTTCCATTGAGCTCTGGCCTTTTCATCAGGAAGGTCTGCAATTCCCTTATTTTAATTAAATGTTTGTCTCCTTGCCTGGAATATTATGCTCAGTTTTGCTGAGTAGTTGATCCTTGGTTGTACTCCAAGCAACTTTGCCTTTTGCAATATCCTATTCCAATTTCTCCTGTCATTTAATATAGAAGCTGAAAGATCCTGTGTGACCCTGACTGTAGTTCCATGTTTGAATTGTTTCTTTCTAACTGCTTGTGGTATTATCTCCTTGACCTGGTAGTTCTGGAATTTGGCTATAGTATTTCTTGGAGTTTTCAATTTGGGATGTTTTTAGGGGGTGATTGGTGGATTCTTTAAATGACAATTTTACCCTCTGCTTCTAGGAACTCTGGGAAGTTTTCCTTAAGCATTTCATGGAAGGTACAGTCCAGGCTCTTTTTTGTCATTATGGCTTCTGGTAAACCAATAATTCTTAGATTGCCTCTCCTGGATCTATTTTCCAGGTCAGTTGTTTTTCCAATCAGATATTTCATATTTTCTTCTAATTTTTTTGCATTCTTTAGATTCTGTTTGACTAATTCTTGATGTCTCATAGACTCATTAGCTTCTACTTGTCCAATTCTAATTTTTAATGTTTTGTTTTCTTTCTTTATCTTCTCTACTTCCTTTTCCATTTGGTTGATTTTACTTTTTAATGAGACATTTTCTCCATTTATTTTCTGATTTTCCTTAACTAATTCCCTGATTTTACCTTTTAAAGATTTGTTTTCCTCATTGAATTTTTTTTTCCATTTTTTTCTTTTACCTCTCTAATTTGTTTTTTAAAGTCCTCCTTGAGTTCTTCCAGGAATGCTTTTAGGTCTGGAGACCATTTCACATTTCCTCTTGAGGTTTCAGATGTACATGTAGTGTCCATGCTGTCCTCTTCTAAATTGCCATTTTAATCTATATTGTTTCCTGTGTGATACTGAGAAAAATAAACTTTATTCCCTGCACATAGGATATTTAATGGTAGGTTCGATGGTATAAAACATTAATGTTGCAGAAGAGCCAATGTTGTTATACAATAACTGGGCAGAATGTAGTGATTTTTAATTTTTTTTTAATTTATTTTTTTATTTTTAGTTTACACAACTCAGATCCACAAGTTCTTGAGTTCTAAATTTCCTCTCTCTCCCTCTCCTCCTCCCTCCTCCCCCAAGATGAAATGCAACGGATGTAGGTTCTACAAAATATTTGACATTAAAGTTATTTTCACCATAGTCAAATTGTAAAGAAGAATTATAATCAATGAAATGAAGCATGAGAAAAAGAAAGAAAAAGAAAGAAAACCAGAAAAAAGAGAAAGAGCAAATAGTTTGCCTCAATCTGCATTCTGACTCTATAATTCTTTCTCAGGACATGAAAAGCTTTTTCCATCATGAGTCTTTGGAAGCTGTCTTAGAATGTCACATTTCTGAGAAGAGCCAAGTTTATCAAAGTTAGTCTTTACAGATACCACGTGTCTGTAATCGTGTATAATGTTCTCCTGGTTCTACTCCCCTCATTCAGCATCAGATCATTTGAGTCTTTCCAGGTTGTTATGAAATCTATTTGCTCCTTCTTTCTTATAGCACAATAGTATTCCATTACATTCATATACCACAACTTGTTTAGCCATTCCCCAGTCAATCGGCATCCCCTTGATTTCCAATTCTTTGCCATCACAAAAAGAGGTGCTATAAATATTTTTGTATGTATGGGTACTTTTCCCACTTGTATGATCTCTTTGAGAAATACTCCTAGAAGTGTTATTGCTGGGCCAAAGGGTATGCACATTTTTATAACCCTTTGGGCATAGTTCCAAATTACTATCCAGAACAGCTTGATCAGTTCACAACTTCACCAAGAATATTACAGTCTTTCTATTTTCCCATATCTTCTCCAGCATTTATCATTTCCCTGTTTTGTCACGTTAGCAAATTTTACAGGAGAGATGTGGTAACTAAGAGTTGCTTTGATTTGCATTTCTCTAATCAATAGTGATTTAGAACATTTTTCATATGACTATAGAAATCTTCAATTTCTTTCCCTGAAAACTACCTTTTCATATCCTTTGACTATTTATAAAGTGGGGAATGAGTTGTATTCTTATAAATTTGACTCAGTTCCCTGTATATTTTAGAGATGAGGTCTTTATCAGAGACACTGGTTGTAAAAAATCTTTTCCAATTTTCTCTTCCCTCTTAATCTACATTGCATTGGTTTTGTTTGTACAAAATGTTTCAATTTAACATAATCAAAATTATCCATTTTTCATTTTGTAATGGTCTTTATCTCTTCCTTGCTCATAAGTTCTTCTCTTCTGCATAAATCTGACAGCTAAACTATTTCTTGCACTCCCAAATTGCTTATAATATCAGCCTTTATATATCTAAATTGTGAACCCATTTTAACTTTATTTTTGTATATGGTGTAAGATATTTGTCTATGCCCAGTTTCTGGCATATTATTTCCTGGTTTTCAAAGCAGTTTTTTGTGAAATAGTGAGTGTTTATCCCAGAAACTGACCTCTTTGGGTTTATCAAAGAGTAGAATACTGTAGTCATTGACTACTGTGTCTTGTGTACCTAATCTATTCCACTGATCCACCACTGTATTTCTTAATCAGTACCAAGTACTTTTGATCATTGCTAAATGTAGTGATTTTGAGAGGAGATAAGTAGGATATTGTTGGAATATTGTTGGAACTTTGGGATCCTAGTTATTTTCTGTCTACACAGCCCACTGCAGAGACTTTGACTTAAAAGATCAGCCAGGGGAATATGTGTCATATTCTTAGAAAAAAAAGACTTCACAAATCTTACTTGTCAGTTGAAGGTTCCATAGGAAAGCATATACCAGACAAGGGATAACTAGATTCTAAAAACTTTGGTGAATAATGAGTTGAAAATCCCTCAAATCAGTGCTGGTTGGGCATCTGAAGCTTCCTTAGTGGAGTTCTATTTCCTACCAATGAATCCTTTTCTGTAAGTAACAATTTATAAATGGAGTTTTAAGTTACCCTTCGCAATGGTCAATTTGTTAAGATGCTTTTTACGCGGCCTGCCGGAAGCTGAGTATGGCGCTCCCCTTGTAGTCTGACCAGTTGCTATTACTGCAACCTCATTCTGGTCACCTTCCATTGATCTAGTTCATGATCACATTAGCTTTAAGAGAAAAAAAAGACCTGTGTCTCACTTTGGCTCATAACACACTACCAGGTGCTTCAAATCCATCTGTCTTTTTCACATGGACTGCTCTTAAACTACGTCTTTCCTCTTTTGTCCCTTCATACTTAATTTTTTTTAAATTAAATGCATGTCTTTACTTTTATCTCCATTACATTTCATCTTCTTAATTGAAGCTCAGAATTTCAGACTTACCAGACCTTTTTTTTTTAAACTCTCATATGAAAGTTCTTTAAGTAATTTAGGATCAAATCCATCTTCATCTAGAAACTGGAACACATGTAGCAATTTATCCTATTTTGAACTTTCTTTGTTTTTACTTTAGTTTTGTTTCAATTTTATTTTTTCTTATTTTTTTCCTATTCTAGGAGTATTTTCATACATGGAGAAAATGGCAACGAAATGCTACAATCTTCTTATTCTGGAAATCGATAATTCTTTTAGAAGGAGTTTCCACATCTGAAAATATATCAAGAACAACAAAGGCCCCCTCTAAATTATCTGTCCACATCTTATTATAGTCAATGAATATAAGGTAGATTGAAAGTTAGGATGGACTTCATAAGTCATCTTATCTGTCCCTCTCTTATCTCAGAGGAGGAAACTGTCATAGACAATTTAAATGATTTTCCAATCACCACATAAGGTGCATTAGAGCTCAAAATGGAATCTATATCTTCTGACTCCATTTCCTTATTCTAGTTTTTCATGTTTTTTCAAATCAATACAGTTTGCAGATCTTTTTTGTGGAGGGGAGGGATAGGGGGAGTCTGTTTTGTTTTGTTTGTTTGTTTTTTAGACTTAGTACTAATTAAGCATGTTATCCCACCTGGCACATGTGATGTTAATCTTTGGAACCCATAGTTAAGCCTTGACATTTACTTTCATTCATTTTTAAAAATTTCATTCAAAAAAAGTTTCATTCAAAAAAAGAACATGCTTCTAAACTGTAAGCAAATGTCTTTTAGCTAATGATATCATTTTTATCTGACCTAACTTTGGGGGGATTAATATGGAATATCTCTATAGATTTTCATTTCAAAATAAAATAGATTACCTCATTAAAAATTTCATTTAACTGAATATTCTGTTTAGTTTTGGACATATTTTTTTCCTCTAGTCTACATACGAAGGCATTGATACATGCTTTTCTTTCTTTGTCTGGATGCAGTTTTAATAAACTCTTACCATTTTCATTGGAACTTCTCCATTTCTCTTCATTCTGAACTTCAGGCTCCTTGACAGTATCATTATATGTCAAGATTTTAGTTTTTATTTGGTAATATTGACTTCCTCTAGGTGTTTTTTTTATATTTTTGGTTTATAAAATTAGATTACAGTTGTACTCAAGTAGGTTTCTTTGGATAACTCATCCTTTTCTTCCCCATCAAGATTTTTCAGTTCCTAGGATCAAAGAAATAGAGGTAAAGGGAGTTCAGAATGCTATTGTATTTATCTTTCACAATGCTACCCCCCCTCTTAAATTTTTAAGTTGATTTATTAAATCAAATTAGAGACTTTAAATTGATACATGTGAAATTTTGTCTTGTTATCATTAATATATTTGTTGTTTCTTCCCATATACCATCAGGAAATAGGAATGGTTTTATCTCCTCTTTACTTATATTCATGTATTTAATTTATTTCTTTTGTCTTATAGCTGTTGTTTCAAGAACAATAACAAATAGTGGGTAGTGGAGGAAATGGAAATCCCTGATTTACTCCTATATTTATTTTGTAAGGTTCTGTCATGTCTCCATTGCAAATGATGTTTTCTTTTGGTTTTACATAGATAGGTTTAAAAATCTTTTAAAGGACCCTTTATGCCTATATATTTTGTAGCTTTTAGCATGAGTGAGTATTGGAAATCTGCAAAGGCTTTTTCTACATGTATTGTAATATGTGCTTTTTCATGTTTTGTTCCTTAATATGATTAGGGTAATTATTTTCTTAATGTCGAACCATGCTTGAAACCCTACCTTAAATTCAACTTGGCTATAATGTTTGAATTTTTGGATGAGTTCCTGTAGTGTGACAGGATTTTCTTCAAAAAATTGATCAATATTCATTAAAATATCTATGTACTAAATGTTTTCATTTTTTTTCTTTTTTCTTTCATCTGTTTTTTCTGTGATTTCAAATGGTATATTTGATGCTTTGTTGATTTTCTTCCATCTTTTAAAAATCAGATTAGATAAATGTTTACTGATTTTATTAGTGTTTACAAGGAACCAGCAATTCATTTTTTTGTTTTGATTTATCACCAGAGTTTTAGTTTATCAATACTTTCATGGTTTTAATAGCCTACTTTTTATTTATTTTTCATGTATTTATCTGTTGTCCTAACTTTTAAATGAATATTTAGTTCACTGATCCTTTCTTTATATGTTTTGTCGATATATATTTTAGGGATATGTTTTTTTTTTTCCTGAGGACTACCTTAACAGCATCCTCAAATTTTTAGCATATTATTTCATCATTATCATTTTCTTTAATGTGATTACTAAGTATTCTAGATTTTTCAGCACTTTTAACTTCTCTAATTTCCTTTTGGCTTACTTTTTAAAAATATACAAAACTGAAAAGGGAGAACTGATGGGGTCCTAGAAAATATTTTGTTCTTTGAGACTTGGTCTATTAAGAGATGCCAAAATTCAACCTGTGGTAGAGACTTACCAGCTCATATTGGGCTGATCAGTCACGGCTTGACTCACTATACATTGATCCTGACATAATGATGTCACTTTGGTCCACTTTGAGTATGAAGGATAAAAATTAATATTGTGATGTATCCTCTGAGCAAGAATCATAGTCCCTAAGAGCATGTCCAGAATTCTTAGGATAGCCAACAGAGGACAGACAGCATGAGAACAGAGCTACCTCTTACTGACTTTTACCAAGATAAGTGGTGAATGGAAGGGATTGGATTAGGATTAAAGTCACCAAAGTCTAAGAACACAGCATCTTCTATCACACTACCCTGTAACCTTCATGAATTGAGATCTCCATTAAGGGATTCATCACAAAAACGGATATGAAATTACAAACAATCAACAGCAACAACCAAACAGAGTGAATGATCATGACTTGTAATTTTCCTAGCAGATAAAAAAAGAGATAGAAAGAAGGGGGGAAATATCTCCCAGATCTCCACCCTGGATGAGCTAAATTAAGAGAATAATAAAGGATGGCTAAGAAGGAAAGAAGAATTAAGAACTATATACTATGTATCTGTTTTAGGGAAAGATAGAGTAAGATACGAATGAAACAACTGAGTAACAACTCTCTATATATCTAACCTGGGAGTTTATAGATGAAAAAAAGAAAACCAAATAATGAATTTAAAATATATGAAAGTAAGAAATATATTACAAACTAAATCTGTATGAAATAAATATAAAAATGGCAATGTCTCAAACTTTTTGAGACTCAATTAAAGCAGTCCTCATAAGAAAAAATGTTACATCATAGAATATGTATGTGTATTACTATGTGTATGTACATATGCATATATACATATATGTGTATATATATACATATACTCCCATATATTTATACATGTACGTGTGTGTTCACACATATACATGTATGCATATGTCTGTATATGTATACAAACACAAACATATATACACATATGTGCATTTATATATGTCTGTGTGCATAATAGAAAATAAATATATAATGGAATATATGTATATGTAGAATTATACAAATAGATATGAAAAATTAAAACTGAATATGAAACTCTGAAAAATAGAAACTGAGGAAATTGTCAAATCTGGAATTAAAACAAATCATTTTGAAAATTAGAGGACAAAAGTGATAGATTCTAAAACCCCCAAATTTTGAAATGATAAAACTTCTTTATCCTCAAAAGACTAACAAAAACATTAAAAATAGTTAACTTGATTTAATAAAAAAAAGACTGGTGCTAAAAATAAACCAAAATATAATATGGAAATACTAATGAATAATTAACAATCATAACAGAGGCAAAAAAAGAATGATCAGAATCACAATGAACAAAAAATACAAAATTATATCCAAAGGAAATCTTTGTGATCTGTCCCATTTAAGTTTTAGTTAAAGGAACTGAGGTTGAATTTGCAAAAGAAAAGGCCAAGAGTATGAGGAGGGGTATAATAACAGCCTTATTTGAAGGGTGGGTTGTCATGAAGTTCAATTAGTTATTTTTTATTGGCCATAAAAAGCAAACCTAGTAACAATTAAAGTAGGTGCTAACAGATAAATTTAAACTTGATGTAACAGAAATTAATGAATAAACTTCCTATCCATGAAAGCTATCCCAATGAAAGATTGCCTTAATAAAAATGTATTGCGGATTTGTACATTAATGAAGATTCATAGAGGATGTTGGGCAAGATGCTGGTGGATTTTTCCTGCCCACGTTTAAGATGAGCTAGATGTCCACTTTGGCCACTCTGTCTTCAAAAGTTTTGTCATTCTTCATCTGAAGATAGTCCCTTCCAACAAATTGGCACATCCATCCCTTTTCATTTTTATATGCTCACACAATTTGACTCTTACTCACTCTTCTACCTTTGCATTTAGGGTATGCTGGCTCTCCGATTATAGTCTGTTTTCCAAAAGGTACCTGCCTTCAATTTAGACTAGCTTCAAGTACTTGTCACAAAAAAGTGTACATTTCAAGTAGATGGTCTGCATTTACCATGACAGTCAGTTTCAGATTAATTGTCACATTTCACTGAAATTCCACTGATCTTGAAGTGAGAAAGTCCTAAGCAATGCCCTTGTCTCCTGGCATCCTGCCCCATGCAAGGACTCATGCACTGATTACACAATGTATGCCTGACACCATCACATGGATAACAGAAAAAAAATGTCACTCAGCCAGAGTCTAACTTTTCTCTCTTCCTGATGACCTTTTCCATGAAGACAAGTGCCTTTATCAGGTGTGGCACTTGGAAGTAAATTTTAAAACCAAGATATTCTAAAAGGTTAAAAGTTATATGAAATCATGTTAAGTAAAATGTTTAGATCTTCCTAAGTGATGGTGTGAAGGACACAGGGGGAGCATCAAATGAAAAATCTTTCTCCCCTCCCCCCCAACATAATGTAGTACTTAGGTGGTGTTTAATTAAAAATAAAGTATGGAAAGACAAGAAATTTGGTTTCCATGGCAACATTCCCTTCCTTACACTGTGGAGGAAGTAGGTGGGATTGCTGCCACGTCTGCTAAAATTAAGACCAGATACCCACTGGAATATGGAGATAATACTATTGTGAGCATTATGGAGTCAAATACATATCATTTTGGAAAGATAGAATATCACAAAATTACTTGATCAGAATTTATCAAGTATTTATAGGAGGCGTCTAGGTGTCTCAGTGAATAGAACACTATGACCGGAGTCAGGAAGACCTGAGTTGAAATCTGACTTCAGACACTTACTAGCTAAGTTACCCTGGGCAAATCACTTAACCTCTTCACCTTAATCACCTGGAAAAGGAAATGACAAACCACTTCACAATCTTTGACAAGAAAACCATATGGACAGTATTGGCATGCTATGGTCCTTGGAGTCATGAGGAGTCAGACATGACAGAATAAGTGAACAATAACAAAATATATACTAGGTGTCAGGAATCTACCATACTCTCGAGTTACAAATACAAAGACGCTAAAATCTTCTCTACCCTCAAAGAGCTTACATTCTAACTGGTGAAAACAACACATAAAAGGCAACAATCACGTGAGGATGCAGATAGCTTCACCAAATATGACTAGAGTACAAGGCATTGTTTTACAGCCATCATAAGAAGGCAGTATCTTAAAGCACCATCATTCAACAGTTCCTGACCTGAGTTCTATGCTATGAACCAAAAAACATTCTTCCCTTTCTAGAAACAGAAGAACTTTTCTCCTCCATTTACTTCCATGCATCAACAATTCCATTCAATTTCATTCAATCATCACCCATTTAAGTACTTAGTATGTTGTAGGAACTTTGTTACGAACAAATCCAGAAATAAAGTAATATCTGCCCTCAAAAGGCTTACATTTTACACGGGGAAATATCAAATGGAACAAATTGGCTTGACTGTTCTGGAAAACCATTAATTTGATTCATATTCCCTGACTTGACTAAATAATGTAATTCATGAGGTCTGACAGACTAAGAACAATAAATCTTTAGCCTTAGCCAACGGAATATAGCCAATCCATTCCCAAGCCTGTTGGGGTTTTTGCCCCAATATCTGTCACAATGCACTGGAACAGTCTCAGTTCAAATTCAGGCCTTCATCACCACTCACTTGTACTACTGCAATAGCATCATATACGTATTAGTGTTTTTGAGTGTTCCCTACCCTATCCCAAAGTTACCAATTTCAAATTTAAGGAAGGAGCATCTCTTAGTTCTATTACTCTGGGGTTTGGCCTCTTTCTTGCCCTAGCTTACATAGCAGTAAAAGAGATTATAGCCACATTCTGAGGGGCCTGTCTTATGTGAAGACAAGGGGCAATGGAATATTGGAAAGAAGAAGAAGAAGAAGAAGGAGAAGAAGAAGAAGAAGAAGAAGAGGAAGAAGAAGAAGAAGAAGAAGGAGGAGGAGGAGGAGGAGGAGGAGGAGGAGGAGGAGAAGAAGAAGTAGCAGCAGTAGCAGTAGTAGTAATATGATAACTACCATTTATATAGCACTTTGAAACATGCAAAGTGTTCTACAAACATCTCATTTGATTCCTGCAACAACTGTGGCAGGTATGTGTTATTATCAGGCCCATTTTATGTATGAGCAAACTGAGGCAGGGTTGAGTAACTTTCCCAAGGTACACAAATAGTTAATTTCTGAGGATGTATTTAAACTGAGTCCTTCTTGACACTAGGTTCAGAAATATACCCACTTGCAAACTAAGACTTTGTAAGCAAAGATCCCGCATTCAAATTCTGATTGTTACTATCTATGTGAAAATGCATAAGTCATGTATTCATTTTGGATCTCAGTTTACTGTTCTTTAAAATTAGAACTTTTAGCTACATGGCCTCTCAGAACCTTTTGATCTCTAAATCTATGATCCTATGAGACCATTAATTTTGATCTTAAATTCTCCCTGACCTAATCCAAAGGACACTATTGTGAGAAGTTTGCAAGTCAACTTCACAGAAACATTCTAGAATGTAGGAAAGGTATTGAAAGCAGAGGAAAACCCAACTGAGATGATGAATATTGTGTATCCTAGAGAGCCAGATATAGAAGAGAAACTTTGAAGTACTAAAGTGATACTTCATTTTATAAAAGAAGAAAGAATTTGTCCAACATTACACATCTCCGTGAGTATACAGCTGAGGTAGATCCCAAATTTCCAGACTCCAGTTCCAGTGGAATTCCTGTTTTTAAAAAAAGACACAAATAGGAAGAAAAGAGAGAAGGAATAAAGAGAAAAACAGAAGGACAGTTAAGTGAAAGGACAAATAATATAATTCTAAACAAGCAAATGGCTATTATCTTGTCCTCTCCATCTAAGATCAGGAATAGAACCTAAAATGACAAAGTCAGGTGGAAATTTTGAGAATAAAAGAAGAGACACATTTTAAATAAGTAAATATTCTTAAATTACATGCTATATCTACCACACTCTGCTAAGCTCTAAGTAAGATCATTTTAAAGATGAATTTATGTATTTTTAATTTTTAGCATTCATTTTCACAAGATTTTTAGTTATAAATTTTCTCCCTTTTATCATCTTGCTCCCCCTTATTCCCCTTTCATTTGTTTTATAGAGCAAGATAGATTTCTATACCCCATTGATTGTATAGCTTATTTCCCAGTTGCATGTAAAAACAGTTTTTAACATATGTTTTTAAAATTTTGAGTTCCAAATTCTCTCCCTTCTTCCCTCTCCACCCTGCCTCCTTGAGAAGGCGAACAACTCAATATAGGTTATACATGTATCATTATGCAAAACACTTCCACAACAGTCATGCTGTGAAAGATTAGCTATGTTTCCCTCCATCCTATCACATCCCCCATTTATTCAATTTTCTCCTTTGACCCAGTTCCTTTTCAAAAGTGTTTGTTTCTGACTACCCCCTCCCACAATCTGTCCTCCCTTCTATCATTCCCCCCTTCTTATCCTCTCCCCCCACCACTTTCCTACAGGGTAAGATACCAAGTCAAGTGTGTATATTATTCACTTCATAAGCAAAATCCAATAAGAGTAAGGTTCATTCATTCCCTTTCATCTCCCCTCTCTTCTCTTCCATTTTAACAGGTTTTTCTTGCCTCCTTTTATGTGAGATAATTTACCCCATTCTATCTGTCCCTTTCTCCTCCTCCCAATATATTCCTCTCTCACCCTTTAATTTTATTTTTTTAGATATCATCCCTTCACATTCAATTCACCCTGTGGCCTCTGTCTGTGTATGTGTATATTCCCTTCAACTATCCCAATACTGAGGAAGGTCTCATGAGTTACACATATCATCTTGCCACGTAGGAATGTAACCAAAACAGTTTAACTTTATACGTCCTTTATGATTTCTCTTTCCTGTTCACCTTTTCATGCTTCTCTTGATTCTTATATTTGAAAGTCAAATTTTCTATTCAGCTCTGGTCTTTTCATCAAGAATGCTTGAAAGTCCCTTTTCCATTGAAAATCCATTTTTCCCCTGAAGTATTATACTGTGTTTTGCTGGGTAGGTGATTCTTGGTTTTAATCCTAGCTCCTTTGACCTCCAGAATATCCTATTGCAACCCTTCAATTTCTTATTGTAGAATCCACTAGATCTTGTATTATCCTGATTGTGTTTCTGCACTACTTGATCTGTTTCTTTCAGACTGCTTGCAGTATTTTCTCCTTGACCTGGGAACTCTGGAATTTCCCTACAATATTCCTAGGAGTTTTTCTTTTGGGATCTTTTTCATGAAGTGATCAATGGATTCTTTCAATTTTTATTTTGCCCTCTGGTTCTAGAATATTGGGGAAGTTTTCCTTGATAATTTCTTGAAAGATGGTGCCTGGGTTCTTTTTCTTTATCATGGCTTTCAGGTAGTCCAATAATTTTTAAATTATCTCAGCTGAATCTAATTTTCAGGTTAGTAGTTTTTCCCATGAGGTATTTCACAGTAACTTCTTTGCATTTTTTTTATCCTTTCGGTTCTGTTTTGTAATGTCTTGATTTTTCATCAAGTCATTAGCTTCTATTTGCTCTATTCAATTTTTTAAAGAATGCTTTTCTTCAGTGAGCTTTTGGACGTCCTTTTCCATTTGGCCAATTCTGCTTTTTAAGGCATTCTTCTCCTCATTGGTTTCTTGGACTGCTTTTGCCATTTGTGTTAATCTGTTTTTTAATTGTTATTTTCTTCCGCATTTTTGTGTCTCTTTTAGCAAGATATTGACTCATTTTTCATGATTTTCTTGAACCCCTCTCATTTCTTTTCTGAGTTTTTTCTCTACTTCTCTTACTCAATTTTCAAAATCCTTTTTGAGTTCTTCTGTGGCCTGAAACAAATCCATATTTTTCTTGGAGGCTTTTGATGTAGTATCTTTGATTTTATTGTCTTGTTCTGACTATGTTTTGATCTTCTTTGTCATTAAAATGAGATTATATAGTCTGATTTTTATGCTTTTTGCTCATTTTCCCAACCAATTACTTCACTTTTGAGTTCTTTGTCAAAGTATGACTCTCATTTAAGACAAGAGAGTGCTCTGTCTCAAGATTCAGTTATGCCCTACTGTTTTCAAAACTACTTGTAGGCAACCATAAACTTTCAGTTCTTCCGAGATGGTATGAACCAAGGCAAGGTGTTTATTCCTCTAATGGCCTCTGTTCTGGTCTTTGAGTGAGGTCAAGCACTCTTATCTGGCTTGGAACTTCTAGGAGGACTCCCTCTCCACAGCCACCACAAGCCCTGCCACACCAGCACTCCTTCTCACCCCAGGACAGCCACCCAGGACTGCAGCCCAGAACCAAGCAAGGCAAAGCAAGAGAATCCTGCCTCAGTGTCAGCAAAGAGATCCCTCACTCCCGTTCTGACCAGCTGCTTGATTCCCCACACTCTCTGTGGGCCTAGAGCTCTGGAAGCAGCCTTCACTGCTGCTGCTGCTGCCGCCACCTCTGCTGAAGCCATCTCCACTGCTCTGGGGCTGGGCCTGGTCCTTGCCTTTCTCTCACCTGGGTCCAACAGAGTTTTCCCACTGACCTGTTCAGTTGTCTTTGGCCTTTGTGGATTGGAAAGTCTGGAAACCTCAACAGCTCAGTGATTCAGTGCCCTGAGGCCTGCTCTGCAGGGTCTGCTGGGGCCTGGTCTGTGTTAATGCAGCCCACACTGGGCTCAGCTCCCAATACAATGTGATAGACCCTTCCCAGTGACCATCCAGGTCATCTTGGGCTGAGGACTTATTTTACTCTGTCATTTTATGGGTTCTATAGTTCTAGAATTCATTTAGAGTCATTTTTTACAGGTGTTTGGAGGGACTTAGGGGAGAGCTTAAGGAAGTACTTGCTTTTATGCCACCATCTTGGCTCCACCCCCTCTGAGTAAGATTTTTTAAAAATAAGAAGGCATGGCCTCTGCTCTTGCTGAGTTTACCATCTACTAGGGAAATAGGACATGCACATAAATAAGCATAAAATAAATGAGAAAGTTCTAAGAGGAAAAACTATATACTATTTGCTCTGAGGTTATAGAAATCTTCAAGTGGAACCTAGTTGAACACTTTACAAGGATGCAAAGGCACAGCTGGTGCTTGGCTCATTTTTTATGCAGGAGTAAGAAGGGGTGTTCCAGAGAGGATGCCTGCTCAGGTACAATCATTCTAAATGACTTCTGAGGTGCCTTCTGACTCTCAAATTCTGCCATTTTCAAGTAAACTTCCTAGATAACATAGTACCAGAAGTACTCATAATGCTGGGGAAAATTTCACCAGACAGGGAATAATCACATAGTTTTGTAGGAAGTGACCAGAAATGAAATGACATGACTTTACAAACTGATCCAAGAATAAGAAGAAACATGAGTAAGACTATAGATTGGAATTTGGGGTCCATACTCTCATGCCGTGTCAACTGATGTTTTTCTTTCAAGTTAGAATTTCATTTCTCATTTCTCTTCTGACCTGAAAAAATGTGGTCATGATAATTCAGTAAAGCATAGAGGAAGAAGGAACATATCTTGAAATGAAACCCCTTTTGAACATCACTTGATTCTTTTTTTTGCACGGTCTTTAATGACTTGTACTGCCAGATTTATATTTGTCAATACCTTGTATGGTTCTGCTAACATATATCTCCAAGTATAGAAAGGCTTTACTGTATCTGGCATGAGAATTTCAGTTTTTAGTACAGAAATATCCAGGCAAAATGGAAATATCCACATAGCATTACCACTGTAAACTTTCAGATTAAGATAAGTAATCAATTAGATATGACAGATAACTCACACCACCCCACACACCTATGTATACCCTGATACTAACAGCTACTTGACTAAAGCTTAGTCAATTTGACCAAAAATCAAACAAAAACAAAAACAAACAGCTGCATTTGAGACAGATTTGGGAAGTCACTACCTAGATTTTTATAGCTGTAGTACAGGGGCCCTGGTCATAGTAACAGGGCCAAGAAGAGTGCTTTTGGTGGCTCACAACCCAGAATACAGGCCAAGAGAGTAGTGTCCACATCTTTCCTTGGATTATGCCACACTGCAAGAACTGAGGGTCTATAGATCACCTGAACTACCTCTGAGAAATGCACCTGGCAGGAAGAAGTCTCTCTTGGAGAAGGGTAAAGGAAGATGAGGCTAGAGAATTTTTTTCTGATCCCCTTGAAGCCACACAACTATAGCCCCTCACCACATGTGGTTACTTTCTCCATGTGGGGCACCCACATTTAGGTGTTTTGTAGGCATATAATTTTTCATTGCTTATATTTTCTAAGATATTTTAAAGTTTGGAGGCTAGATTTTTTTTTCCTAAAAGCTAGGGCAATTTATATTTTTGTTCTGTGCAGTTTTTATTTGTGATTTCTTGAAATATAGCTCTGAAAAAAAACAGTCTTTTAAAATTGGGATTTTAGAGGAGTCCAATTATTCTCCAGACTGCCAGCCCTTTGTGTTTAAAATGGAGTTACTTGTATCATTTCACTTGTGTCTGATTCATTGTGACCCCATCTGGGTTTTCTTGGGAGAGATAGTGGAGTGCTTTGCTGTTCCTTCTCCAGGTCATTTTACAGATGAAGAAATGAGGCAAAGAGCATTAAGTGACTTACCCAAAGTCACAAAACTAGAAAATATCTGAGGTCATATTTGAATTCAGATCCTCTAGACTTCAGGGACAAGGCTCTATCCACTGTGCCACATAGATGCCAGAGTTACTTGATTATTCCTTTATACCCATAATCACTTTGGCTTTCATTGAATGGTCAATAAAAGACCTCAGTCCAAGTCTCTGTGACTCATTGCTTAGATTCTGATGGCTTAGAATGAGTATAAAGAGCAAATGTTTTGTGTTCTGCAAAAAAACTTTGAGCATCTTCCCTTTCCAAACTGATATTTCTGTGAGGATAAATTAGGCCATCTTTTGTCTCAATTGTTACATAGTCCTTAGTCATTGAATGGGCATTGCCTCAGACAAACTTTGGCTTGGGAAAGACCTTAATTTAGAAAGACGTAGATCATCCACTGCATCCCAGGCTATCACCAGTCATCTTGACTTTTGGCTTGCCATTGGAGGTCATTGACTCAGGACAGAGTGATGTTGAATTGAGTGAAGGACTTTGTACAGCTCTGCCTCATGTAAATGTAATTCACAAGCATCAAGACATCACCTTCCTAATTTCATTGGTTTTCTTCGAGAACAAGGGATGGACGACAACGACTGCAATAACTGGGTTCGTCGTGACACTGTTCTTCCCAAACATTTATTTTCAGCCATGTTAGAAACTGGACTTTTTATAACTTTGTACTACGTGACACTTTTATGATTGATTTTTTTGTGAATGTACAGGTAGCATATGAATCAAATTTGCATTTTACATGAAACTTAGGAAAGGTATAGCTCACACAATACATGACAAAGACAGGATTGAAAAAGGACTTTTCCAACTACAGCCCTGTTCTTAATTTAACAAGGTGACATTCGGAAAAGCTAAATATGATATCTTGGGGCAGTGGGGGTGAGGGTGGGTGTAGAGGCGAGGGTGGTCGATGGTTGCAATCAAGAGATATTTCAATTTCACTAGTACAAAAAATGTTAAAAATGACAAGGTAGCAGGTTTTGGAAAATATCCAGGAAGTTTAATGACCTGCAAATTCAATGCACACTGTCATTTCAGTATGGTGGCCAAGAAAGCAAACACATTCTTAGACTTTACTAAAAATGACATAGATCTTTGGAACTATGCCCAAAGGGCTATTAAAATGTGCATACCCTTTGACACAGCAATACCACTTTTAGGGCTATATCCCAAAGAGATCATACAGGTGGGAAAGGAACCCTTATGTAAAAAAAAAAATTTTATAGAAGCTCTTTTTGTGGTGGAAAAGAACTGGAAATCAAGGGAATGCCCATCAATTGAGGAATGGGTAAACAAATTGTGTTATATGAATGTAATGGAATATTATTGTGCTAAAAAAATTAGAAGCAGACAGACTTCATTGTATCCTGGAATGACATATATGAACTGATGCTGAATGAGGGGAGCACAACCAGGAGATAATTATACCCAATTACAGACACACAGTATCTGTAAGGAATAACTTTAATAGACTTGATTCCTCTCATCAATGCAAGGCTCAAAGACAGCTCCAAAAGACTCATGACAGAAAAAGATATGCACATCCAGAGAAAGAAATACAGGGTCTGAATGCAGATTGAGGCAAATTTTTGCTGTCTCTTTTTTTTCCCCCTTCTTTTTTTGGTTTTGTTTTTCCTTTCTCGTGATTCATTCCGCTGGTTATAATTCTTCTTTACAACTGGACTACTATACAAATAAGTTCAGTTTGAAGTTATATGTAGAACCAACATTGGATTACATCCTATCTTGGGTTGTAGATGGAAGGAGAGGGAGGGAGAGAAAATCTGGACCTAAAAATTTGTTGAAGTGGGTATTGTAAACTAAAAATGAAAAATAAATTTATTTTTTAAAATGACAGAGATCAGGAGGTTTAGAGATAATAGTAGCACATATCAGATGTGCTGTGTTCATTTCTGGTCACCACATTCAAGGAATGTCTGATAAATTGGAAAGACAAGAGGAGGACAACTAGGATATGCAATGATCAGATGAAATTATCAAAGGATACTTCCCCAAGGAAGAGTGGATTTCTAAGAAACATGATAGCTTTCTTTAAGTATTTTAAGGATCATCATGTGAAAAGAGGGAAGAGACTTTTCTTGCCTAGTCTTCAAGCAAACAACTGAATGCTTTGACTAGAAATTGCTAAGATACATGTTGACTTGGTGGATGTGTGTGCACATGCACACACACACACACACACACACACACACACACACAGAGAAAATTGAAGGAGAAGCCTGGTAAGTGGAAAGTCAGTTGAATCTGGAATTAAGGAAGAGAAGAAGAGCAAGCTGGATTACTTAGAGAAAATTGCAGATTACTTCTAATGAGTGGAATATTCCCTCTGAAAAATGAAATAAAGACCTATCTTTTAAATACGTACATTAATCTGGTTTTGATATATTTTTGGTGTTATAGAACAACAAAGTACTAATGCTTATAAGCCTGCAACAGTATGCGTTCCCTTGGGAATGAATCCGTAGTCTCACATTTGTAAGCAAAGAACATTTACTAAGAAGATTAAGAACATTTGGTGTGATATATCAAGTGTCCCAAAAGTCTTCTTGCACTTGGAAACTTTAATATATTAAAACTGCTTTACAATTTTGAGGACATCCTGTATTTCCTTGAACCTAAGGTACCATATTTTATGGAAAACACAAGATCTTTGGGATCAATGGGCTGGAATTAAGAATGAAATGCTAGGCACAGTTGTAAAGAACAGGTGACAAAGTTATAGCATAGGACTCCTTGTTGGTGGAACTCATTTTGTGTATTTAGAACCTCTCGTGATGTTCTCGTAAGGTAAAGCTCTTTCCTAGGATGGGAGAATTAGTGCTTTTATAGGGTCCATTGCTGGAAATTCTCTATGACACTAGGGGTCACTACCTTGAAGTTGCTCCCATCCTCAGTTACTTGTCTTTCTCCCTCCACCAAGTGGAGCACCCTCTACTGGTGGTGACAGGTAACAAGGCCAGTGTCTTTGGGTACTGAACTCCATTAGTGGTGATGACTGAAACATCTCTCAAACTCATATGGACACCTGAGGAAGTGAGGGAGAAGAGAAAGAGAGAAACTCTTTCCTCCATTAAACACTTCACTCTTAGAGGTTTGGTTAGAACTGTGAGGTCAGTAGATTGCTGCCACATGTGATTCTAAACTGTCCTGCTCTTTTATACTTAGGCCTAAATATTTGGCTTACATTTTCTGCTAATTGAAAGATATTTCTTGCATGAGTTAATATGTCCTGGAACTTCTTCTGATCTCCTTGTATACTATCTCGTTTACTGAACTTAACTCCCATAAATTTACTGAGCACCTCCATCTAGATTATTTTCAAGTGCATTTACACCGCCCAGATTTCTTTCTCTATCTCTCTGGAAAGACAAGGTGGTACAATTGATAGAGTTCTGGGCCTGGAGTCAGGAAGAGATGAGTTCAGATTTGACCTGGACCATTTACCATCTATGTTACCCTGGGTGAGCCTCAATTTGCTCATCTGTAAAATGATCTGGAGAAGGAAGTGGCAAATCAGTCCAGTATCTTTGCCAAGAAAACCCCACATGAGGTTAAGAAGAGTCACAAACATCTGAAAATGACTGAACAACAGCAACAATGGTTCCTCTCTGACGTTGAGATGTGTCACCAAATAGCTTTTGGGCGTCTAGATCTGGCTATCTCATAGATATCTTGAACTAACATGTCCTAAGGAGAACTCATCTTTCCTTTCAAATCACTGCTTAATCTCCACATCACTGCGAAGGGCAGTACTATCCTCCCAGTCACTTGGGCTCGCCATTTTGGCATCATCCTCCAATTTTCACCCACACTCACACCATATGTTGCATCTGTTGTTATCAACTGTTGTTGTTTCTCCTTGTTGTTGTTTCTCACAGTGACCTTTCCCCCACTCATAATCCCCCCACTCCACTGTAGACCATCAACAATCAAGCTAAAACTAGTACAAAGCCTTCGGGTTAGACTTCATGCCTTCAGTCTCTTTACAATCCAATCCAACTGCAACTGAGCTGCCGAAATGATCTTTCTAAAGTGCATTTCTAGTAATGGAATACTGTTGTGCTATAAGAAATGATAAGCAGGTAGATTTCAGAAAAAAAAAAAAAGACTTGGAAAGAAGTACGTGAACTGATGCAGAGTGAAGTGAGCAGAACCGAGAGAATGTTGTGTCATGATTAGCTATGATTGACTTAGCTCTTCTCAGTAATACAATGATCCAAACAATTCCAGAAGACTCATGATGGAAAATGCTATCCACACCCAGCAAAATAACTACGGATTTTGAATGAAGGTCGAGGCAGACTATTTTTATTTTTTTCTATGGCTTTTCCCTTTTGTTCTGTTTCTTCTTTTACAACACAGCTAATGTGGACATGTGTTTAACATGATTGCACATGTATGACCTATATTAGATTACTTGCCATTTTGGGAGGGGGATAGGAAGTAAGGAGAAAAATTTGGAACTCAAAATCTTTTAAAAATGAATGTTGAAAACTAACTTTGGATGTAATTGGGGAAAAAAAAGGATTTACAAAAAAAATTAAAAAATAAAGCGTACTTCTAAAGATGCACCCTTCTCAGCTTCAGTGGCTCTGTTACTAGCCTCCAGGATCAGATATCAAATTCTATGTTGGCTTTTCTGAGGCCAAACACAGCCAGCCATCTATTTACCTTTCCAATCTTACTTTATTTTCCATCTTCACATTCTTTTTTTACAGGGACACTGGCCTCTTTCCTGTTCCTTACACATGATACTATATTTAAGGGCTTCTTTTTCACACTGGCTTTCCCTCAAGCCTAGAATGTTCTCCCTCCTCTATTCCACATGGATTTCCTAGCCAATTTCAAAAATCTGTTCAATTCCTACTTTCTAGAAGGGGTGTTTCCTCACTGTCCCACAACCACGACCACCACCACCATGCATTCCCTTTTGATCACCTTCCCTCTGAGATTACCTCCCACAGGAGCAGAAAATTTTTTGTAAAGACAGGTATTGCCATGTTATTTCTCCATTAGAATGTGAGTTCCCTGAGTGCAGACCATTTGTTTTTGTTTTTATTTTTTTCTCTTTCTTTATATTCCCAGGCCTTACCACAGTGCCTGGCACAGAGTAAGTACTTCCTAAATGCTTGCGGGTGGTGATAATGAGGAAGAGGAGGATGAAAATGAAGATGATGAGTATGACGGCACTAGAATCAGCAAACTATAGTCGTTAGAAAAGCTGACTTGAAACTAGGAAGATCACATTCTTGAAACTGTATTTCAAGTGTCACCCTTAAAAGAGACTATCTGTTTGACCATGAACTGATCACTTAACCCCATGGTGCTGTGGAAAACTGTCTAAGAGTGTAAGTTGTAGAGAAGTTGCTTATGTGCAATTTTATAAGGGGTTTCCTTACATAGGAGTTCCCTATAACAATGAAATCACAAGAACCTATTTCATGTATATGTATACATATTTATTGTCATATTAGTATGCATGACTATACATGCATGTGCACATGTGCAGGTGGCATAACTACAATGCACACATGTCTATGTGTATGTATGTGTAGATAGATAGATAGATAGAGAGAGAGAGAGATAGCATCAATACTGAGTACTGTGTAATGGCTGGAAAGTTGGGGATGGAGCCAAGAAGATCTCAGCCAATGATTCTCCTCTGACATGTAATATCTACGTGACCCCAGATAAGACATATTTTAGAGTGCGAAACATTCTAAAACTCCAAGAGGCAAAATATCTGGCATATCACAGTGGTAGAGGGACAATGAAATCACAGGCTTGGTCCCCATCCCCTCCAGAGATCATTAGGCTCTTTCTTGGGATAAAATTAAAACTCCTTGAGGGCAAACAGGAACTTTTTTTCAATTTTGTCTTCATATCTCAAGGACACAGCATATAGTAAATATAGAATAAAGAGTTTTGGATTGACTGTTTCATTTCCAAGAGAAAAATGATCTTGAATATATGTGTATATATAAGATCATGCATTTACATGTTAATATACATACATGCATGTATATGTGAATATTCAGGGTAGATACTTTAAACTTATGGATCCTGCATTTAAACTTGACTCTAGCATAGTGATGTCAGTTTGGTCCTCTTCAAGAACGAAGGACAATAACCAACCAATGTATGTGAATATTAACTTTTTTGTTGTTTCACACACATGTATATGTGAATACAATGCACATAATCATTTATTCATAAGAGTTGTGTACAGTGTGCATATCTTTGTATTGCATATATGTATAATAAAATAGTTTTAGAGCTGAGCACAGCACTGTTCAGCAAAATGTTTGCTCCTAAATGTTTTCTTTTTTAAAAGCTTATGACAATTGAAAATGAGATATTCAAAAAGGGTTGTAGTAAAAACATCACTGTAATAGGAAGCTGAGCATTGGAAATCAAATAATTCTCTCTAAGGAATGGGCCTTCAGTGTTTGATGGATAAACACCCCAAACATTCTCATAACTAGGCTATGTGCATAAGTATGCAACTCTGGAGTTGCAAATGAACCTTCCAATGAAGACTGTGGGTCCTTGGAGATGTGAGAGGTGGCAGCCCAAGGGAAGGAGAACATTGATTGATTGTAGTCCTAAGCTGTGCAACAGGGCTATCTCTGGGATCTAGCTTTCTGGAAGTGTAAGACTAATTACGGCAGATAGTACCAAGTATTGAACTCCTGCTGTGAGAGTAGACGGAATTTTTGATGCTAACTCATTTTCTGTATTTCCAGTGGCCTGGGTAATTGAATATCATGCTGAGATTTGCAACACATGAAACAAAACCTGACAAAAATTTAGATCAAGGATTGTTAGGGCCCTGTAAAACTGTGTCCACTACAGATCATCTCCCTGCCCTTGTTGATTGTTTACATAGTGTTAGAAATAAAGCTGGAAGGGACCCCAAATACACATGAAGACCAACTTTTACATTTTATAGATGAAGGATCTGAGACTCATAGGCTGTAAGTCACTCGCCTAGGGTCACACAACAGTAAGTCTCGAGTCCCATGGTTGAAACCAATGCTTCCTGACTTCATATCAAACAAATAATTCACTCTGTCATGCTGCTTGGATTGGGTACTATGACATGTAAAAGTTCTATACCACTTGAATCTCCTTTGTCCCAAGTCCTTTCTTGGCCTTTAAATTGTACGATTTCTTTGTTTATTCAGTCATTTGTTTTTCCATTCTTTCTTTTATCTACTTGTTTATTGTTATTCATTTATTCATTTCTTTTTTCTCCCCTTTATTTGTTTGTTTTTAATTACTGTTTATCCAGGTCTCTGATTTCAGCAGTGAGGGAAATTCCTGGTGTATCAAACTGTTTTATCCTGGCAGAGAGAAAAAACTAACTGAAACTTAAAGTCCAAGTTTTGGTAGAGTCTCCTGGGCTGATGAGAGCTAAAGTGATTTGCCCAGGGTCATACACCTGAATAGGTGTCAGAGGCATAACTTCAACTGAGGCCTTCTCCTCACTATACCAAATAGGATCATAGACCTTGATCTAGAAGTTCCCCAAGAGGCCATGTAGTCTAGTCCCTTGATTTTCAAGATGAGGAACCTGGGAACCAAAAAAAAAAAAAAAAAAGTGAAGTAATGAATTGCCCAAAGCTGCAAAGGAAGTAATCATCAGTGAGGGGAAAAAGGTTTGCAGACTCTGAATCCAGAATAACTATGCGGCTCCCTCATTCCATTTATGTGAATTGTTGCACTCATTAATCCAGAATCAGCTTGAATCATGAGCCCAAGGATAGACTGTCCATCAGAGGAATTCTTCCTAGAAAGGCCAAATCCTTACTAAAGTAACAATCTTGTAAGTCTATCCCACATCTGGCAACTTCACCATTAAAGCTATTTCCTTGAGTCTACACAAGTTCTCTGTTAAAATGCAAATATCTTACCTAGGGTTAATACAGTAATCCATTTGCAAGTGATAATATATATTAGTTCACAAAATTGGCTACCATTGAGCCCACAGCAATACATTTACCTGATCTAACAAAACAATTAGGAGCCCTGTATTTTCACTTCCTTCCATTATTACCAGATTTTTGCTGAGTAAAATAATAACTGTAATAGTTGTGATCACAATGATAATGGTAACCATGACTCCCATGTATACAGGACAAGAGCCTCAGACACCAGACTCCTCACTTCTCAGATACAACCCAGTACTAGAACTTCCAATTGGCTGAAGCCTAGCTGCTACTATCCATTGCATCAAGGGCCTCCAAATCCACATCCAACTGAGAGAAAAACTGGGGCACCATGTGCAGGGCATGTTCTTATTGCAAAACTTCCTTATTATGTCACCGCTTCCCTGCTAACAACCATCCTGGGATGAAACGAAAGAATTGAAAGTGAAGGTAAGTTCAGTAAGTACAAGTAAGGAACTAGATGCTAGGGTGAGCATGGCATAGTAAATGGGATCCCGGATTTGGTGTCACGATTGGTTTTCAAATCCTGCCTCAGACCCTTATTAGTTTTGTGACTCTAGGCCAGTTGCTTGCCCTCTTTGTTCCTTTATTTTCTCATCTTTAAATGAGGGAGTTGGACAATTAGAAGGCTGCATTTAGGTATAGACCTCAGATTCTTTGATCCTTTCTATAGCTCCATTGTTCTGACCTAGTTGCCATTATTCTTTGGTTCTTGAGTGAGAATAAATGCTTACTTTTTTGGCATAACAGGTTCTAAAATGGTTGAAGGCCCAGCTAAAGGATATGACAATCCCCTCAATTTTTTTCCTAATCCCAGTAATTGAATGATGACAGACGTAGAGCTGGAGAGGATCATAGAGGTCAGCTTGACCAACCCTTGCCCTCCTGTTTTATAGAAGGGGGACTGAAGCACAGAGATTTTTAGGAAACATATCAAGGTAGTTGCATCAAAGCAGAATGTGAACATTTCTCTGACAACAAATCCTGCCTTTATCATTGTAATCCATTCTTAATTCCATTGCTTTCTTCTTCCAAATGCATTATTTTATCTTCTTTGTTGTATTTTATTTTTTCCACCATTCCAATGCCAGAAGACTCTAAGCTCATTTGAAGACAGTTACTATTTTTCTTCCTCTCTTTTAATCCAAAGTGCTTTTCACAATGCTTTGAAAATATTAGACACCTAATAAATTCATGCTTAATTAATTAATGCAGAATTTTAAGTCTTACAAAGTTCTGTCCCTGTAAGGTAGTTTGTGTCCTACATGTATTACAGAGAGGCACTAGAGCTGAGATTTCATAGGTATAGAGAAAGCACACATGAGGAAGCTCCCTCTATCAATGTAGGTTAGTACCTTCTTTGCAATTCAGAGTTTTAGACATCATAAATTGTGGTCCATTTACTTGGGGGTTTTATTCTGCTTTTAAAAGTTTATTACTATAATTCAATATCAGTTGTTTCTGTTGTAATGCCATATATTTTATTGTGTGCATTTCACAAAATTATTCTGAGAAAAGATCCACACATTTCACCATATTGCCCAAGGGATCCATGATATACAAAAGGTCAAGCACCTCTAGACTAGAGAATCACAAAGAAGATTTAGAACTTATGTGATCTTCCCAGGGTAGTTCCCGACCAGCTTGTGCCAAAAGTATGACTAGAACCTGTTTTGGCTGTCTTTCCATCACACCATATTGCCCCTGTTTTGCATATGAAGAAACTGTGGCTCAGGGTATCTGTTGTATGGAGTTGCACATCTATTAAGGGTCGGAAGTAGACTTTAGCCCAGATATTTGAATTCTGACATGTCTTATGTCTATTATGACAGAAATCCCCTTGTTCCTTTCTGATGCAACATCAAAATAGGAAAAGAAATTGGAACTGAGTGGCATATTTTTATACATCCTTTTGATCTGTGCTGTATTTGCTGACAAAATCATTTGACTCTGTGGCTCCCTTCATAAAAAATGGTTCAAAATCAAGGCACCAAATTCTCAAAATGAGAGCAAATGTCATTCTCTCTGCTCTCCCCCCAGTCCATCCTACTAAAAGCACAAAAATAGTTCAGCAGGTGATGCCAGAAATGCAGAAAGCTTGGCTGACCAGACATAGGAAGCCATTGTGGTTGGGAAAAGAAAGCAGTCCAATGAGGAATCCCTCATCCAGCAGATAGGGAAAGATGATTAAAGCTGCATTGGGGAATATTTATTTGGTTGCTCTTTGAGAAAAAGGAGATGGACCTAAGACTGTTTTGGTGATTTGTCCTTCTGAACTTGAATTTCCCGTGGATGAATACCCAATAAAAGCCAGTAACTGGTTGTATAGGCCAACGAGAGATATTTGTTATAACCTATCCATGACACAATGAGATGAACACACTGTGTAATTGGATCTTGCATTAGCCACATCTGGATGATAAAAATACACATTTTCCTTCATGATAGCTCTTTTTACGTATTTGAAAGACTATCGCATGGAGGAAGAATTAGTATTCAACTTGTTCCCAAAGGATAGAACAAGGAACAATCAGCAGAAATTGAGGAAAAAGGAATACATGTGTTTGAAGTAATGAAATGTTTCCTAACCACTAGAATTATCCAAAGGTGGAATGGACTGCCCAGGGAGGTGGGCTTTATCAGGATCTCCCAGCAATGGCTGGCTAACAATTTATTGGCATATAGTGGAGGTGATTACAGTCGAATAACTGCTATTTTTGTAACAGTTGTGAATGATCTACTTCCTCCTGAGATGAAAGGGCTTGAAGACCATCTCTCCTCATACTGGGTTATTAGAGGAAATGTTATGTTGCTAAAGAAAAATAAGGAAGACTTTGATAGAAAAAGTAGGGAAGGAGGAACATGAGGCAGAAAGATGTGAGATGATGTTTCAATAATTTATTAAATCAAAATACACATGTATCTCTTGTATGTCTCTAGCACTGCACTATTATGCTAGGTGCTAGGGATTTGAATTCAGTAAAAAAAAGAAAATGCTCACATTAACCTTAACTTCTAACAGGGGAGAAACAAACAATAGCTGAAAGTTATGTTGACTCAGTTACCCCTTGTTCCTGCTTATCAAATAACTTTGGAGGAGGCTCTGGTGGGTAAGGAGATATGTTCTGTAGTTCTTGTATATGACCTGTTCTTTGTCAAATCCCCCACCTGGATATTGTCACATTGAGGAGGAACTGAGATTTGAGGGCCTCCTCTCTTTTGCTGTGGTGTACCTTTCTGGATTGCCTTAAAGTTAACCATAAGAGCTGTCTCCACCTTGAAGCCAAGGCAAATGCCAAGTAATTTATTACTTTGGACTAGAAGAAACCAGTTGTCCTTCAAAGAAGGCTATGATATATATGGATAATACATATTCATATGTATTTATGCATATGTGTATACATATATACACATGAATATGTGTGTATGTGTGATGTATATACACATGTGAGTATGTATATGTATACATGTATGTGTGTATATATAGAGTGTGTGTACATATAGAGAAGCCCAGAGAGAAATACAGAAAGTGACAGTTGGAGAATGAATAATAAATATAACAAATGCCAAGTAATTTATTATATTGGACTAGAAGAAATAAGTTGTCATTCAAACAAGGCTATGATAGAACTACAAAAGCCATCCAATGACAAAAATGGAGCCAGTGAGAGGCAAAGGAAGAAGAAAGAAGTTGGTGATTTTATGGTTATTTGATTTCAAAATGTTTGTGTCCTTGGTTCTGGTTGGTTCTGGGATACACAAGGAGATGTGCAATTGGAAAAAAAAAATGTCAGACTCCATAGGAAAGAGATAAGATCACAAAGGGAGTCATCACAAGAAAACAATCACAAAAGAAGGTTGTGAAAGTACAATGACCAAACCTGGCTCAGAAAGAAGAGGTCTCAAAAGACATTCCCAATCTGTTCTTTGCAGTAATAGAGGAATGTGAGAGAAATATTCCATGTAGTATGGAATTTTTCTTTCTGTCTGTTAGTTTTGTTGAAAACATTTGTTTTGTTTTCCTCTGTTTCTATTTGGTTGTTATCGTTGTTCTCCCCTTATGTGTAAGTGAGAGCTCTTGCAGAAATATCGGTGATGTCAAAACAAATTATGTCAATACCATTGGTTTAAAAAGAAAACCTGGAGCCAGCACTTTCCAGATGTACTCAAACCCCTCCATGTGATGTTGTTAAGGAACACTAGCTGCTGATTCAGCAAAGCCTGGGGTTATGCCTGTGTTCCGTACTTAATTTGGCCCACTGTCCTCCACAAGATGATTCTCTCTTTAGACTAGTGGTTGTGCTCATCACCTTCACGTGACATCTGCCTCTAACGGAAGTGACAATAATGTCTGATTTCCTTGCAAACTCCTTCCTCTTTGTCCCAACTCAATAAATTCAATAAATGTTTGTGTATCATTCCCCTTGGGAAAAGCTATGAGAGACAGTTCCTGCTTTCAAGAAGGTTCCGTTCTACTGGAAGAGCCTTTGCATTTCCAAAATAAAAATCAATAGAAAGCATTTACAAAGTAGTATAAATTTATTTCAAAAGGTGAAGAGCAAGATGTGGTGATTCAGGAAAGTCCCACTATGAAATAATAATCTTCCAATCCCATTCTGGGTGCTGGGGTTCCTATATTTCCTGAAATGTTGCTGACCATTTGAATGGTGAGTCAAAGATCTTGTTATTCTTTCACTGAGTTAGCAAAGGGAAGAAAGCAATAAATAAAACAAAAAAAATGAGAGAGAGAGAGAGAGAGAGAGAGAGAGAGAGAGAGAGAGTGTGTTTTACTATTGCATCATTTGGATTTTTTATTGTTGGAGATATATACACAGTTCTCATATATATGTATGTGTGTGTGTGTATGGGTGTATGTGTGTATATATATGTACATACGCATACATATACATATATAAATGTGTGTATGTGTGTATATGTGTATATATATATAATATATATATGAGTGAGTGTATACACATACACACTTAAACACATATATATCCAACTATCAAAGATTCGAATTTTAAGGTATTTCAGATCAGGGACAGCCCTCTACCTTCCTTGTGATTCATTCTACAGTTTTAAAGTATCACAGATTTCAAACTGGAAGGGACTTTAAAAATCACTTAATTCAATTTCCTCATTTTCAGGTTGATAAAACTGGGACCTGGCAAGGTTATATAACTTACCCAAGGTCATACAGACAGCATCACAAAAATACTTGAGGTTTAGTTCCTATTACTCAAAAACAAAGGCTCCTTCCATTTGCATGTACATGGTATCACCTCATTAGAATTTAAAATCTCTGGTGAGAGGGATTACTTTGGTTCTATCTTTGAATTCCCAGTAAAAATTTCCCTATAAATTTACCTTTCATATAATCTGTCTATTTCTTCAATGTCCCTATGTATTTGCATATTTTCTCCACCATTAGAATGTAGGTTCCTTAAGGAAAAGATCTATTTCTGCCTTTCTTTGTATATGTGCAGCATTTAACACAGAACTTGGAACTTATAAAATACTTAAATGCTTGTTGATTAATTGCCTCAATATCTAGAATTTCATTGGGAAGGGAAGGGGAACAAATATTTATTAATGACCCACTATATCAGCCACTGTGATTAGCACTTTATGAATATTAAATAAATGTATGTATTTAATAAGTGGACTATTGTTCTTTAATGTGCTCATTGTTTAGCAGAGACCCTGGTACTTATATATGCTTAATAAATATACAACAATAGGCACTCTGCACCCCATTCCCTGAAGGCCAAATACATTACATTTCGCCCTCTCTAGGTATCTCTGGTACCCTTATGGATTTAGGTCCATCTCTCATCTCTATCATTGGCTCAAGCTCTCACTTATTTTATTTCTGCAATTTTAGATGTCCAAGCACTTGGTTCCTTTTTAACCATTTAACAGTAGGATTATCTTCTGCAAATATATATATTTTTATATATAGCAAGGACAAACATTACACTTTCCCTCCCACATCTTAGGGACATATCCCCTTATTGCTCCACCTTGGTCTCTGGGGTGAAGTGGGAAATTAGTTACACAGTATAACTTAGTTCTCATGTAGCAAAATCTTACTAAGTTCCAAGTCCAAGTCCATGGCCCTGTCTTGTGGCCTTGGCCCCTAGCTTCTTCTCTTCTGGGTTGACAGCAACATCTGAGTTGGAATTCTTGGATTTAAGTTCCTCATTATGCAAGTTCCAGGTATGGGATGCTACTCCTTGCAACTTGAACTGAAGAGGACAAATGAAATAAGATCAAAACCTCAAGCAGGTTTCTTATGGCTACTTAGCCTATGGGCAAGGGAAGGTGGCTCTTCCTCCCACACAAATTATTGCATGGTGCCCATGCTATAGGGGAGCAAGACCTTTGCCCCTGGACACCAAAATCAAAAGAACATTTCCATGCAGTTCAAGCTATGAAGCTCATGGGAAGCAAACAAATGAACAAACAAAAAAAAAAACTGCTTCCACCCATGTGACAGAGAAATGCAGAATATCTTTTCTCAGAAGCAGTTTTCTTATGTTTCCCATATGAGTCTCTCCACCTTAGGGGGTCTGGGATTATCTCAAATACTGATTACAAAGACTTTTTTGCTGATTGATTAAGTGAATACATAGAACAGTGCTTTTCACATAGTAGGAACTTAACAAATTTTAACTGAGTGTGCATGAATTTTTAATGGTCCTTAATTAATCACATGGCAGTAACATTCATGCACTCAGTCACCAATACTTACAAAACACCCATGAGGCAGATCACTTACACTTATTTCCCCTTTAAACAAATGGAAACAAGCAACAAAACAAGAACAAAACAAAAAAATTATCCAGTGACTACAACAATGGCATGGTTCAATTATTTTGTTTCCTTTAGCTATTGTATTAGACACAGTACTACAGAACCTCAGCTTTGGAAGGGATCTAAAAAGCCTAGCAGGTCTAGCTTGCAGTTCACCATAACTGCCCTCTATAGCCAAAGGATCAAACATTGGCCTGTGGGACTCCTGAAGCTCACAATACTCCTGAGTCCAGCCTGAAGCAAATTAAAATCTAATTGGGAAATATTTAACAAACTAAATTAAAATACAATAAAAAATATATTATATTTTAAAACTAGTTCAATATGTGACCTAGAGGGACCCTTCACTGAAAATTTGTGGCTCTCATTTCTCTTTGAGTTAGATACCACTGTTCTACAGTATCTCAGACAAATGGCCTTCAACACTCTAGGTACAATCTTCCATTGAAGGGGAGTTTACCTCATTTTGCAACAGCTGAGTCAATTTTTGTATTGTTTTAATTTTTACGAAGCATTCATTATCCTCCTAAATGTGCCTTCCTATAATTGAAACACACTGTTCCTAGCTCCACCCTCTGAGACTAAGAAGAACAGTCTGATTCCTTTCCAAATGACAGTACTTCACATTTGTAAAGGCAATAATCATGCCTCTGGTCCTTCATTTTTACATGTTAAACACACCAAGTTCTTTAAAATGATGAACATGTGCTATGTTCCCTAGCCCCTTTACCATACTGTCTATTTTCTAATGTAACTTGTCAGTAACTCTTAAGATGTGGCTCCTAAAACTTGCTAGAAGTCATCTGACTAAGAGGGCAGTGAAATTGTTATCACTTCTCTCACCACGTTGTCCTCCAATATGATGATATATGTCTGGCATAGTAGCCAGACACTGAATTTAGAAAAGAAAAGATGTAGATTCAAGATGTGCCTCAATTTCCTTAATTGTAAAAATGGCACTAATGATTTTTCTTAGGCATTTACTGTGTACAAAAAATGCTAGCAAACACTGGCGATATGAATCCAAATGTTAGATGGTCCCTCCTATATCCTAGTAGAGAAAGGCACTGCATATATAGACCACATGGCCAGGGAAGCTATTTTGTTTGCAAAGTCACAGGGGTTGTGAATGACATAAAACACCCAACTGATATGGTAGTATTGGTTTCATTAGAATTATCAGGCAAAAGAAAGAAAAGAGAGTGAGTGAAGTATCAACAGAAAAGACAAAATGACTGTGATGAATGATGACATGGGGTCTAGGGATGCCTAGATAAAATGAGGTCCAATATTGGAAGTGCTTTGCAACTCTAATCCTTTGTGTAAACATATATAATTAAAGAAGATCTGACTTCACTTGGCCCTTTTCTAAAGTTGAGGAGAGAATAATGGAGGAAGGGAGAGGGGGCACAATTACAACACAGAATTGAAGTGTGAGGAGTCAAAAACTTTGACAGCTGCAACATTGGAATGAATTTAGTAAGATAAAATTTAGTAGATGAAATGTAAAATCATACGTGTTCAAAAAATGCAGATAGGAAAGTCATGAACAGAGAGTTCAGCTAAAAGTAAATGCCAGTAGTTTGATATGGTTACCCAACAAACTAATATGATCGTAAGCTATGTTGAGAGTCTTCTTGTTGGGGGTGGGGGGTAAGGGGAGGAAGAGAAAGTAGAAAAGAGTGACCAATGCAGTTTCCTAACTTCCTACACATTAAGGTCTAGGAGGGTTGTCTATGGGTATGTGTTAATACGATTCAACGAGGTTCGGATTCGCTCCTATAAATGACGCTCCCCAACACACCAGGAAAATAGAAAATGGAAATTTATTAGAAAAGGCAAGGCACAGATAGCTTAAATTTGCATAGAAAACATACAATAATGAGAATAACCAGAGCTGGACATGTGTAATAGAGAGAAAAATTGATCTTTATGATAAGACCCCTGGTGATGTGTTGGATGTGACATTGCACCATTCATTTAAAACAAAACTATGGAAAATGGATGAAAAAAAGAAATACAAACCTTTCCTTCCGCTCTGTTTTTATGGTCTTATTTCCAATGATGCCAGAAGGGAGCTATTATCAATGTGTCACAAACAGATCATTCGATTGGACAAGTGAAAACAGTACATATTCTGCTCAATCAATCAACCAATGAATGAAATAGCATTTACTAGACACCTGTTGTGTGTCAGGCATCATACTACGATAAAGAAAGGCCAAAAATGGGAAAAAAATAAACAGTCTCTATGCTCAAGACATTCGTAGTCTAATGAGGTATATCAGCAAGGCAAGATTAACAATATAGATGGTGACCATGCATATGCCTCTATAGTTCTGAATAACCGAATATAAGAAGCTCTCCATATAGATGGCAGAAGTGAAACATTTATTCAGACACCAGAGAATCAAATTCCCAAACCAAAAAATCCAGTTCAACACAGCAGTAATTGTATCCCCAAACCAGCAAGTCCACCTCAATGTAACAGCAAGGAGATTAAAATACAGTATCACAGCAAAGAGCCAAGCCATCCTGTAACTTCCCTTCTGCTAGGGTTGTCCCCCTGTAACCTTCTTTTCTGCCAGGACCTTTCTGTAAACACTCACTCACGAATCCTAACTGTCTGATTGCCTGTGTCCTCTCCTCTTATCGTTCTGAAATCCCTAGCAGTTCTCAGAGCCGTTCCAGTTCTCTCTCTGTCTCTCAGTCTCTGAATCTCTTCCAGTTCCCAGTTCTCCATCTCTTGTAGCTCTCTCTCTACTCTGTAACTTCTTCTTCTACTTGAAGTTCTCTTGCTTCTGCAGCTCTAGTTTCCACTTTCCACAGCTCTCTAGTCTGAACTTAATGGCTGCCAACAGGAAATATACATATACATATATATGTGTATATATATATATATGTACATACATACATACATACATATATACATACATATATACATACATATACGTGTGTGTATGTATATGTATGTGTGTGTGTGTGTGTGTGTATATATATATGTATATATATATATACACACACACATATAACCTGTTTAGGGTCCTGGGGCTTAGCACCTACTTAGCAAAAGAGTAAAAGAGTATGGGCCTACCAACAAACACACCTCCCTTAATCAAGCTTCCCTTAACTAGCTCCACCTGAGGCCTATTAAATGGGCAGGTAAGATCTTTAATCACAATTAGCACAACATGAGGGAATTATATTTAAACAGCTATCTACAAACAAATGATATACAGAGTATATTGGACATAATCTTAAAGGGAAAGCACTAAGATTAAGGAGAAAGGGGAAAGGCTTCTTACAGAAAGCAAGGGGATTAGTGGAGAGTTGAAGGAAGCCATGGAAGCCAGTAAATTGAAATAAGGAGGGAAAGAAAACCAGACATGAAGGGAAATCTATAAAAAAAAGCACAGAATTGAGAGATGAAGTGCTGCATGAGAGCAACAGCAAGGAAGCCAAGTGTCAATGGATTGCAGAATTTGTGATGAGCTGTAAGGTGTAAGAAGACTGGAAACACAGAATGACATCAGGTGACAAAGGGTTTTAAATGTCAAATAGAAGATATTTTATTTGATTTTTAATGTAATTAACAGCAATTGGACTTTATTGAGATGGGGCTACCTGATCAGATTTGTACCTTTGGGGGAAAAATGACAGCTGAGAAGGGAATGGCTTAGAGGAAGGAGAGCTTTAAGAGAGGCAACAGCAGGCTATTGGAAAAGTCTAGGCAGGAGGTGATTCAGTCCTAAACCATGGTAGTGAAAGGGCCAGAGTAGAGAAGAGGGCATATTGAGGAGATTATGAAGGTGATGGTGACAGGACCTGATAATTGATTGGATTTGAGGAGGAAGATGTGAGATTATCAAAGATGACACCGAGGTTGTAAACCCGAGTGACTGGGAGGATAATAGCACCCTCTAATATAATAGGTAATTTAGAAAGAGGGAGAGGACTGGGGCAAAGATAATGAGTTCAGATTTGGGGCACCAAACAGTATTCTCTCCTCTTTAGTTTATCTGCTCTGTTTGTCACCCTTGAGTGGCTTGGCCCTGCTCCTGGTAAAAGTCTTACTAGTCATAAGGCATATGGTTGTTCTGTTTTTGTTATCCAGTTTGGATTAGAAAACTCCCATTAGCCAAATGGCCTCTGTTGCCATGCTCAACGTCCTATCCCTCATCAGCAGGCCTAGCCGAGTTTAACAACTTAGTAAACATCTCTGCAGGGGGATGTCAGTTTTATACTTGGACAAAGGACAATGACACCCTCCCCACCACTATAAGGAAGAGAGCACAAATTGATCGGTATGAGTGATTGTTTGCAGAACATCCAAGGCATTGAGACAAATACAACAAAGAAAAGATTCAGGTCAGGGAGTTCAGATAGGACAAAGACACGAGGCTTTAATACAATGATTATTTTTTTTCTAGACTGGCATAGGCTTTTTATGGCTCCTCCCACAGATGCAGAAAAAAGTAGTTACATTCAAGCACCTGGGTGAACCTTTCCTTTTTTTAAAAGGATACTATGATGAATAAAACTGACCACAGAGTCTAGTCTAATTCTATTTTACCCTAAAAGTTAAGGAAGTTTAAGGTGTGAGGGTGTTTTGTATTTATTATGAACACCAATCATCGTTGATTGGTAAAATGTCAAAGTATCTCATAATAGTCACACCAGAGTGTGTTCTCAGATTTGATAATTCATGTATTTATTTTACCAGTGCTTATTAATAAATAAACTTCTCCAGTATCTTCACCAAGAAAACTCCGAATGGGGTCACATAGAGTTAGGTGTCATTGAAAAATGAGTGAATAACAAATTAATAAATAAAATCTACCTCTTCACTTAGAAATTTTACAATTGTGTTTGATAGGGATAAGGACTAGATAATTATTCCATTGATAACTCCCCAATGAGAAAACTCCCTCTAATGCAAATTATCATCATTGTAATGTTTAGTTTTAGAATATTGGCTAAATCTTTGAGAGGGTGAGTGACTTTTATAAGGTCATATGGCCACCATGTATCAGAATTATTAGAATTCAGATTTTTGGGGCAACTAGGTGGTGAAGTGAGTAGAGCACCAGTCCTGGAGTCAGGAGGACCTGAGTTCAAATCCAGTCTCAGACATTTGACACATTTACTGGTTGTATGATCTTGGGCAAATCACTTAACCCCAATTTCCTTCCCATTTCCCCTCCAAAAAGCAAGAAACAAACAAAACAAAAAGAATTCAGAGTTTTTTGGCTGCATGACCAGCTCTCTAGTATTTCTAACCCTGCTGCACCCCAACAATTTAGGACAATCTGAAACAATTAAGTGCAACATAAATTATAATGTTATAAAGGCTTATGAAAAGTCCAAAGAACATTTTATACCTCAGAAGAGGGAGAAAGTATTACTGTCTGTTATTGTCCAGTGCAAGATTCATGAGAAAGTGGTATTTGAACTGAGACATACAGGATGGTTTGAATTTCAATGGGAAAAAAGTAGAGATGTGTCAAACTATATCCTTCAAAATACCACAAATGACAGAGAATAAGTCATGAGGAGAAGCTCTAATCCTCTAATTGCGTCACCTCATTTTATCCATTCTTATCAAACCGTTTCTTCTTCATTTTTTTTCCTCTTAAAGCTCCTAATAAATCGGGAAATTGTGTGTTTCACTACACATCTGAGACAGAAAAAACTGTACACCTCATTACTCCTTCTATTACTGTTATTGCTACTACTACCACACCACTACCACTAACCCTACTCCTACTCCTCCTACTGCTCCTACTCCTTCTACTGCTCCTTCTCCTCCTACTGCTCCTCCTCCTTCTCCTCCTTCTCCTCCTCCTCCTCCTCTTCCTCCTCCTCCTCCTTCTCCTCCTCCTCTTCCTCCTCCTCCTCTTCCTCCTCCTCCTCTTCCTCCTCCTCCTTCTCCTCCTCTTCCTCCTCCTCCTCCTTCTCCTCCTCCTCTTCCTCCTCCTCCTCTTCCTCCTCCTCCTCTTCCTCCTCCTCCTCCTTCTCCTCCTCCTTCTCTTCCTCCTCCTCTTCCTCCTCCTTCTCCTCTTCCTCCTTCTCCTCCTCCTCCTCTTCCTCCTCCTTCTCCTCTTCTTCTCCTCCTCCTCCTCCTCCTCCTCCTCTTCCTCCTCCTCCTTCTCCTCCTCCTCCTCCTCCTTCTCCTTCTCCTTCTCCTCCTCCTCCTCCTTCTCCTCCTCCTCCTCCTTCTCCTCCTCCTCCTCCTCCTCCTCCTTCTCCTTCTCCTCCTCCTCCTCCTCCTCCTCTTCTCCTCCTCCTTCTCCTCCTCCTTCTCCTTCTCCTCCTCCTCCTCCTCCTCTTCTCCTCCTCCTCCTCCTCCTTCCCCTCCTCCTACCACTACCACTACTACTACCTAACATGTGGGTAGTGCTCACTATGTGCCAGAGACTGTTCTAAATGCTTCACAGTTATTGTCTCATCTGATCCTCACAACAACCCTGGGAGGTAGGTGCTATTCACCATTATCATCCCCATTTTACGGGGGAGGTAGCTCTGAGGTAAACAATGCCTCGATATGGTTACCCAACAAACTAATATGATCTTAAGCTATGCTGAGAGTCTTTTGGGGGAGGGGGGTGTTTAACAGGCACACAGCACTGACTGCATCTCTGTTCCTCACACATGACAAGCCATTTCTGTGCTCCTTGCTATTGAACTAGGTATTTCCCAAGCCTGAAATTCCTGCCGTCCTTCCTGCCGCCTCAAAGAATCTCACTGTTTTCAAGGCTCAGATCTAGTATCACGTTATAAAAGAAATTCTTCCTTATCTCGTCCTCTACTTCTAATGTCCTCTTTCCCATACTGTCTTGTATTTAACCATTTAATAATAAATATTTACAAAGCCCTTTTTTGGCAAAACACTTTTCATATATTATTTCTGTTGATACTCATATTAGCTCTGCGATATAGCTGCTTCAGAACAGGACTCTTTAAACTTTTTCACTCCCGACTCCTTCAGTGCTTCTTAAACTGTGGATCATGACAGTTTAAGAATTGCTGCAGGAACCTTAGTTTTACAAATAAGGAAACAGGCTGAGACTTGTACAAGGTTACATAGCTAGTAAGTGTCTAGGGCTGGATTTGAACATCAGTTTAAATGGAGATTGGACTAGAGGGAGGAGGAGCTTGAGGCGGGGATACCAACCAGAAGACCTTCACAATAAGGCAAGAATGAAGAGATCAGTGCCTGCATGAGGGTGATGGCAGCATTGGCGTAGGGAAGGGAGTATATATGAAAGATATTTGTAAAGTAGAAACAACATAGGGGGGTATGAGGAATATGGGGAATGACAATGAAGAATTGAGGATGACGTCCAGTTTATGAAAGTGCTTCACTAGGAGAATGTTGGTACTCTGGAGAGTAAGAGGGAATTTAGGAGAAGGAGACTTTTTGGGGGAAAAGATACTGGGTTCAGTTTTGATTGTGATAAATTCAAGACGTCATTTCAATCTTTGCCCTCTTCAGAATTTTTTTTTGCATATTTATTGCCATTCTTTTGGAATATTCTTATTAAGACTGTTCCAACCACTTCGTTGTACTCCAGTGCTGTCCCTGGGAAATTAAATATACATAGAGAAATGCCTGAGTGGGATCTTGCTTCTGGCTTAGTTGAATTGGCAGCTAAATTGAACAAGAGTTTCATTGTTTGACTTGCAGTCAAGAGGCCTGGATGCAAATGCTGCTTCAGACACTTAAAATCTGCCTGAGCCCTAGTAAGTCAGGAAAACAGAATGTGTCTCAGTTTCTTCACATGTGAACTTAGATAATTGGACTTGGTAGCCTCTAAGATCACTTCTAGCTTTAAATCTATGAATAATTAAATGTTAGCAAAGTAGCAGCAGATTGCATCCACTCAGTGTGCCCTCAGCAAATACTCTTCCTTACTTCCTTAATCCCAAAATATCCTCGACAGCTTCTTGAAGTGTTTTCATCTAACATGAATTATAACTATTCTGACAATAAAGGAGTTATTGCCAACTAAAAGAGGTCATTCTAATCTTGACATCTGTAAGTTTTTACGAAAGTCATACCAAAAAGAAGTACCAAAAATCTACCTGTGGTTGGAAAACAAGACAAACAAACAACAACAAACAAACAAACAGAAAAACAAGGATTCCAAAACATTGAAATAAGAAAGGAGTTAATTTCAGGCAAAGGGATAGACTTACAGCATCTGAAAACCATGATAATGTATCCTAATTCTTGTCTTCTCCAGGTTAATATGCTAGTTCTTACAATTGGTTCTCCTATGACATGGTTGTTAGTCTCTTCATTATCCTAGTCAAAATCTTGTGAGCCTGCTCCATTTTGTTAATAGGATAGAGACTGGAGCTATGGTTATATAACATTAAGGAGCTCTTAGTGTAGGAAATTTCCTTTATAAAAGTTTGATACCTCCTCCATCTCTAGGTTCTTAAAGAATTGGATATATAAGTGAGAGATTAAGGGATTTTCTAGGGTCATACACCTAAAATGCTTCAGATGTAGGATTTGCAAAAACATTTTCCTGGTTTCCAGACAAATACTCTATCTATTTAAATATGGATGTAAAATGGAATACAATATTATATATTTGTCTTGCCCATTATAGTATATGTCATGATGATCAACTCCTTCATCAAAAAATAAGGATTGACTGCTTTTTTTTTTTTAATGAAGCTTTAGGGACCTAAAGCACCACTCTTCTTCTTAATAGTTAAAATTCCTTTCATCTGTCTCAGCTACAGTCAACATCACTGACTGAATTATTTCACGGAAAAGTAAAAGACTGTGTGTGTTATAATTTTTATCCTCATTATTTAATGCTTCAAAACCAATTCTAATATCAATATTGCCTACCTAATTTTCGTGTTAAGCAACAAGGATTACCTATAATTAAATACTGAGAAATGCAGTAAAAAGAGAGAGAGAGTGTGTGTGTGTGTGTGCGTGTGTGTACTGTGTATATATGTATACACACACATACATACACATGTACATGCATTGATGCAAACACATATATTCTATATATAATCACATCTACATGTAATGAATATGTGAGTAAATGTGGATGGGTAAGTGGGTATGTTGATTTGTGCATTTAAATAAGTGTATGCATATTATAATTATAAATTACATCTATAGCTACAAATAATTATGGCTGAAAAGACATAGTGAGACACCAGGCCTCTCATTGTCATTGATTGAGGTTATAGAGGACACTGCTCTAAGCCTCTGTAAGAATCAAATCCTCCCTTCTCTTCTTTCTGTAAGATTGAACAATGTGTCTCTTTTGTTAGGCATTGGTTGCGTCTGCTCCATCCATCAATCAATAGGTTTCTATTGAGCATTCTACATTACGCAGTGTACAGCGGAGAATGCAAAGCAGAGTAAGTCACAGCCCCAACTGGTAAGGAATACGTAATATTGTTGCAAATGCTGTGTATATTAATGGAATAAGTAGAAGCTACCACTAGAAAGGGGGGAGGGAAGCACAATACAGCCTGAAATAGAGAACAAAGATGTTACAGAGGAAGAATGGCTTAGTATGACCCTTGAAATAGGATATCTTAAGCTCCTCGAGAGCAGGGACTGAGTTTTCTCTTTCTTTGATTAATAACAAAAGAAGAAGATATATCTGGACAAAAAACACCAGCCACAGCTTTGCACTTTGAATTTGGAGCTGAGGTTTAGGATGTTGGTTTTGTAACGATAATAACGATAAAATAAGACAGGGTAGATATGATGATCATGGGCCCTGGGCATCCTGGTGAACTCATGATCTCCTCGGTGTCGGCAGTCCCGCTAACAATTCCATTCATGACCCACCCACTCCTTCCCACTCTGGGAGACATTTGCTCCTAGCCTCCTTTGCATCTTTGGGGAGAGAGAGGAGGTGAGGCCTAGCTGACCAGCCGATCCAATGGAATAAGCGCGTCTATGTAATTCCGTCTGGGCCTGTGAACTCCTTGAACGCAGGGACTAATTTATTTTTCTTTTTTTTGATTCCCAAAGACATATTAGTGCCCCTGGCCAAAGGCAGGTACTTGTTAAATGCGCTTTACCGTTGTCGTTGGCTGGATAACGGAACGGGCTGTTAGTCACTTAGGATACAAATTTCAAAATTTAAAACATTTCTGATGCTAAAGGAGCTTACCTTCTGTCAGAGAGCTCAAAACCGAATTCCATTTTACACTTTAATAATTAAAACTTCACTTTTGAGGACATCTTGTACATTAGTATATACAGAATACACATTTGCATAATAGTTAGATGGCTCAGGAGAGAGATTGCTGGTCTTGGAGACAGGAAGACCTGAGTTCAAATCTTACCTCAAACACGCTAGCTTTGTGACTCCGGACAAATAACAGTCTCAGCCTGTTTCCTTATTTGTAAAATTAAGGTTCCTGCAGCAATTCTTAAACTGTCATGATCCACAGTTTAAGAAGCATTGAAGGAGTCGGGAGTGAAAAAGTTTAAAAAGCCCCGTTCTAAAGCAGCTATATCACAGAGCTGTTGAGTATCAACTGAAATAATATATGAAAAGTGTTTTGCCAAAAAAGGGCTTTATAAATATTTATTATTATAACATGGTTAAATACAAGACAGTATGGGAAAGAGGACACTAGAAGTAGAGGACGAGATAAGGAAGAATTTCTTTTATAATCAATACTAGATCTGAGCCTTGAAAAAAGTGAGATTCTTTGAGGCAGCAGGAAGGACGGCATGAATTTCAGGCATGGGAAATACCTAGTTCAGTAGCAAGGAGCACAGAAATGGCTTCTCACGTGTGAGGAACAGAGACGCAGTCAGCGTTGTGTGTCTGTTAAATCTAAGAAGAGAAATAATAAATAATGAGGTTGAAAAAGTAAACCGTGGCAACGTTCTGAAGGACTTCAAAACCCAAACAGAGAAGTCTGGATTGGAATGTAGAGTCAGTAGGAAAAAATTTAATGTAATTTAGTAAGTGAGTGGAAGGATTAGACCTGCACCTAAGTAGATCTTTCTGCGGGTAGGGTAGAAAACAAATTGGATAGCTGAGAGCGTTGAGTCAGGGAAAGCTCTATGTACTCTTCTTTTTTCAAACTTTGGGGAATAAAGGGCATGAAGGTTATTGATCTTTTAGCCCATCTTCTCAGGATATGACCAGAACAAGGCGTTTTTCCTCTCTCTCATGCTACTTTTTATATCATTATGGCTATGCAGTATTCTTTGGTAATGTGCCATACATAGCCCACTCACTTCCCCACTTTCTTCTCCATTCTTCTTGGAATGATATTCGTTTAAAAAGATTTGGCAAGTGTTGTATTTCACGACTTACATAAATATGGGGTCATTTCAATACAGATGTGCCCATTGAGATGTCACCTCTTTAGGTATTGGCCAAGCGATTAATATGACAATATATCTATGATTCCACATCTGTGTGATTCTTAATCATTTCCTTTCTAAAGCAGCAACATAAAGGTCTACTCAAAAAGGCTTGGGGCCTTCAAAATTTTCTTAGATATCTTAAGGAAAATGATGGGGTACACAAGCTGTCCATCAGTATTCTCTCCATATATAGTCCATGTTTATATCTCGTTATGAATGTAATTAATAACATCTTTTCTTATCAAATATCCTGCATCATTATTTGCATGTAACATGTTGCAACCTGATCATGCCCATGATACCTTTTAAAAAATAATTAGTTAATTATTTTTCGGTTTTCACCATTCACTTCCATAAGATTTTGAGTTCCTAATTTTCTCCCTTTCCCTATCCCTCCCCTCCCCACCCCACATTCTAAGATGGTGGGCAATCTAATGCGGGCTCTATGTATTATGTGCATATTAAACATACTTTCACATTAGTCATGTTGTAAAGAAGCATTAGAAACAACGTGAGAAACCAAGAGAAGGAAAAAACAAAAATTAAAAAGGTGAGAAGCCAAATAATATGCTTTGATATACATTTAGACTCCATAGTTCGTTTTCTCAAAGGGGATAGCATTTTCCATCATGAGTCATTCAGAAATTTCTTAGATCCTTGCATAGCTAAGCAGAGATATGTCTATCACAATTAGTAATAGCAAAATGTGGCTGTTACAATGTAAAATGTTCTTCTGGTTGTGTTAACTTCACTCAGTATCAGTTCATGTAAGTCTTTCAAGGTTTTTCTGAAATCTGTCTGCTCATCATTTATTATGGAACAATAGTATTCCATTGCATTCATATACTGTAACTTTTACAGCCATTCCACCATTGATGGGCATCCCCTTCATTTCCAATTCTTAGCTGCCACAAAAAAGAGCTGCTATGAATATTTTTATACATGCAGATCCTTTTACCATTTTATTATCTTTTTGGCATACAGACCTAGAAGTGGTATTGCTGGACCAAGGGGCATGCAGAGTTTTAGAGCCCTTTGTGCATAGTTCAAAATTGCTTGCTAGAATGGTTGGATCAGTTCACAACTCCACTGACAATTCATTAGTGTTCCGATTTTCCCACATCTTCTCCAACATTTTTCAATTTCCTCTTTTATCATTTTAGGCAAACTGATACAAATGATATGGTACCTCAGAGTTGTTTTCATTTGCATTTCTCTAATCAATAGTGATTTAGAGCATATTTTTTCATATGTCTATAGATACCTTTAATTTCTTCATCTGAAAAATGCCTGTTCATATCCTTTAACCATTTATTAATTGGGTAGTGACTTGTATTCTTGTAAATTTGACTCTGGTCTCTATATATTTTAGAAATGAGACCTTTAGTAGAGACACTGGTAATAAAAATCGTTTCCCAGTTTTCTGCCTCCCTTCCAATCTTGGTTGTATTGGCTTTGTTTGTACAAAAACTTTTCAATTCAACATAATCAAAATAATCCATTTTGCATTTCACAATGTTCTCTACTTCTTCTTTGGTCATAAATTCTTCTCTTCTCCATAAATCTGACAGGATAACTATTCATTACTCTCCAATTTTGCTTATAATATCAGCTTTTTTCTCTAAATCACGCACCTATTTTGACTTTATTTTCGTATATGGTGTAAGATGTTCATTTATCCCTAGTTTCTGTCATACTATTTTCCAGCTGTGCCAGCAGTTTTTGTCAGACAGTGAGTTCTTATCCAAGAAGCTGGAGTCTTTGGGTTTATCAAAGAGTAGATTTCTAAAGTCATTCAATACCGTGTCTTGTGTGCCTAACTTATTTCACTGATCCAACACTCTATTCCTTAGCCAGTACCAAATAATTTTTATGATTGCTGCTTTATAATACAATTTAAGATCTAGTATAACTAGGCCACTTTCCCTTGCATTTTTTAAAATTAATTCCCTTGATATTATGGAGCTTCTGTTATTCCAGATGTATTTTGTTACTATTTTTTCTAGCTCTATGAAATGATTTTTGGTGGTTTGATTGGTATGGCATTGAATAAATAAATTGATTCAGGTAGAATCGTCATTTTTATTATATTAGGTTGGCCTGCCCAAGAGCAACTAATGCTTTCCCAATTATTTAGATCTGACTTTGTGTGAAAAGTGTTTTGTAATTGTGTCCATATAGTTTCTGGGTTTGTCTTGGCAGGAAGACTCCCAAATATTTTATAATGTCTGCAGTAACTTTAAATAGTGTTTCTCTTTCTATCTCTTGCTCCTTGGCTTTGTTATTAATATATAGAAATTTCAGTGATTTATGTGGGTTCATATTATATCCTACATCTTTGATAAGGTTTATTATGATTTCAAGCAGTTTTTACTTGATTCTCTGGGCTTCTCTAAGTATACCACCGTATCATCTGCAAAGACTGATAGCTTTGTTTCTTCTTTGCCTATTCTAATTCTTACAATTTCTTTATCTTCTCTTATTGCTAAATGTAAAATTTCCAGTACAATATTAAATAACAGTGGCCATAATGGACATTCTTCTATCACCTCTGATTTTATTGGAAATTATCCCTATTACATATAATGTTTGCTGATGGTTTTAGATAGATGCTATTTATAGTTTTAAGGAATTCCCCATTTATTCCTATGCTCTCTAGTGTTTTTAATAGAATGGGTATTATATTTTATAAAAAAGTTTTTTTTTTCCTTCTGCATCTATTGAGATAATCATATGATTTATTTTAGTTTTGTTGGTAATAAATTGTGTGGATGGTTTTCCTGATTTTGAACCAGCTCTACAATCCTAGTGTAAATCCTACCTGGTTATAGTGCATTATCCTCATGATAAGTTGCTGTAATCTCTTTGGTAATATTTTAATTAAAATTTTTATAACCCTATTCATTGGGGAATTTGTCTATAATTTTCTTTCTCTGTTTTGGCTCCTCCCAGTCTAGTTGTCAATACCATATTTGTATCATAAAAATAATTAGGTAGGACTCCTTCTTCTCCTATTTTCACAAAAATAGTTTGTAAATTATTGAAAGTAATTGTTCTTTAAATGTCTGATAGAATCTTTTTGTAAATCTATCTGGCCCAGGAAATTTTTTTAAGGAGTTAATTGATGGCCTGTTCAATTTCTTTTTCTGAGAAAGGGTCATTTAGGTATTTAATTCCTCTTCTGTTGATCTGGGCAATTTATATTTTTGTAAATATTCATCAACTTTACTAAGATGGTCAAATTTTTGGCATACAATTGGGCAAAATAGCTCCTAATTATTGTTTTGAATTCCTCTTCATTGGTGGTAAATTCTTCCTTTTTGTTTTTAATGCTGGTAATTTGGTGTTTTCTTTCTTTTATTTAAAATCAAAATAACCAAGTTCTATATGTTCTATTGTCTTTTTTTTCATAAAACCAGCTCTAAGTTTTATTTATTATTTTGATAGTTTTCCTAATTTCATCTTTGTTAATCTCTCCTTTGGTTTCCAGAATTTCTAATTTGGTATTTAACTGAGGACTTTTAATTTGTTCTTTTTCTAGCTTTTATTTTTTGTTGTTGTTGCATGCCCAGTTAATTGATCTCCTCTTTCTCTATTTTATTCATGTAATCGTTGACAGATATGAAACTTCCCATAAGAACTACTTATGTTGTATTTCATAAGTTTTGGAATGTTGTCTCATTTTTGCCATTCTCTTGGAGGAAGTTCCTGATTGTTTCTATGATTTGTTGTTTAGCTGATGCATTGTTTAGGATTATTTACTTTCGAATTAGTTTTTACTCTATCTTTCCACATCCATTTATTACACCTAATTTTTGTTGCATCATGGTGTGAAAAGGATTCATTTAATATTTCTGCCTTTCTGCACTGGATTGTGAGGTTTTTATGCCATAATAGATAGTCAATTTTTCTGTTGGTGTCATGAACCATTGTGAAAAAGGGTATCCCTTTCTATCCCCATTAAATTTTCTCCAGAGTTCCACCTAATCTAACTTCTAAAATTCTGTTCATCTCCTTAACTTCTTTCTTGTTTATTTTGTGGTTAGATTTATCTAGTTCTGAAAAGGGGATGTTGAGGTCATCCATTAGTATAGTTTTTCTGTCTATTTCTTCCTGTAACTCCCTTAACTTCTCTTCTAAAAATTCACATGCTATACCACTTGGTGCATATATGTTTAGTAATGATAATACTTCATTGTTTACGGTGCCTTTTAGCAGTCTGTAGTTTTCTTCCTTATCTTTTTAAATTAGATCTATTTTTGCTGATGCTTTCTCTGAGATTGCTTTCAATGCCTTTGTTTTTTTTTTTTACTTCAGCTGAAGCATAATATATTCTACTTCAGTCCTTTAGTTTTCCTCCAAGTGTATTGCTCTGTTTCAAATGTGTTTCTTGTACACAGCATATTGTAGGATTTTTTAATCCATTCTGCTATCTTCTTCTGTTTTATGGGAGAGCTCATTCCATTTTCACTCACAGTTTTAATTATTATCTGTGTCTTTCCCTCCATCCTATCCCCCCTCCCATTTATGCCTTTCTCTCTCCTTTCTCCCTTTCCCTCCTCACTAGAGTTTTGCTTTTGACCACCTCCTTCCTCAATCTGCCTCCCTTCTATTAGATGCCTCTCTTTTCATTCCCTTTTCCCCTACTACTTTTTCTCTCCCTTTTGTCCACCCTCCACCTTCCCTTCCTTTCCCCTCTTACTTCCTATATGTTAAATTAGATTTCCCTGCCCAACTGAGTGTATTATTCCCTCTTTGAGTCAAATGCAATGACAATAATGTTTAAACAATGCTCATTTCCATCCTTCTTTCCCTCTACAGTAACAGGTCATTGTGCCTCTTCTTCTCATGTAACTTACTGCTTTCAGCCTCCTCCTTTCCTCTTCTCCCGTTACAGTCACTTTTCACCACTTAATTAGATTTTTTCTCATCACATCAAAGTGAATGTTTGTGAATTCTTTTCTTTATGTATATCCCTTAGAAATGCCTAAAAATTATACAGTTCTCAAGAGTTATAAGTATCATCTTCCCATGTAGGGATGTAAACAGTCTGCCCTTATTGAATAACGTTTCATTTTTTTCCTGGTTGCCTTTTCATGCCTCTCTTGACTACTGTATTTCATGATCAAATTTTCCATTGAGCTCTGGTCTTTTCATCAGGAAGATCTTGAAGTCCTCTATTTCATTAAATGTCCATCTCATCTCCTGAAACATTATGCTCAATTTTGCTGTGTACTTGATCCTTGGCTGCAATCCAAGCTCCTTCACCTTATGGAATATCATATCCCAAGTCATCTGATCTCTTAATGTAGAAGCTGCAAGGTCCTGCATAACTGTGAGTATGGTTCTATGATATTTAAATTGCTTCTTTCTGGCTGCAGTATTTCCTTCTTGACCTGGTAATTCTGTAATTTGACTGTAATATTCCTTGGTGTTTTCAATTTGGGATCTCTTTCAGGAGTGGATTCTTTCAATGATGAATTTACCCTCTAGTTCTAGGCTTCAGGGCAGTTTCCTTAATGATTTCTTGAAAGATGCTGTCCATACTCTTTTCTTGATCATAGCTTTCAGGTAGATCTGTAATTCTTGAATTATTTCTTCTGGTTCTGTTTTCTAGATCAGTTGTTTTTCCAATGAGGCATGTTACATTTTCTTCTATTTTTTTCATTCTTTTGATTTTCTTTGAAGGATTCTTGATGCTTCATAGAGTCATTAGCTTCTACATTTTGTCTAATTCTAATTTGAAATGAATGTTTTCTTCAGTTAGCTTTTGTACTTCCTTTTTTCCATTTTATCAATTGTATTTTTTTAATGCAATTTCTTTATTTAACATATTTGGTTTTCAGCATTGATTTTCACAACATTTTGAATTACAAATTTTCTCCCCATTTCTACCCTCCCCCCCACTCCAAGATGGCTTATATTCTGGTTGCCCTGTTCCCCAGTCAGCCCTCCCCTCTATCACCCCCCTCCCCTCTCATCCCCTTTTCCCTTCCTTTCTTGTAGGGCAAGATAAATTTCTACGCCCCATTGCCTGTGTATCTTATTTTTTAGTTGCATACAAAAACTTTTTTTGTTTTTGAACATCTGATTTTAAAACTTTGAGTTCCAAATTCTCTTCCCTCTTCCCTTCCCACCCACCCTCCCTAAGAAGTTGAGCAATTCAACCTAGGCCACATATGTATTATTATGTATAACCCTTCCACAATACTCATGTTGTGAAAGGCTAACTACATTTTGCTCCTTCCCAACCAATCCCGCTTTATTGAATTTTCTCCCTTGACCCTGTCCCCTTTCCAAAGTGTTTGTTTTGATTACCTCCACCCCCATCTGCCCTCCCCTGCATCGTCCCCCTGCCTTTTATTTTTATATTTTATCTTCCTCACTCTTCTTTCCTGTGGGGTAAGATATCCAACTGAGTATGTATGGTATTCCCCCTCAGGCCAAATCTGATGACAGCAAGGTTCACTCATTCCCCCCTCACCTGCCCTCTCCCCTCCTCCCATAGAAATGCTTCCTCTTGCCACCTTTATGCGAGATAATCCACCCCATTCTATCTCTCCCTATCTCCCTCTCTCAGTATGTTACTCTCTCATCCCTTAATTTCATTTTATTTCTTTTAGATATCTTCCCTTCATCTTCAACTCACCCTGTGTCTGCTCTCTCTCTTTTACATGTATATATATATATATATACATAAAAACACATATATACATATATATACATATACATACACATACATACATATACACATAGATATATACATAACAACACATTCACTTATATATATACATAAACATATATATATATATATACATACATGCATATTCCCTTCAACTACCCTAATACTGAGGTCTCATGAATCATACTCATCATCTTTCCATGTAGGAATGTAAACAAAACAGTTCAACTTTAGTAAGTCCCTTGCAATTTCCGTTTCTTGATTACCTCTTCATGCTTCTCTTGATTCCTGTGTTTGAAAGTCAAATTTTCTATTCAGTTCTGGTCTTTTCACTGAGAAAGCTTGAAAGTCCTCTATTTTATTGAAACTCCATATTTTGCCTTGGAACATGATACTCAGTTTTGCTGGGTAGGTGATTCTAGGTTTTAATCCTAGCTCCATTGACCTCCGGAATATTGCATTCCAAGCCCTTCGATCTCTTAATGTAGACGCTGCCAGATCTTGGGTTATTCTGATTGGGTTTCCACAATACTCAAATTGTTTCTTTCTGGCTGCTTGCAGTATTTTCTCCTTGATCTGGGAGCTCTGGAATTTGGCAACAATATTCCTAGGAGATTTCTTTTTGGGATCTATTTGAGGAGGCGATCGATGGATTCTTTCAATTTCTATTTTGCCCTGTGGCTCTAGAATATCAGGGTAGTTCTCCTTGATAATTTCCTGAAAGATGGTATCTAGGCTCTTTTTTTGATCATGGCTTTCAGGTAGTCCAATAATTTTTAAATTATCTCTCCTGGATCTATTTTCCAGGTCAGTGGTTTTTCCAAGGAGATATTTCACATTGTCTTCCATTTTTTCATTCCTCTGGTTCTGTTTTATAATATCCTGATTTCTCATAAAGTCACTAGCTTCCACTTGCTCCAATCTAATTTTTAAAGTAGTATTTTCTTCAGTGGTCTTTTAGACCTCCTTTTCCATTTGGCTAATTCTGCCTTTCAAGGCATTCTTCTCCTCATTGGCTTTTTGGAGCTCTTTTGCCATTTGAGTTAGTCTGTTTTTTAAGGTGTTGTTTTCTTCAGTGTATTTTTCAGTATTTTTTGGGGTCTCCTTTAGCAAGTCATTGACTTGTTTTTCATGGTTTTCTCGCATCCTTCTCATTTCTCTTCCCAATTTTTCCTCTACTTCTCTAACTTGCTTTTCCAAATCCTTTTTGAGTTCTTCTATGGCCTGGGGCCAGTTCATGTTTTTCTTGGAGGCTTTGGTTGTAGGCTCTATGACTTTGTTGTCTTCTTTAGGCTGTATGTTTTGGTCTTCTTTGTCACCAAAGAAAGAATCCAAAGTCTGAGACTGAATCTGGGCGCGTTTTCGCTGCCTGGCCATATTCCCAACCAACTAACTTGACCCTTGAGTTTTTCAGTGGGGTATGACTGCTTGTAGACTAACGAGTTCTATGTTCTACGTTTGGGGGGGAGGTGCCAGCTCTGTCAGAGCCGCACTCCTCCTTCCCCAAGGACCCCCAGTCCAGACTGGTCTTAGATCTTCAGCAGGCTGTTGCACTCCTGCTCTGATCCGCCACTTAATTCCTCCCACCAGGTGGGCCTGGAGCTGGAAGTAACAACAGCTGTAGCTGCCCCACCTCCGCTGCCCCCGGGGCTGGAAGCCGAACCGCGAACTCCTTCCACTCCCGCAGCTTTTCCCACTAACCTTCTCCGCAGTCTTTGGTGTTTGTGGGTCGAGGGGTCTGGTAACTGCCGCAGCTCACATATTCAGGGCGCTAGGGCCCCCTGCGCCCGGCTTCTGGTCTGGATCGTCCACGCCGCTCAGGCTGGGCTCTGCTCCACTCCGTTCCCAGCTCCCAGCTCCCAGCTCCCAGCTCCGTGTGGAATAGACCTCACCCAGAGACCATCCAGGCTGTCCTGGGCTGGAGCCCTGCTTCCCTCTGCTGTTCTGTGGGTTCTGCCATTCTAGAATTGGTTCAGAGCCATTTTTATAGGTTTTTGGAGGGACTCGGGTACGGAGCTCACTCTAGTCCGTGCTTACCAGCCGCCATCTTGGCTCCGCCCCCCCATCAATTGTATTTTTAAAGGACTTGTTTTCTACAGTCAATTTTGTCCTTCCTTTTCCAACCTGTTGACTCTCTCTTTCATAGCTCTCATTTCTTTTCCCAATTTTTCTTCTACCTCTCTTAATTTCCTTTGGAAATGCTTCTCAATCTTTTCCAAGAAGACTTTTTGGCCTCACAACCAATTCGTGTACAAGATTTCAGATGTGAGTATATCAACAATGTTGTCTTCTTCCAAATTTTTGTTTTGATCCTCCATGTCACCATAATAATTCTCTATGGTCAGTGTTTTTCTTTGTTGATTTTTGCTCATGGTGGTTGCCTTTTTCCTGGATTTTAAAGTTGATCTCTGCTTCTAGGGCACAAGGGGCACTGTCTCAACCCTCTTGTGCTGGGGGTCATGGGCCTGGTCACTGGCTTTGTGTATTGGGATATAAGGTGCTGGTAGCTGGTTGGTAGTGTTCTGGTGCTGAGCTAGAGCTGGTGGTGGCAGCTGATGGCTGGTGTGTGCTGAGGCCAGATGAGATTTCTGTGCATTTCCCTGGGGCTACAATGAAGCTCACTGGGCATGTGTGGACAAGGAGGGGGTGTGGGCACTGGAAGACACCTCCTCACCAAGGCTGCACTAGAACATGGGTAGGTTCAGCTTCTCTTGGACATCTATCCACCAGCATATGTGGTGGTTCTATGAGCTGCAATCTGTAGGTTCCAGTCACTCTGCCAATGTAGTGATGTGTCTTGGTATTGGCATTTGCCTGCTCTACCACCCTGGGGCTCAGGATCTCCCCTTTGTTTGCTGAGGTGGGGCTTTCTGGGACACTTCCCATCCTGTACTGCTTCCCTTCCACTACAGAGAGGGACCTTTCCTCTTAATCCCTCAAGCCTTCCAGGCTAACAGACCCTATCTTTCTGCTGGATTTGTTTTATGAGGATTTTTCCTGGGGTAATATTTTGTGGAGTTTTTTGAGGTCAATAAGGGAGTGTGAGAGCAACCCACTGCTTGCTCCATCATCTTGGCTCTTGGGAGTTTGGCATTCCTATATTAAATGTTGAGAAATAAAAAAAAAGCTGCTTGAATTAAAGCACAAAAGCAACACTTGAGTTATATTCACACACACACACAGATAGACACATACTCGGAGGCTATTCTCTGTACATATCGAGTGTGTACTTTTTTAGCATGTTGTCTCTTCCTTTTGAATGTGAGATTGTTGAAGATAGTGTCTATTGTTTTCCTTTCTTGTTGTTCTTACAGACAATTGCCCTTGTGAAGGCAGCAATCTCTAAAGAAGTGAAGAGAAGGAAAAGGAAGGGAAAGCAAGTTAAGGGTAGAGGAGGGAAAGGTAGTGGGTGGGAAGGGAGGGGGAGGAAGGTGACAGAAGGGGAGTGAAGCTGAAGAGAGGGGAAAGGGAAGGGAGGTGAGGACAGGGAAAGGCAAGTAAGGGGAGAGGAGAAGGGAAGAGGACAAAGAGAGAAGGAGAGAGGAAGAGTAAGAGATGGAAGAATAAGAAATGAAGGAAAAAGGGAAAGAAAGAAGGAATGAGGGAGGAAGGGAAGGAGAAGGGAAAGAAAAAAGAGAATGGGAAGAGAGAACTAAAACGAGAATAGAAAATGTCAAAACAACAGATTAATACACAGGAAAGATATAATGTTATATACTTTCTTTGATCCTCCCTCATAGACTTTATTTTCTGAAAAAAAAAAATTTCAGGAGGAAATGTCTTCTCACCACTTCCTTGCATTCAGACTTCATTTGATTAATTTTCTAGCAATTTGATTTCTTAGTGATTATTCTTTCCATTTATGTTTCGTAATTACTGAGTGTATGTGTATGTATGTATATTTATCTATGGATATATTGCTCTGTGTGTTTACATATGTTCAAATAAGTTTATGTTTCTCTCTTTTAATATATTAATTTCTTACAGCCAGTTTTCCCAAATTGCTCATGGTAAGCTGAAAAAGACAGAGTTGATTTGATTTGGAAGTTCTTATTTTTAATCATGTGGAATAATATTTGTATTGCTTTTTATAGCATGTAATTCTTTTGAGACATTCTATTCAAATCTTTTGATCACTCATTGATTGGGGAGTGGTTTCTTCCCTTATTTATTTCAGTTAGTTCCCTAAATATCTTACATTCTTAACCTTGCTCAGAGATAGATGAGAAGGTTTTGTGGTAGCTAATGATAAAATAATTTGTCATAAATTCCTGACAGATCTTTACAGCATTTTCTCTGTTTCCCAAATTCCTTCATGTTTCATTCTCAGCATGCCTTTGTTTAGTTTAGTCTTTCATAATGGTTATTTTTTTCTTTCATTGCTTTTAGCTCTTTTATGAGACGATACAACTCATAATCATCATTTTTCTTCTCTATAAGACTTAGCAAATGAGGTCGCATTGCAAACTGGCATTGCCCTTCAGAGATAAATTTCTCCACTCAGAGAAAGGAAAAATTTTGTGCTGATTTTGCTGTTTTGCTCACCCAATTCTCTTCAGGACTGTGTTTGTAGAAAATTGCTACTAATGTTCTTTCTTCTCACTATTTCTGATATTTTCAGCATCAGTAACTTAATTAAATATATAGGGTTGGAGTTTTCTACGGTTGCACACTTTACCTTTATCCCCATTTGTTTTCTTCTAGTTTTGTATCCATTTTGAACTTTTGCTGTAACAATTTAATGATCTCATCATTTGAGGAAAACTTAATTTGGTGAGAGTGATTTCCACTCCACTAACAGATTTTCTCACTTTTTAAATATAATCACTTTTAATACATATCTTTTCTTGCTTTGCCCATTATCCCTGTTGTTTTGCTCAAAGATATTATACAGGATATATTGGCACCATTATTTTATGAAGTAAAAATTGCTAAAAATCATAGCTAGCATTTTAATTGCTAAAAATCATAGCTAGCATTTTATAGAGCACCTTAAAGCTTACAAAGCATCTTTCAAATATGACCATTTTTGTCCTCACAACAGGACTGAGGATAGGTGCTTTAATTCCTGCCTCCCTGCCATTTGACAGATAAGTAAGTTAAGGTAGTGGAGGTTAAGTTACTTGCCTAGGTTAACACTTCTACTAAGTGACTGAGATCGGATTTGACATCAAAATTTCCTGATTTCACCTCAAATGTTCTCTCTACTGTACCACCAATAGATAAGTTTCTGACTATACTCATTTATTACATATGAAAATATGTCCAAAATACTTTTGAATATCTGCATTGTCTTTGAAGCCATTTGTTTATTCATTCTAGTAAGTCTCCCTCTTTGTAGCCTCATATAAGCCTAGGAAGCTTAAATGTATGCTTTATTCTACCCCAAATAAATTTATCACTATATTAATTTATGTAATCATAATATTAACAGGAGTCTTGAACTACTTTTGTTGACAATTGCTTACATAGAAGGAAGAAGAAGAATAAGAACAGGAGGAGGAGGAGGAGGAGGAGGAGATCATTAGATATTTGGGCTGACTATTTGGACTCTTTCCTTTTTACTCCTGTTGTCCTTTACTCTTTGGTTTCCAGTGTAAAAACTTGAGAAGATATGTTTCAAGGCCAAAAGTAGCCAATAGATTGAATTCCCCACTAATGTTTAACCATAGACTTTAATCTTCTTTCCAAAAGCAAGTTGAAACAATGACCCTGGGTGCAACATTCTTTTTCTTCCATTAAGAATATTTTTTGGGGGGCGGAGCCAAGATGGCAGCTGGTAAGCACCGACTAGAGTGAGCTCCATACCCGAGTCCCTCCAAAAACCTATAAAAAAATGGCTCTGAACCAATTCTAGAACGGCAGAACCCACAGAACAGCAGAGGGAAGCAGGGCTCCAGCCCAGGACAGCCTGGATGGTCTCTGGGTGAGGTCTATTCCACACGGAGCTGGGAGCTGGGAGCTGGGAGCTGGGAACGGAGTGGAGCAGAGCCCAGCCTGAGCGGCGTGAACGATCCAGACCAGAAGCCGGGCGCAGGGGGCCCTAGCACCCTGAATATGTGAGCTGCGGCAGTTACCAGACCCCTCGACCCACAAACACCAAAGACTGTGGAGAAGGTTAGTGGGAAAAGCTGCGGGAGTGGAAGGAGTTCGCGGTTCGGCTTCCAGCCCCGGGGGCAGCGGAGGTGGGGCAGCTACAGCTGTTGTTACTTCCAGCTCCAGGCCCACCTGGTGGGAGGAATTAAGTGGCAGATCAGAGCAGGAGTGCAACAGCCTGCTGAAGATCTAAGACCAGTCTGGACTGGGGGTCCTTGGGGAAGGAGGAGTGCGGCTCTGACAGAGCTGGCACCTCCCCCCCAAACGTAGAACATAGAACTCGTTAGTCTACAAGCAGTCATACCCCACTGAAAAACTCAAGGGTCAAGTTAGTTGGTTGGGAATATGGCCAGGCAGCGAAAACGCGCCCAGATTCAGTCTCAGACTTTGGATTCTTTCTTTGGTGACAAAGAAGACCAAAACATACAGCCTAAAGAAGACAACAAAGTCATAGAGCCTACAACCAAAGCCTCCAAGAAAAACATGAACTGGCCCCAGGCCATAGAAGAACTCAAAAAGGATTTGGAAAAGCAAGTTAGAGAAGTAGAGGAAAAATTGGGAAGAGAAATGAGAAGGATGCGAGAAAACCATGAAAAACAAGTCAATGACTTGCTAAAGGAGACCCCAAAAAATACTGAAAAATACACTGAAGAAAACAACACCTTAAAAAACAGACTAACTCAAATGGCAAAAGAGCTCCAAAAGCCAATGAGCAGAAGAATGCCTTGAAAGGCAGAATTAGCCAAATGGAAAAGGAGGTCCAAAAGACCACTGAAGAAAATACTACTTTAAAAATTAGATTGGAGCAAGTGGAAGCTAGTGACTTTATGAGAAATCAGGATATTATAAAACAGAACCAGAGGAATGAAAAAATGGAAGACAATGTGAAATATCTCCTTGGAAAAACCACTGACCTGGAAAATAGATCCAGGAGAGATAATTTAAAAATTATTGGACTACCTGAAAGCCATGATCAAAAAAAGAGCCTAGATACCATCTTTCAGGAAATTATCAAGGAGAACTACCCTGATATTCTAGAGCCACAGGGCAAAATAGAAATTGAAAGAATCCATCGATCGCCTCCTCAAATAGATCCCAAAAAGAAATCTCCTAGGAATATTGTTGCCAAATTCCAGAGCTCCCAGATCAAGGAGAAAATACTGCAAGCAGCCAGAAAGAAACAATTTGAGTATTGTGGAAACCCAATCAGAATAACCTAAGATCTGGCAGCTTCTACATTAAGAGATCGAAGGGCTTGGAATGCGATATTCCGGAGGTCAATGGAGCTAGGATTAAAACCTAGAATCACCTATCCAGCAAAACTGAGTATCATGTTCCAAAGCAAAATATGGAGTTTCAATAAAATAGAGGACTTTCAAGCTTTCTCAGTGAAAAGACCAGAACTGAATAGAAAATTTGACTTTCAAATACAAGAATCAAGAGAAGTAAGAAAAGGTAATCAAGAAACGGAAATTGCAAGGGACTTACTAAAGTTGAACTGTTTTGTTTACATTCCTACATGGAAAGATGATGAGTATGATTCATGAGACCTCAGTATTAGGGTAGTTGAAGGGAATATGCATATATATCTATATATATATATATATATATATATGTTTATGTATATATAAGTGAATGTGTATGTATGTATATATCTATGTGTATATGTATGTATGTGTATGTATGTGTATATATATATGTGTTTATGTATGTGTGTATATATATATATATGTAAAAGAGAGAGCAGACACAGAGTGAGTTGAAGATGAAGGGAAGATATCTAAAAGAAATAAAATGAAATTAAGGGATGAGAGAGTAACATATTGAGAGAGGGAGATAGGGAGAGATAGAATGGGGTGGATTATCTCGCATAAAGGTGGCAAGAGGAAGCAGTTCTATGGGAGGAGGGGAGAGGGCAGGTGAGGGGGGAATGAGGGAACCTTGCTCTCATCAGATTTGGCCTGAGGGGGAATACTATACATACTCAGTTGGGTATCTTACCCCACAGGAAAGAAGAGGGAGGAAGATAAAAAAAAAAATAAAAGGCGGGGGGTTGATGGAGGGGAGGGCAGATGGGGGTGGAGGTAATCAAAACAAACACTTTGGAAAGGGGACAGGGTCAAGGGAGAAAATTCAATAAAGCGGGATGGGTTGGGAAGGAGCAAAATGTAGTTAGCCTTTCACAACATGAGTATTGTGGAAGGGTTATATATAATAATACATGTGTGGCCCAGGTTGAATTGCTCAACTTCTTAGGGAGGGTGGGTGGGAAGGGAAGAGGGAAGAGAATTTGGAACTCAAAGTTTTAAAATCAGATGTTCAAAAACAAAAAAAGTTTTTGTATGCAACTAAAAAATAAGATACAGAGGCAATGGGGCATAGAAATTTATCTTGCCCTACAAGAAAGGAAGGGAAAAGGGGATGAGAGGGGAGGGGGGTGATAGAGGGGAGGGCTGACTGGGGAACAGGGCAACCAGAATATAAGCCATCTTGGAGTGGGGGGGAGGGTAGAAAAGGGGAGAAAATTTGTAATTCAAACTGTTGTGAAAATCAATGCTGAAAACCAAATATTTTAAATAAATAAATTGCATTTAAAAAAAAAAAAAAAGAATATTTTTGGACAGTTTCATACCTTGTGAGTCTCCGCCAAAAATGTGGCCTCATAAGATTCTCTTGCTGTATTATTATTATGATTACGATTATTGTATCCTTTCTTCAAGTATTAGTCATGAGAAACACAATGTGAAATAAGTGAATGCCCACAGGAAATGATGGGGTTTTTTGGTTGTCTTTGGACCCATGACAAAACCAATTCAACTAACTGAATTATTTGTCACTCTCTAAAGGGCCTATAAGCTATTCTTCAATTAAGTGAAAATTTTCTATGGTCTTCCAGCTTCATTTATAATGAGAATGTCAAGATTTCTGGGATAACATTTCCCCAAATTATATTCATTTGTTGGTTACCTAGACAATATAAAAATTGGGGTTCCAAAAGGTCGTTTCATGTTTCTAGACTGCTCATCGTGGCTTTTGAAGCCTTCACAGTCTGGTGCTAGCCCATCTTTCCAGTGCACATTCACATTATTTTTCCTCATGCACTGTGTTTTCAGGGCACACTGATTACTTGGAGATTTCTTAGCCTAGCTTTCCAGCATCCCAGCACCGGCTATCTATCTCCCATGCCTGGAAAGCCCTCTTCCTCCTCTTCTCTCACATAGAATTCTTTTTGTAACTGGCCCTTGTGCATGATAAGATAATCTAGGATGGAGAGACTTGCTTTTGGGAGAAGACAATCTGTGTTTCCTTGCCACATTGGTGGGTACAGAAGATTTTCCATTAATTGTGAATCTAGAACAAGTTGTGTCTTTAAAACTATCAGACTGCATCAAGTAAGAGTTAATGTCAAATTCATCCAAAACTTAGGACGCTTGAATTAAGCTGGTTGGAGGGATGACGACCTTTATCTCTATGAGGGGAGGAAAAAGGGACCCTTTAGTTGCTTGAGGACATACGATTCCAAATCCTGTTCTCAGGGGCCCGTGGCCTCAAGAACAAGGCTTAGAATTTTTACTATTTTGTTTTTCCTTTTAAATTTGAGGTGCTAGCAATGGAGTCCCTCGACCCAGAAGGTTAAGCTCTGGCAATCTATGAGGAAGGATTCCAGGCCAGATGTTGCTGCCATCCCAATAGAGAAAATTTAAGAAGCAAGTGGACCAAACCCCAAGTCTTGGTGGTCTTTGGACTCAGAACTTGGTGAAATCATGCTATTTAAAATTGAGTTAAGCTGTGAACCTAATCCCTCTCGCCTCTCCAGAAATTGAACTGCTTTTAAAGCAGAGAACTATGGCACCAATTTGTTGGATGGGGATTATTGTATATTTTTTTTCTTTTATTATCCATTTTAAGTAAATATTCCTTTGTAAAAGCTAATCTGACTGTTATGTGGTTAAATGGTACTGCGGTTGAAGGGGAGGCCTAAAATTTAAGAAACACAATCAGTAGGGACTGGTCCCAATGTCAAAGAGGCTAAACATCCCAAATCCACCCTAAAACTACCAAAGAACCTTAGGAGGAAAGTGGCATTTACCACTTACATTCTTCAGGAAGTAGAGGCTAGGATAGTTGCTCTTGTACTTACCCTATTCTAATTTTCAACTCAGATGCTACCTCCTACAGTGAGGCTTTTTTGGATACTTTTATTTGTTAATATTTTCTTGTTCAAATTATAATTTATATCTTTATTTCCTTACATATGGGTCACTCCAATAGGACAGAAGATAGAAACTCAGGAATTATTTTCTTTTTCCCCTTCCTTACTCCCTCCCTTCCTCTCTCCTTCCCTCCATCCATCCCTCCATCCCTTCCTTCCTTCCTTCCTCCCTTTGCTCTTTCCTTTCTTGCTTCCTTTCTTCATTCCTTTGTTTCTTCTTTCCTTCCTTCCTTTCTTCCTTCCATCTGTTCTTTCTTTTCTTTGCCATGTATATTCCACACCCTTAATTCTTCTGGAATTTAATTAAATGAGTTAAATTCAATGATTCATAGAATATCTATCTGCCTTTCCATCATTCTCACAACATCATTGTCAAAGCAGAATGGGAAAATAGAATTTTAAAAGAGTATTTTTTTTCATGGATCAATCATTTATTTAGCACTTACTCTGCCAAAGGCTTATGTAATGGTGGGGGGGGGGAGAAGAAAAACAGAGGTTGAAAGAGCCCCTGCCTTCAGGGGCCTTGCATTGTCATTGAGGAGATGATTTTTAAATAACTAAGTATATACAAGATATATATATATATAGAGAGAGAGAGAGAGAGATTAGTTGGAATGCAATCTAAAATGGATTAGTGCCTGTAGAATAAGGGAAGGTCCCCTCCAGAAGGTGAAATTTGAGTTGAACATTGAAGGAATACAATGAATCTGTTTTACTGACTGCCAAAGAATCCCCCAGCAGTTGGCAGACCCATGGTTATGGTTATGAATCTCTCAAATTAATTATGGTGCTTCTCAGAGAGTAGACACAATCTGTTCTCAGGACTATCCTCAAAGTCTATGATTTTCTAGCATATGTTTTAAAAAGTCAGGGTCATCTACATGCAAAGGAGAGCTGGACTCAATTCAAATCAATAAGCCTATCTTTAAATTTTTATTGTGGGCATTTATACCTTGGAAATTGGCAAATACTACAGGTCGCAGGGAGATTTATCATTTTGTTAATTGTCCAGAGTTAAGAGTGTGATAAAGAAAATGTTAACAATGCTGATTAATTTTAAAAGTATGTCCTAATTTTTTCCAGTTGTTAAAGACTTACCAATGCCTGCTGCCTGCCTACCTGCCAAAATGAGGCATCATCAGAGGAAGACTTTGTGGTCAAGTCATTTTGATGTCACAAATATCACCCAAGTTCATTGAGTAGAATTTGCAGATAGGGTTAGTAAATTCAGCAATCCCAGCAAAAAGAATGTGATCCATAACACAGTACTCAAAGGCATACTTTTTATTGACTGAAATGAAAGTGAATCGATAAGAGTGGAAGCATTTCCAGCTCTCCGCACAGACCAGCAGATTTGTGGTATAAAATGGAAAAAAATAAATTACTTAATAAAAGTCCAGACTTCTATTAGACTTTATAGTCTATAAAGTGTTCAACTCATCATAAATACAAGGTTGTGGAGACAAGACCATTCCTACTTAACAAAATAGGAAAGAGTTGGAGTGACGTGATGAAGGGCAAGCAGTTAGCAACTCTTCTGGACAGCTCATGATCTCCTTTCCTGGTTCCACTGTCCTTATTTCCACACTTTCAGTTTCTAAGCATCTTCCCACAAGACCTGCTTTCATCATTACCAAATGTAGCCTCTCTGAAGCTTAATTGGTAGCCTTTGGGAAGTTCTGTGGCTAAAGAACAATAGCACCGGTAGGACAGTCTGAGGATTACAAGATTGTAAACTAAGCCAGATGAGTCCTCCAATGACAGGTGTGCATAGAGTCCACTACTGTGGTCTAATTTGAACAGTCTCCTATTCACCAGGCCTTGGCAAAGTTTGTTCCCCCTGTCACAGCCAGTGGGTTCACCTTTACCCCATGCTGATGAGGATTTTCACAGAGCTTTCCCCTCTCCCCACTACAGTAACATGTTATTCTTTTAAAATAAAATGTATATCATGATACAGTGTCAAGGCAACTAAATTTTAAGTTCCATGTCCAAATTCTGCCTTTGTCACTTATTTGTTGCTGTTTAGTCATGTTTTTTTTTCAGTTGTGTACAACTCTGCGAGACCCCTTTAGAAGTTTTCTTGCCAAAGACACTGCAGTGGTTTGCCATTTCCTTCTCCAGCTTATTTTACTGAGGAGGAAACTGAAACAAACAGGGTTAAGTAATTTGCCCAGGATCACACTGCTATTAAGTTTCTGAAGTCAGAATTGAATGTCTTCCTGACTACATGCTTGACCCTCTATCCACTGTACCATCTAGCTGCTACAGCCCTCATGTCAGTTACTATTTTGGGGCAAATCTTATGAACTTTCGTTAATTCATTTAACATCTCTTTATTTCAGGTTCTTCATCTTTAAAATGAGAGGGCTTAGGCAATGAGTGAAATGGCATGACGCAATAAAAAATTGTTTTGAATTTGGAATCAGAGGACCCAAATGCTTCTTGTCGTTCAATAGTATCGGACTCTTCATTACCTTATTTGGGGTTTTCCTGTCAAAGATACTGAAGTGGTTTGCCATTTACTTCTTCAGCTCATTTTACAGATGAGGAACTGAGACAAACGAGGTTAAGTGACTTCCTCAGGGTCACACAACTATTAAGTGTTTGAGGCCAGATTTGAACTCATGATGATGACTCTTCTTGACTCCAAGGCAAGAACTCTATCCACTGCACACCTAGCTGACCTATGTCAGAGTCAGAGTCAATAAGCATTTATTAAGTGCTTACAATGTGCTAAGCACTGTACTGAGCACTGAGGATACAAAGAACAGCATAAGGCAGTTTCTGCCTTCAAGGAGTTCACATATGTATGTATATAAATTTCACCTATAGTAAGTCATTGTCATGAAATGATCTCCATTCCCTCATCTATAAAATGAAGCAAGGTAGATTATATTTCTTACATCAATTACTGTTCTGAAATGATGATCCTATGACTAAATGGTCTCTAAAATCATTTTAATTTTGAATGTGTGATCCTCTGAAAAATATGAAAACAACAACCACAACAACAACACATCAACAAAAGAGAAAAGAACACAAAACCAAATGGGGTAGTTCATGTCTTTTGTTCTGGAAGAGGACCAAAATCACATCACTATGTTAAAGTCAGGTTATGGTGTGTCTGTGTGAGGCTGATCAGACCAGTATGAGCTCAGAATTCTCTACCACAGGTCAGTCACAAATAGTCTATGTGAACATTTAGGGGGGATTCTCTACATTTGCACATCTTGCATTTATCCGGAGCTACTTCAATTCTGCTTTGTTCATAGAGCTCAGTACCTTCTCTCACAGGGCATGTCATGTTGAGTGGTCCTTTGCCAGTATCTCTTGTGTCAGGCAATCAATTCCAAAGTTCTTCAGAGGGAACTTGACAATGTCCTTATATAGTGTCTTTTGCCCACAATGTGGTCATTTGCCAAACAGTAACATCATCAAGGGTTACCATCTAAATAGAAGTAATACTGATGATTGTCTTAGGAGTGACACCACATAGACTGGATGAGCATTTCTTTTCCTAAAATGTTAAGAGAAATTTTCCTGTGACCTCATCTGGCAACATAAGCCTAGACACTTAGTTGCTTAAGGTAGAACTAGATCAACTCCTGAGTATTTAGTACCACTTCCTCAAGCTTGATATGGACTCTTTGGTGTCATAAGAATGAATTTGCTCTCTTGCTTGGGCCTATCTCTTTATGGCTTTAATGTGACATATGTTTACCTGATCCAATGTTATATCCCTACTAAATATCCTTCCCATGTTATTGTTAATTATTAATCTCCTTTTGTTAAGTATATGCCCTACAATTTTCTCTTTTTTTGTTATTTTTTTCTGGGCAGGGCAATTGGGGTTAAGTGACTTGCCCAAGGTCACACAGCTAGTACATGTGTCAAGGGTCTGAGGCTGCATTTGAACTCAGGTCATCCTGACTCCAGGGCCAGTGCTCTACTCAATGCTCCACCTAGCTGCCCCCTAATTTTCTCTTTTTCATTCCCATCAATACCTGAGCCACAAGACTGGCCCAGGTCCAGCCTGGCTGAGAACAACGGTTATAACAGTGGAACTATTACTAAATATAAATATATTTAAGATAACAGAGATATAAATTCTCACTCATTCCTTCTCATAATATTTACCTTTATTTTCTCAGAGGTGATAACATCAACATCCCAGTATTTACACATCCTACCAGGTCTGGTGGCATGTGAATTGCTGTGTTTGTCCTTCATTTTTTTTAAGATCATGGCATCGGGGAAGTCACAACACAAATTGCTGTTGACTTTGATTTGAGTTGGGGAGGGCCATGCAAGCTCACCAGCCTAACTTTCTCCTCCAGAGCCATCTGGATCCAGTGACCAAATATTCATCAGGATGACTGGAGATAAAGCAGGATGCAGTGGGAGACTCTGGCCCTTTTAGGCTAAGGCCTGTTCACATACTCAGAGTGAGGTAATGCCTATTCAGTGAATAAGCCTCTTTAAGAAGTGAGTAAAAGGAAGTCCCCTTTAATTAGAAAAAAAAAGGAAAAAATCAAGCCAGGTGTGAAGACCCTTGGGGTTCCTGTTCCAAAGAGAAACAGTAACCATGGACGTTCACTCTAAGCCAGGAGGGCCCAAAATACAGCCATCAAGTAGAGCTTGGGCAGGGACCTATTGTGCTCCAATCTATGAGCTTCAGAGTGAACTGGGTTTAAGGTTTTGTGAAAGAGAGAGAAAGAGAAAGAAAGAAAGAAAGAAAGAAAGAGAGAGAGAGAGAGAGAAAGAAAGAAAGAAAGAAAAATAGAAAGAAAGAAAGAAGGAAGGAAGGAAGAAAGGAAGAAAGAAAGAAAGAAAGAAAGAAAGAAAGAAAGAAAGAAAGAAAGAAAGAAAGAAATAGAAAGAAAGAAAGAAAGAAGGAAGGAAGAAAGGAAGGAAGGAAGGAAAGAAGGAAGGAAGAAAGGAAGGAAGGAAAGAAAGAAAGAAGGAAAGACTCTATCCAGTAAAAGCCATGTTAAGTGGGTAGCTTCTGGCCATCAAAAGTTATGTTCCTTTGGAGAGGAGAAGTAGAAGGAGAGGGAGAGGGGGAGGGAGATGGAAAGGACCAGCAATAGCCTGGATCTGTTGTCTGCCTAAATATTGTGAGAAACGTGATTTTGGGGATCACTGGACTTCCCCAAATTGTGAGAAAATGCGGCTTTGGGGATCACTGGATTTCCTAGGCAGGGCCAAAGTCCTGAGGAAGAACCCTCTCATAATCCCTAGGGAAGGCTGTACAGACCACAGGACTCCCAGAGAAAGACCAAGTGGTAGCCCCTCTTAATCTGTGAGGATCACAGGGCCTCCTAGGGATCAGACCCTAAGGAGGACCCAAGTGATGGCCCCTTGGACAGCGGTAAGATCACAAGGCTCCCAAGACAGGGCTGGAAGTCCCAAGTGATGTCCCCTTAAGAAGGCTGTGCAGACCACAGGGTTCCCCAGGGAAATCCTGAGTGGTTGCCCTCCTAACACCACAGTGGAGATCACAGGACTCCCCAAGGCAGGATCAGGAAGTAAGCCTGAGATGAGCTTCCACTGTTCATTGCTTTCCTTTCCTTAACCTTAGGAAAATCCATGTGATTTGCCCATTCTCACCCAAAGAACTCAAGACCAGAGTGGGCAGAGGAAGGCATTTTATTACGCTCCTTGAGAGAGCGGTTGTAGTGCTCACAGGAACACTCACACTGATACAGCTGCAGAAGCAGGGGTAACCATTCCCTCCACTCCTGCTAGAGTTATGGTTAGTTTATAATCTTTATTTTTTTACATAGTTTTCCTAGGTTTATATAGGTAGGATAATAAGGATACAGAAGCAAAAGTGAAGTTAATTAGATTTTCCTTGTCTTAGTTTAGGATTAATCTACATTCCTCATCCCGCCCCTCCTGTCCCTCTTTAACATATGCAAATTATGCAAATCAGTGGGCCTGGACTCTTGACCAAGATCAGACCCTAGATAAGCTTGAACTGGTTCAACCTGATTTGGCCTCTCTAATTTCCCTGACTGTCTTCTCAAAAAGCATGCACATGTGTACAAACCTCTGACCTCTCACCTGACTGATCTTGAGGCCTAGTTTATGCTAAAACTGGTGTGGGGGAAGACGGGGAAGTACACCTTTAGTTCTGTGGAAACAAAACTCCTCCTCCCATTTCGTACAATATGATTCAGCAGAATGATTATTCAGCATTGAATTTTTTTTTAACTTTGTCTCTAACAGCTCCCAAAGACCATTTACTAAAGAGGAGAACATCCTCCATCTACATTGCTACAGGGAACTTTGATACTGCCTAGATCATAAGCCCATGAAATATTGGACTTGAAATCATGCTTTGTTGCATTCTACATTTCATTTCAAATGAAATGAATGGAGATCAGATCGATCTAAGATGGCGACTGTGGAACCGGAAACCACCACCACTCCTAACCCCCCACCTGCAGAAGAAGAAAAAACAAACCAATCAGGAGGTTGCCAACCCCGAACACTACATTAAACATCCACTACAGAACAGATGGGCGCTCTGGTTTTTTAAAAATGATAAGAGCAAAACTTGGCAAGCAAACCTTCGTCTGACCTCTAAGTTTGATACTGTTGAGGACTTCTGGGCTTTACACAACCATATCCAGCTGTCTAGTAATTTAATGCCTGGCTGTGACTACTCACTTTTTAAGGATGGAATCAAGCCTATGTGGGAAGATGAAAAAAACAAACAAGGAGGACGATGGCTAATTACATTAAACAAACAGCAGAGACGAAGTGACCTTGATCACTTTTGGCTAGAGACACTGCTGTGCCTTATTGGGGAGTCATTTGATGACTACAGTGATGATGTGTGTGGAGCTGTTGTTAATGTTAGAGCTAAAGGTGATAAGATAGCAATATGGACTACTGAGTGTGAAAACAGAGATGCTGTTACACATATAAGGAAGGCATACAAGGAAAGGTTAGGACTTCCTCCAAAGATAGTGATTGGTTATCAGTCCCATGCAGACACAGCTACTAAGAGCGGCTCCACCACTAAAAATAGGTTTGTTGTTTAAGAAGACACCTTCTGAGTATTCTTTCACAGGAAACTGAGTCAAGCAATCGAGATTTGGGAGCTGAACCAAAGCCTCTTCAAAAGCAGAGTGGACTGCATTTAAATTTGATTTCCATCTAAATGTTGCTAAGATATATGATAAGTCTCATTCACCTTTGTCTTGTACTTCTGTGTTCAAATTTTTTTCTATTTTGACTAGAGTAACTATTATCCCAATCAAAGAATTTACAGTACACATCATCCCCAGAATCCATAAATGTGTTCCTGGCCCACTCAGTAATAGCTTTTAGTAGAAGCATTACTATTACAAAAACATTTATCTATCCACAATATTTGGAAAAGAACTTGCATTTCTTTACCTTACAGAGAATTACTTCTGTTGTACATTGCATTGTATGCAGTAATATATTTTACTGGTTTGGAAGAGTATGATGCATACTATTTTCTAGCAATTTTCTTTGTTTCTTTTTTACAGCACTATTTTTTTGCTGTAATCTATGCCGAAGGCTGCTAGATTTAATTCATTTGTTTCCCTACTTGATAACATTAGTGATTCTGATTTCATTTGTTTTTTTTTGTTTTGTTTTGTTTTGGTTTGGTTTGGTTTTTGTTTGTTTTATTTTATTTTATTTTTTGCTCATGTAACATTGGTGAAGGATCTGGGTATATGACATAAAGGTGGAATAAACATTAATTTTGTGCAAAAAAAAACAAACAAACAAATGAAATGAGTGAGTAGATCTTAGTGTCCTAGATTTAAATACACAGGCCCTACAGTTTCAATGCTAAGAACAATTCTCTACCCACTAGACAACCTGTGAGTTGAATTTCAAATAAAGTAAATATGAAGTCATTTCCAGAGAAAAAGAAAACCATATAGAACCCACTTCATTTTAAAGATGAGGATATAACGTAGAGACCAAGAAAATTTAAGTGACTTACCCAAGGTCACATAGATCATGAAGTAATAGAGATAAAATTAAAACTGAGAACACTAGACTCCAAAACTAAGCTGTTTTGATACAACAGCAAAATAATATTTCAAATATGTGATTTTATCATTTGATTCAGTGCATTTTTATTAATAAGACAAGAAAATATAAGATTGTTTTGTATATTTCAAGGAAAAATCATAAAATCTCCCCATAATTTTAAGTATTTAATGTACACTTGCACAAATAGGAGAAATCATAGTATCTTTTAAGAGTGTCAAGTGATTTAGCTATTTTTTTCTATGGTAAATAGCTAGAGATAACTAATTTGAAGAGTAATTCATGTTCACTGGTCAAGCCTCCACAGGCTAAGAGGAAAAAATAGATGATTAGCAGTTAAGGAGCGAACATCTCTTTGGTGAAATCTACAAACTGGATTGTGGCATGTGGAGAGAAATGGTTGCCAAATCTGAGGAACTGTATATCTATATCTATATCTATATCTATATCTATATCTATATCTATATCTATATCTATATCTATATCTATCTATCTATCTATCTATATACACACAGAGAGAGAGATTTTTAAATTTATTTTTTTATTTTTAGTTTACAAGGTTCAGTTCCACAAGTTTTTGAGTTCCAAATTTTCTCCTCCTCCCTCTCCTCCCCCCTCCCCAACAAAGACAGAATATAATCTGATATCGGTTCTACCTATGCCTTCACATTAAACTTATTTACACAATAGTCAAGTGTAAAGAAGAATTACAACCAAGGCATGAATCATGAGAAAGAACAAACAAAACCAAAAAAAGAAGGAAAAAAAGAGAGAGCAAATATTTTGCTTCAAACTGGATTCAGACTCTGTAATTCTTTCTCTGGATGTGCATAGCTTTTTCCATCATGAGTCTTTTGGAGCTGTTTTTGAACTTGTATTGCCGAGAAGAGCCAAGTCCATCAAAGTTAGTCATCACACATACTGTATGTCTATAATGGTGTATAATGTTCTCCTCAGTCTACTCCCCTCTCTCAGCATCAGATCACATAAGTCTTTCCAGGTTATTATGAATTCTGTCTGCTCCTCATTTCTTATGGCACAACAGTATTCCCTTATATTCATATACTGCAACTTGCTTAGCCATTCTTAATTGATGGGCATCCCCTTGATTTCCAATTCTTTGCACCAGAAAAAGAGCTGCTATAAATATTTTTGTGCATACGGGTCCCTTTCCCACTTGTATGATCTCTTTGGGATACAGCCCTAGAAGTGGTATTGCTGGGTCAAAGGGTATGCACATTTTTATAGTCCTTTGGTCATAGTTCCAAATTCCTCTCTAGAATGGCTTGATCAGGTCACAACTCCACCAACAATGTAACAGCATTTCTATTTTCCCACCTCTTCTCCAGCATTTATGTTTTTTTCTGTTTTGTCATGTTAGCCAATCTGGTCAGTGTGATGTGGTACTGAACAGTTGTTTTGATTTGCATTTCTCTAATCAGTAGTGATTTAGAGCATTTTTATAGGACTATAAATATCTTTAATTTCTTCCTCTGAAAATTGCCTGTTCATATCCTTTGACTGTTTCTCAATTGGTAAATTACTTTTCTTCATATAAATTTGACTCAGTTCCCTGTATATTTTAGAAATGAGGCCTTTGTCAGAGATACTGTTTGTAAAAATTCTTTCCCCATTTTCTGTTTCCCTCCTAATCTTTCTTGCATTGGCTTTGTTTGTACAAAAACATTTCAATTTAACCTAATCAAAATTATCCATTTTGTGTTTTATAATGTTCTCTATCTCTTATTTGGCCATAAATTCTTCCCAAAGGAATTTATATCGAGGTAGTTGGTGGCACAACTAATATATCATTGTGTCTGCAGTCAGGAAGACATAAGTTCAAATCCAGTTTCAGACACTTACTAGTTATGTAACCCCTGCCAAGTCACTTGACCTCTATTAGCCTCAGGTTCCTTCACTGCAAAGTGGTGAAAATATCTTAAGGATGTTCTAAGGATGGAGTGAAATAATATCTCTGAAGTTCACAGCATAGTACCTGGCACACAGTAGGCACTATATAATGTACATACTTATGACTCTTTCTCCATCTCTTCATCCCATCTGGGCTCTTTGAAACAAGAGAGGTGTCTCACTCTATGAGCGTTAACTATTTGCAGAGGGGACAAGTTTGCAGTATTAAGGACTTTTCTTAAAGTTGGATTATTGTTCCTTTTATGTCTATTTATGGAATTGAAATAGAGTTTAATTCAATTCAAGAAATCTTTATAAAGCACTTTCTGTATCTGTCACTTTGTAATGTACTCTAGGGTTACAGAAAAATAAAAAAAGTCCCTACTCCTAAGATGTTCATTTTCTTTGAGGAAAATAAGGAGTACGGACAGAGGAGGAAGTATAGTGTGTTTCACTGGATCAGTGACTTCACTGATACTGAGAACCTCCTGGGAAGAAGAGAGGGAATCATGATGCTGCCTCTGCAGAGCAACACTTTTTCTTCAACTTTTAATCCTGGGACACTGAGTGGTTAAGTAACTTGCCTACAATCACACAGTCAGGATGTCAGAGACAGGACTTGAACCCTTTTATTTCTGATAGCAAGACTGGATCCCTACCTCTGACATCACATGTGATATAAAATTCGTACAAAGTAAATATAAAATCAAAGAAAAAGAGAGAGAGAGAGAAAGACAGACAGACAGACAGAGACAGAGAGAGACAGAGATGGAGATGAAGAGAGATACAGAAAAACAGAAACAGAGAGAGAGAGAGAGAGAAAGAGGGAGAGAGAGAGAGAGACAGAGACAGAGAGAGAGATAGAGACAGAGAGATACAGAGACACAGAGACAGAGAGATAGAGACAGAGAAACAGAGAGAGACAGAGACAGAGAAAGAAAGAGAGGGACAGAGACAGAGACAGAGAGCGGGAGGAATGGAGGGAGAGATAGAGAGAGGGAGAGGGAGGGTGGGGAAGACAGAGAGACAAAGAGAGACAGAGACTGTGGTACAATGGGAAGCTGACTTGGAGAACCTACCTCTAATACTTATTTGTTATGTGAGTATGAGGGAATCCTTCCTTTTCTTGGGCTTCATATCACTTAATCCATGAAATGGGAGGTTTGAAGTAGATAGACTCTAATATCTTTTCCATCACTACATTGAATATTTATTATGTTCTGAATGCTGTGATGGAGAGTGGCAATTACTGGAAAGATAAGCAAAGGTTTTAAGTGATTCCTGTCTGATCTGAGCTTAGAAGGATTCTAGGGATTGTGAGAGAAGGGACTACTTTTGTAAATGCAAAGAGGTGGGAGAGGAGATTTCAGTTTTGTTTGTTTGTTTTTGGAGAGGGGAAGGCAAGTGGAAGGGGTTAAGTGACTTGCCTGAGGTCACCTAACTAGTAAGTGTGTCAAGTGTTTGAGGCCGGATTTGAACTCAGGTCCTCCTGACTCCAGGGCCAGTGCTCTATTCATTGAACCACCGAGCTGCCCCAAGTTTTCACTTATGCAGGACAGAAATTACACAAGTTTGGAGGGGATAGGCCAGGAGTGGAGAATCTGCTGCCTCAAGGCCACCTGTGGCCTTCTAGGTCCTTGGGTGTGACCTTTTGACTGAGCCCTTTTATAGAACAAATTCCTTTTTTAGAGGGATTTGTTTTGTGAAGTTTGGATTCAGTCAAAGGGCCTCACTTGAGGACCTAGAAGGTAACATGTCACAGATTCCCCACCCCTGGGATGGGGTGTACAATAGATAAACCTGAATTTAAATTCTGCCATATATACCTCTTAACTGCATGACTTTGGTCAAACCTCTTAAACGCACTTAGTCTCACTTTCTTCTTCTGTAAAGTGGGAAAAATGCTTACTATTTCATAGGGCTTTTCGAATCTAAGGCTATATCACATGCAAAACACCTTGCAAAATGTAAAGCAGCAAAGGAATGCCACCGCCATCATCACTTTTTATGTTCTTCTTCTTCTTATCATCATTATTATTATATTATCACTAGCTTTAGAGGTGACAGTTTGTGCCAGGGTCAGAAGTTTGACTGAAAACAGTAGACAGGGAGAAAATGGTGGCAATAAATGGAGATGGTTCTTTCTCTAGGCATTTTGATTGTGAAAGATTTAAGGTTTTCAGAATGTTTTCCTCACAACACAGATAATGAAACTGAGTCTATGCGTAGTCATTTGACTTGCCTGAATCACGAAGTTCTTAACTGCCTAACGTGGTAGTTTAATTTACTTGCCCATGATCATCCAGTTGATATATCTTTGGTGGGATATGATCCCAATTATTCTGTCTCCAGACCCACAGTTCTATCTTCTTCCGCCCACAGTCTCTTATAAAAAAAAAAACAAACTTCAGAGAGATTGGTTTCTTATAACATCCCAAGGATTTCAAACACTCCAAAATATAATTTCATCCAGTTCATTTTCTTTAAAGTCTGTGGCAGAGGTAGAGGAGGGTACCGAAATGGTACAGTGGAGGAAAGTGAAGCTATCCAACTGACTATAGAAATGGGGTCAGAGGGAAAAGTAGCAGAAGACAATGTTGGAAATATAGGCTGGGTTCAATTACTGCAGGGCCTTCAATAATAGGGAAGTTTCGGTTAATGGGTTGCTCTCATTGGTCTTGACACAAGGAAATTAAAAAAAAATCAGTAATAGTGCTTGAGACAGTTTTATCAAGTTTTGAGGTTCAACAAGCACTATATCTGGGCATCTAGGTGGTACAATGGACAGTGCACCAGGTCTGGAGTCAGGAAGTTTCATATTCCTGGGTTTAAATCCAGCCTGTGACATTTACTAGGTGTGTGACCTTGGGGAAGTCACTTAACTCTTTTTGCCTCAGTTTCCTCATCTGTAAAATGAGCTGGACAAGGAAATTGCAAGCCACTCCAGTATCTTTGCCAAGAGCACCACAAATGGCGTCATGAAGAGTCAGGCACAACTGAAAAATGACTGAACAGCAGTAACAACAAGGAGTGCACCAGAGAAATGAAAGGAGATGGTTTTAGGGGCTTAAAGGGATCTTATCGTCTGTCTGATCCAACCTCATCCTTTTAGAGAGGAGTTTGACACCCATGGAGACTAAGTAAGTAAACAATCCCGATCAGCATCACAGATAGAAAATACCAAGGACGGACATTGACCTTGGGTCCTCTGACTCCAAGAGCAGCGCTCTTTGCTCGCTACCACCCTGTCTCCTAGAAATGTTTCCTAAGAGTGGCCTTACACTTTTGAGGAGCTGTCCAGTCTAAGCCTGTGTGTCCTTTCTATTATTAATCTTCTTATTTATCCTGTGTATAGCTCTCTTTGTATATATGTGTTTGCATTTTGTCTCCCCTCTAGATTGTAAGTTCCTTGAGGGCAGGGACTGTCTTTTGGCTGTTTGTATGTTCCCAGCACTTAGTACAGTGACTGTCACATAGTAGTTACTAAATAAATGATTACTGATTGATTCTATATGTGAGGAGTAGAGGCAAAGGGACTGAGAATGAATTTCCATAAGAACTTCAGTAATGAAGGAAGGGTGAGCTGTAGCTAGAGATGAAGGAGGTGCTGTAAGCCAAGAAGAAATACCTGATAAGAAACATAACTATCCTGCAAAACACTCTGCAGAGAAAGGAAAGCTCTGCGTTTTGACCTCAGGAAATGACACAATCCAAAACCGCTATCAAATGTGATCACATGTCTTTGGGATAGTTCAGAGGCATAAAAACGGTAGTATGGAGGATCCTGGGAAGAAAAAGGTTAGAGTCCCAATTTGATTCCTTGCCTGGGAGACAAAATGACTAATGGGGAACTCAGGGTCCAGCACCGTAACAAATTAAGCATAAATAAATTGGTACCTTGTGCTTTCCTTTCCCTGAAATTGCTGGAGGCTTTGTGAATTAAAGGGAAATGATTTAGCAAAATATATTTCATATTTTATAGAGACGACAATGCCTGGCAGGTGATGAATCTGAGGCACCTTCCATTCTTCCTCTGACCAGCAGACTTCCTGAAACAGCTTAAATCATGGCAAAATTAAAGCAGATGTTTGGTGTTTTTCATCTACTCTAAATAGCATCTAGAGGACAGCATGGCTCAAAGGCAGAAGATCCAGTCAAAAAAGAAAGCTAGTCAATCTACCATTCTTTTTAAAGGCTCCTTGATGTTACAACCCACTTATGATACCATGCATTTTAATCCCAGCTCCAATTTCATCCTGTTACTTAAGTCCAAACCAAAATGACTGGTCCCATAAAAAGAGATGCAATTTAATTGAGTAACTCATTCAGTCGGGAAGTAGATGTAAATAGATATATATTTCTTGTACCCCAAACACTGCTGGATACACACTAGAGGCATTTAATAAATGTCTATTTAATTGTGGATTCAAATACTTTTTGAATTGATTTAACCAAGAATTTATTTCCCCTCTTGAGAATTGGATATGCTGACATAACACTTTAGGATTGTGTTGTACCTTGTACATAGTAGACATTTTATCATTTCATTAAATGATGTAGTAGAAATCCAGTCCACTACCATTCAGCAATATTGTATGAAGTGCCTATTTTGTGCTAGACAAGAACTATAATGACAGAAAAAAAATTGTGGTGTTTTTTTTTGTTTTGTTTTGTTTTGCTACAAGGAACTTTTGTGGTATTTGAGGAATATATGTCTATGAGTAAATGCAAAGCATATGTGAAGTAACCGAAAGTAATTCAATGAGGGATAGATAGTAAATAACTGAAGGGGTCATGAAGGACCTCTGCTATGAGTTGGCATCTTGGCTGGAGCTTAAAAGAAGATAGTGATTGCAGAAGATAGTGGTATAAAAGTAAACCCTTCCAAGTATGTGAGATAGCAATGTGTTGGTAAGCAAAATGGGCTCATAGCACTCAGTTCAACCAAGTGCCCTTGAAGAGTTTGGCTTTTGTTTCCTTTGATTAACTCAGTGTATTCCATTGAGTCTTACTAGGTGCTAAGCCCCAAGCCCAAACCCCTATTTGGTGCTAAGCCTACATGGGTGTAAAGCTCCCAGGGTACTAAGGGGAGGTGCTAACTCAAGAGCCAATCATAGGAGCCTAAGTTCTGGTAAGTCAGATGACGTTTGATGATGTCTGAAATGGTATAAGAAGAGAAGGCAGAGCTATTTGCTCAGGGCTCTCACTCTTGGTGGTAAGCACTCTGGGCAGCTGTAGCTAAGAGCCCTCCAGCTCGTAAATCCGGATGCTGGGACTTTGTTAAACTTTGGTAACTTTGTATTGGAATTTGAATCAGACAAGATCTGTCTGTCCATGTTTGTACTTCGTTTGTATTTTGCTCTGAAGTTCAGGGTGCTGGCTTTTTCCCCTGAACTAAGTGAGTGATATTTGTATGCTGGATTAAAATAAGCTTGTTAACCCCTTAACATTGCTTTCCTTAGTAAAGCAGATCAAAAGAACCTGGGCTTTTGCAGTGTATTGGTAGCATTCTTGTTGCTGGGTTTGTGTTGGTCTTTCACCCCCACAACAGCTGCTAGCCGGATTGTTGCAACAAGGGGACAGGGAGAAGTGATGACTTGTGGAGTTATTTTGTTCAAATGGTTGACAAATGGTTGACAAATGTCCCTTGTGACATTTATGTACCCATCCATCTATCTATCTGTCTATCTATCTGTCTATCTATCACCTATCTATATATGTATGTCTATATATGCATATGTATATGTATGCATGTGTATATGTATGCACATGTATATATGTATGTATATACATGTGTTCATGTATACATGTATGTGTGTTTTATGGACATTTGTATATGTGTGTATATATGTTTAGATTGATGAAAGAAAGAAAGAAAGAAAGAAAGAAAGAAAGAAAGAAAGAAAGAGAAAGAAAGAAAGAAGGAAAGATCGATCAATAGATAGATAGATAGACAGACAGACAGTCTCTTCTCCCTTCAGTGAATTCATATTCTAAAAGAAAAAGAAGATAAATAATAGTGTAATGAAGAGGGAAGGATATTTTGGTTTGGGAAGTCAAACTGAAAGGTGAATGAAATGTAGTTTCTACATAGGTGGCTTCTGATAGAGTGCTGGGTCTAGAATCAGGAATACGAGTTCCAACTTGGCAGATACTTACTAGAAGTGTGATCCTTAAGATGTCATTATATCCCTCTTTGTGTCAGTTTCCCCAGCTATAAAATGAGCATAATAATAACACTTACTTACCAGGGTTGTGATGATCAAATGAGATGATATTTGTAAAATACCTAGAATATGGTAGATGCTTAATAAATACTTGTTTCTTTCCTTCCTTCCTTCCTTCCTTCCTTCCTTCCTTCCTTCCTTCCTTCCTTCCTTCTTTCCTTCCTTCCTTCCTGCCCCACTCCCTCCATTGCTCCCTCCTTTCCTCTTTCTCTCCTTTTTTTTTTTCCTTCTGGACAAAAATTCTGGGTTTCTATTGTTAAATAATGAATGACATCACTGAGGTGGAGTAGGAAATACCAGAGTCAACTGAAGCACCAGCTCTTTGATTTTTGCCTTGATGAAAACATTTAGATGCAGAAAATTAAAATTGTTTCTGCACATAAGAAAGTGACTACAAGATACATACAAAATGCTTCAAAACAATTTAAAGAAGCAGAAGCACCAACATCTTATCAGGAAAAGCCATATATGGTTAGTAGTATCTGGTTGTGCTTTGAATTAAGGAGACTAGGCTTTCAACCAGGTAAATGTAATGAGGAAGTGACTTCTGGAAATGGAATTGCTTTTGACAAAAGAATGAAGGTGAGGGATGTAGCATTGTGTACAGCTAGTGAGTGGGCCAGTTTGACTGAAATGGAGAGTACGTGAAGATTAGAATTTTGAAATAATATGAGAAAGGTAGAGAGGCACCAAAGTATGAAGGACTTTAAATGCCATCCTTAAGATTTAATAGTTAATCTTGGGGTTAATTTGTTTTTAATTGGGATTGTGACATTAATAAGCCAATTATCAACCAATAAGCATCTATTTAATGCCTAATATGTTATGGAAACTGTGGTAGACATAGGAACTTGTAGTAGACAAAAGTTGTCTGCTGCTTAGCCTCAAGGAGCTTATGTCCTATTGATAGAGTCATTAGGCAACCAGATAAGTGCTTGTGCACTTTGTGTATGTGTGTGTATGTACATTTATACACATACGTGCATATATATGTATACATACACACATATACATACACATATATATACACATATATACATACATGACTTCATAGCACTGTGATATCCTTGATTCCTCATCCTCCCTCACACTACAGATACAGCTGGATGCCAAATCTTTCCATTTCTAGCTCTAGAATATCACCTGCATTTTATCCTTCTCTCCATTCACACAGCCACCACCTTACTATAGGCTCTTATCACAGATCCTCTAAATCAATGGTATTAAATCCAAATAAGGGAATGGTGGTACTTAGCTACACTGCAACTAGATGGCACAGTGAATAAAGCACTAGACCTGGAATTAGAAAGATCTGAGTTCAAATTTGACCTCAGACATTTTAGCTATGTGAACCTGGACAAGTTATTTAACCTTGTTTGCCTCAGTTTCTTCATCTATAAAATGATCTGGAGAAGGTAATGGCAAACCATTCTAGTATCTTTACCAAGAAAACTCCAAATGAGGTCATGAAGAGCCAGATATGACTGAAACAACTGAATTTCAAGAAGTCACCTGTACATAAGAGTCCCAGTGGGCTCTATATCGACTTAATTTTAAAACGTAATATTACCTATGTTAACTTGTATTTTTATTTCTTTTGGTAAACATTTCCCAATTGCATTTTAATTTGGCTCAGGCAACATTCAACAGTATTGTGGGCTGCATCCTTCCCCTGGGTACCGTGAGCTACATTCTGCCTGTCTGCCATCTGTTTGACACCTCTACTCTAGATTATTGCAGTAGACTGCTAATTTGTCTCCATGCTTCAAGCCTCTCCCCAAACCATTGCATCCTGAATACTTCTGACAAAGTGATGTTCCTTAAGGACAGACCTGACCATGCCTCTTACCCCACCTCTTATAAATCAATCTCAGGGGCTGCCTAATGATAACTATTAACTTGTTTCACTTTTGAAGATCTGCAATACTTAGGTCCAGCCATTTTCCCCCAGTCTCATTGTTCATTATTTCCATTTTGACAGTCAGCAATACAGCCAAACTGGCCCTCTTATTATTTTTTACTTCATGTTTTTCTGTGCCTTCGCATTAACCATTACCCTAGTACACACTCTCTCCTTATTTCTGCTTCATAGAATCTCTTTCTTCTGTCAAGATGTAGCTCATGGAATCCCATCTACATGGTACCCTCCCACACAAAATATCTTGTGCTTAACTACTTGTTAAAGTAGTTTAACAAAGAAGACAGAGGTGCAGATTTTGAAAGAGAAGATGATGAATTCTTTTGGGGGCATAATATATTGGCAATGTCTTTGGTACATCATTTGCGATATCCCAATATATACTGTATTTATTTGTCCTTGTTTTATTTACATTTATGCTTTATCAACTTTTATATGCACTTATAATCCCCTCATTAAAATGTAAGCTCCTTCCAAATATAGATTATTTTATTCATTGTAGTGTATCTTCAGACATTAGCACAGTGCTGCTCACAGAGGAGATGGTTAAACAATACTTGACTGATTTGTTAATTTCAGATCTCATGCCTGCAATGTAGTCTCTCCTTACCTCTGCCTCATAGAATCTTTCTCTTCTATCAAAGATCACATTCTACGTGAATCCTTTGAAAAAAATTTCTACATCCTACATAAAATTTGAAAGTTCCAATAGACAACAAGAATGGTCAGATTTGGGTGGTTTTGCTTAAAATATAAATTTCTCTAAAGATTACTTAGGAGTTGACATGAGCATTCACAGATATGCCCACTCTCAGGACACTAGACAATTCTAGATCACAATGTTCAGCCTTACAGGCTCCAAATTCCCTAGCCCAATGATTTCAGTGAATAAAATAATTTAATGTCATTCGTCAGTGTCAAACTCCTGCTTCTTTACCAATAGCATAGCAATGTTTTCAGAACACTAGACCTCACTATATTCTAAAGAAATCTTAGATCATCTTGTGATCCTTTTCTTTTATCTTGCTCTCTACCTTGAGCAATGCCTCCTTCCCCTGTTTTGCCAATTTCTTTAATTATCTGTCTGGTTATCTTTTATAGTTCATTCATATAATGAGCTGGACATACGACTTTCTTAGTTTTCCCCACTTCTCTTTCCAAGCTTTTTAGAATTCAGTGGGCTACATAGGTCTTGTTTAGAGTCTTAGCCATTACCAATTATTAGTCTAGGGAGGGTATTATCTCTAGTAGAACCAAGTGGAATTTCAAACTAATGTAATAGGCCTTGGCATGGCCACTTCTGACAATATCACCATTCATATAAGAAAAGGCACATGGACATACTATGGATTTGGTCACATTAACATGCTCCAATAAAGTCGTTTCCCAGTGATCAACTACCACTTGATAGTTACATTTAAATTCTCTCAGGCTCATAAGGGTGACCCCTTTGCAGAGAAACATCTTCCTCTTATTCATCAGTTCAACTCTTGAGTCCTGAAAGATATACTTAACTTTGATACAACCAGACAAAAGATATAAGTCAGCATGCTATTTTAATAAGGGTAAAAACAACCCACACATCAAGCATTGCATTTGTACATAACAGCTCTCACACTAATATCACTTTTAGATGTTAAAAAATAGGTATTTACTTAACAATAAGGCAAAGGATGAAAACATTTTATGAGAATATAATATATTCATATAATAAAACATATAAAATATATTATAAAATATAATAAAACGTATGCCTGAATGATAAAATATAACATAATCCATATATATCTTGGGCCACAATCTTCCATTCACAAATTCACTATTTGCTGTAGAGAACAGAAACCTTGAAGGCAAGCATATGAGGAATAAAGATCCATGTTCTTGTGGTAACTCACAAATCTATACTATGTGATTCAATTTAATCTCTCCATTCAGGGCCATCTACATTAAATGAAAGTGATTCTCTACTAATTATTTCTCTGTTAGTTCTTGTCACTTTCCAACTCAGCAAATCCTCTTCTCGACTATGCTCACATTTAGCAATAACTAATTATATTAGGTTACAGTCATACTTAAGAAGTATTTAGAAAGAGGGCTGAGGCAAGAGGGCATCTGGAAAGCAGATACTTGCTTAAGCTCTCCCCAAAATCCCTCCAAACACCTGTAAAAAATGGGTCTGAACAAATTGTAGAGCTGTGGAAACCACAAAATAGCAGAGGGAAGCAGGATAGCCTGGATGGTCACTGGGAAGGGTCTATCACACAGTGCTGGGAGGGGAGTGCAGCCCAGGGTGGGCCATGTCCAGACAGAGCAGACCTGGAGTCGGCCTGGAGCTGGCCTTAGGACCATGAATCATTGAGCTGAAGCAGTTACGAGACTTCTCAACCCACAAACACCAAAGACCATGGAGCAGGTTAGTGGGTAAATTTCTACATTGGGTTACAGAGCAGTCCAGAAACCAGCCCTTGGGTGGTGGAGGTGGTGCAGTAGTGGAGCTCCAGCATCAGCTGCTTCTGGAGTCCCTGGCACACACAGTAGGAGGGATCAAGTGGCAGACCAGATTAGGAGTGCAAGATTTGCTTTGGCCGGCTTGGATCTGGGTCACAGTCCTGGTTGGCTGTTCTTGGGGGAGGAGGAGCACTGCTGTAGCAGAGTTTACAGTGACAGTGGAGGAGAAGTAGCTCTGAAAACAGCAGTACAGCCCCTAAAGCTTAGGACAAAGCATTCTCTATTCTACAAGCAGCCATACCCTGACAAAAATCTCAAAGGTCAAGTAGTTGTCTGGAAACATGGCCAGGCAGTGAAAATGGACTCAGATTCAGACTCAGACTCAGACTTAGCCTCTAAAATCTTTTTTTGGTGACAAAGAAGATCAAAACATACAGCCAGAACAAGTCAACAAAGTCAAAGAGCCTACATCAAAATCCTCCAAAAAATATGAATTGGTCTCAGGCCATGGAAGAGCTCAAAAAGGATTTGGAAAAGCAAGTAAGAGAAGTAGAGGAAAAACTGTGAAGAGAAATGAGAGTTATATGAGAAAACCATGAAAAACAAGTTAACGGCTCACTAAAAGAAACCAAAAAATACTGAAGAAAATGACACCTTAAAAAAAATAGACTAACTCAAATGGCAAAAGAGCTCCAAAAAGCCAATGAGAGGAAGAATGCCTTGAAAGGCAGAGTTAACCAAATGGAAAAGGAGGTCCAAAAGACCACTGAAGAATATACCACCTTAAAAATTACATTGGAGCAAATGGAAGCTAGTGACTTTATGAGAAATCAAGATATTATAAAACATAACTGAAGGAATGAAAAAATGGAAGACAATGTGAACTATTTCACTGGAAAACATCACTGACCTGGAGAATAGATCCAGGAGAGATAATTTAAAAAATTATTGGACTACCTGAAAGCCATAATCAAAAAAAGCCTAGACATCATCTTTCAAAAAATCATCAAGGAACGCTGCCCTGATATTCTAGATCCAGAGGGTAAAATAGAAATTGAAAGAATCCACTGATTGCCTCATGAAAAAGATCCCAAAAAGAAAACTCCTAGGAATAGGTTGCCAAATTCCAGAGTTCCCAGGTCAAGGAGAAAATACTGCAAGCAGCCAGAAAGAAACAATTTGAGTATTGTGGAAACACAATCAGGATAATACAAGATCTAGCAGCTTCTACATTAAGGGACTGAAGGACTTGGGATATGATATTCCAGAGGTCAATGGAGCTAGGATTACAAACAAGAATCACCTACCCATCAAAACTGAGTATCATGCTCCAAGGCAAAATATGGACTTACAATAAAATGTAGCACTTTCGAGCTTTCCCAGTGAAAAGACCAAACTGAATAGAAAATTTGACTTTCACATACAAGAATCAAGAGAGGCATGAAAAGGTAAACAAGAAAGAGAAATCATAAGGGACTCACTAAAGTTGAACTGTTTTGTTTACATTCCTACATGGAAAGATGATGTATGTAATTCATGAGACCTTTCTCAGTATTAGGGTAGTTGAAGGGAATATACACATATATAGACAGAGGACTCAAGGTGAGTTGAATATGAAGAATGATATCTAAAAAAAATAGAATAACATTAAGGGATGAGATAGGAATATATTGAGAGAGGGAGAAAGGAAAAGATAGAAGGGGGTAAATTATATCACATAAAAGTGACAAGAAAAGGCAGTTCTGCTGGGAGGGAAGAGGTGACAGTTGAGGGGGAATGAGTGAATCTTGCTCTCATCAGATTTGACTTGAGGAGGGAATAACATACACACTCAATCAGATATCTTACCCCACAGGAAAGTAGGGGGAAGGGGATAAAAGGGGGGGATGATAGAAGGGAGGGCAGATGGGGGGGAGGAAAGCAAAAGCAAACACTTTTGAAAAAGGACAAGGTCAAGGGAGAAAACTGAATAAAGGGGGACAGGATAGGATAGAGGGAAATATAATTAGTCTTTCACAACATGAGTATTGTGGAAGTGTTTTATATAATGATACGTGTGGCCCATATTGAATTGCTTGCCTTCTTATGTAGGGTGGGTGGGGAGGGAAGAGGGGAGACAATTCAGAACTCAAAGTTTTTAAAGCAGATGCTCCAAAAATGTTTTTGCATGCAACTGAGAAATAAGATATATAGGGACTATGGCATATAAATCTATCCTGCCCTACAAGAAAGTATAGGGAAAAGGGATGGGGGGAGAGTGGGGTGACAGAAGGGAGGGCTGAGTGGGGAATAAGGCAATCAGAATATATGCCATCTTGGAGTGGGGGGAGAGTAGAAATGGGGATAAAATTTGTAACTCAAAGTCTTATGGAAATCAGTGTTGGAGACTAAAATATTAAATCATAAAATCAATTGTTAAGAGAAAAAAGGAAGTATTTAGAAATTGTTTCTTCTTATTGTGAATGAGTTCCTTTTGAAGAAAAAAAATTACAGATATCATTGGGATATCTGTCTCTGAAATAGACAGACAAGACAAGCTAGTCATTTGCTAGTCTAGATACTGTATCTTCCAGTTGGAATAGAAAGAATAGAAAACAATTCAGGTCATTTCTAAGCAAGTCATACAATCTTAGACAAATGAATTGGATCCAAATTAGCTACAACTCTTGACTTTCTCTATGATTTTCTTTCCCTAGACATTAAAGATAGCAGATAGCAGAGTCACTTGAAAAGAATTTCACCTATCCCCAATTCTAGGTGGTACCAAGAGCTGTCACTACAGCTTAATTACAATAATCTATATAGCACTTTAAAGAATGCAATTCACTTTATAAAAATCTAAAAAATGCCTCTGTGGGAAAAATGCCACTGTTGCCTCATTTTGCAGATGAAGAAACTGAACCTGAGATAAGTAATTTACCAACCATAACACAACCAGTAAATAACCAAGGTAAAATTTGAACTTGTGTCTTCCTGACTCTATGTCCAGCATTCTATCCACTTAGTCACTTATATACTAGACAATAAAATTAGCTCTCTCATATATCATGAATCACTTAGGTAAATCCTCTTAGCTGATTTCTCACTGCAACCAATCCAAGAACACAAATTTCCACATGACGCAAAGTCTTCAATATACAGTACAGATTCTCCTTGCCTCCAGAATCCTATATCAGGTTCTAATTTCAGTATCCCATTTAGCCAGTGGTTTAAATGAAAATCTCTAGTATTTAGTGACTGATATTTTTCACTTCAAAGGTAACCCCTCACCAGCTTCAACCTACAAAACATTCTATTGAATTGTTCTTTAGTCTCACAATGTCTAAGATTTCTCATTTTTGAAGTGTCGCTTTACTTAATCATAAATCACATCTATGTTAATCACCTAAAGATCCCCAGTGCTATGAAGTCCTATAGTCTTCAACAACATTTACTCTTCAATACTCTACTGTGTCCAAACAATTGTTGGGGTTTTTTGCCTATATATCATTTATTATCATTTTCTATGCTTAATAAATAAAAGATACGTGTATACCATTCATAAACCATCAAATCCTTCCTATTTAAGCAAAGCATCATTCTACATCATTCATAAAGTGATTTGTTTCATTATATTTCTACAACAGATCATTTTCTTTCTAAAACTGCATATATCTCTTCCAAGGGCTGTGTTTGAGTCACATAAAACTGCAAAAAAAAAGTAAAGTATTTTCCTATTTTCTTTGTAGGGATTTAAATATCCATTTATCAGGGTAGCAGCATCTTCCTTCAATTGAGAGCTGATATACATACATACATACATACATATATATATGTATATATATATATATATATATTCTTTACATAAAGATATTACTCCCTTTCAGCATTAAACAGGTTCATTTCAATAGAGTAGCCCATAAAAATATACATTACCTTAGCACACAATTATCCTAGTGTTCTACTGTAGAGAGACAACTTAAATAGTGGAGAAAACCCTGGATTTAGAGTTGGAAAAGAAAGGCCTGGATTGAAATCTTGCACCTGACACTTAGTAGTTGTGGTACCATAAGCTAGTAATTTAACTTCCATGAAAATGGAGCAACACTCTAAAACTGTTAGTTTCAGTTCTTTTGCTCCAAGTCAGTAGTCCTTGAATTGATGTAAATGAATCCTGCCCATTCACTTACTGATTATTTTTTTCCTTCTAAAGACACTAGTTGGTATGAAGGCTCTATCTACATACACCACCCCCCTCCAACTGAAACTCATTAGCAACTCTATTTAAAATCCAGTGTGCCAAGCTTCGCTTAATAATTTAGAGTCAATGTGGAGCACTGGGCTATGTTTTATTTATAGCAGCAAATGTTCAGGGACATAACAATGCAACGTACATTTCTCAAGTTCCCATTCTTGTCTCTCAGGTCACTTCAAAGTAAAAAGTTTCTGAATGGCCACTTAGAGATGTCACTTTTTGAAACAGCAGAAGGAAGCACTACTGAACAACAATAACCTTGAGAATAAGACAAAGAGTGTGATGAGTATTAAACCCTTAGTTAACATAATTTCCTTCCCTTATGAGTCCTTTACCTTTGGAATTTTCTATCACAATTCTAAGTAGGCAGCTTCCTATGCAATATGGGCTCTGGGGTTTTAGGAAGTACACCCTTCTCCTCAAATAACTCCCTCATCTGATGTGTTAATTCTGGAAACTTAGCAAGCACAACTTTATTCTTTTCATTTAGGGTTTGAAGTATCAGCATGTCTCCTGCATTATTACTTTAGCTTCTTTAGGATAGCCATGGTGTTTTGATCTTTCTTTGCATCCCCAATTTCTGGCAAATAATAAACGCTTGGTAAATGCTTGTCGACTGAATGACTCAAAGACTGATTATTTTCCTTATCAGGGTGATTAAAAAACCTGAGTGTATATAGATTACATCTTTTGAAATGCAAGTGCTATGATGCAGATAGATAGATAGATAGATAGAGAGAGAGAGAGAGAGAGAGAGAGAAAGAGAGATAGACAGACAGACAGATAGATAGAGAGATAGATAAATGCACCCTTGTTTCCCAGAAGCTGATAACCAATTATCAAAGAATTTAAGTGAATGGTGAGGATTGCAAGTATTATAGATCATAGGTATGTAAATATCTAGGAAAATTATTAGGGCATTTCCAAAGGTTATGGGGCCTAACTCCCAGTTCCCCTAATTCACCTAAACTTCCTGATAATCAATTTCCTCAGCACAGCACTACAGACACACACAGATACATATATTGATAAATATAGATATAGATGTATGCATGTGTGTATCTTCTAACAAGTTGGGTTTTTTAAAATCATGTTATAAGTACAAGATAGATATAGCATGGCTCTAGGAATCCTTTCATATAACAACAGCAACAACAAAAGTGATTTTAGTCAATGACAAGGGCCACATGAATCAACAGTGTAACACGGCAACTAATAACCTAATATGATCTTAAAACACATTAGATGTCACAGGATTGAAAACTCAGTAAATGGTAGTCCTCCTATTCTCTGCCTGGGTCAGAGCTCTTCTGGGCTGTTGCGTTCAATTCTGTGCACCAATATCTGTGAAGAATTATGATAGCATAGAGAGTCCCAGAGTGGGAATTGTGAAGAACTTCAGTTTACACCATGATACCATGAGAGTTACCCTCCTATACTCAAAGGCCTGGCATATGAAAAAATTATCAGACATATTGTCTTAATGAAAAAAAGTGCTAGGAGAAACTGATGGGAGCTGCAATTTAGAATTGATGTAAGGTGAAAAAAAAAACATAGAGAAAAAAATTCGTATATCAATTTGTGTTATCTACAAAAAATGAATAAGCTGCCTTCAAAGACAATGAGTATTTCTTCCCTGATGGTCTTTAAGCAAAGGTTAGAAAAGAACTTGTAGGAAACATGAGGAAGGGGATTGTTTTTTGAGTACCATTTCAAGAAATGGTTTCAGAGGTCCTTTTAAATGGAAAACTCTTTAATTCTGAATTAGAGGGGAAAGACATTCATCTACAAATCATGTCAGGGACAGCATAACTAGAATGGGTGGCCTTTGTGTGGGTAGTAATGAAAACAATAAATTAATTCTACATTGGTACCACCAGGCTTCCAAATGCCTTTTATTTCTTCTCGTAACTGATAATTTAAAGATTAGAACAAATTAAGAAAATTACAAAGTAATACTTAATACCAGGAGCAAGCTGATACGTACCACTAGGTAAGAAGAGTAAAGAGGGAAGAATGTTGCATTTGGCAGAAGTTGTTTCAAATCTAAACTTTTACACATAAAAGCTTTGTGACCATGGGAAACCCACTTAAATTTGTTGGGTCTTGGTATTCTGATCCTACAATGGCCATCATAATGCTTGTATTCCCTATTTCATAGAGTTAAGGAAGTCATAATGTACATTTCATAATACCCTATAAATGTGGATAGGCAGCAAGTACTAGTTAATAATGAGCTGTCCTTAGATAGAGAAAGCACTGGATTTTTATTCTGCCTCCATTAAAGTACTGGAAGCATGCAGTCAAATGAACTATTTCGTGGTCCCACGAAATTTCTTCAGATCATAAATTACAGATTATTTGATGAGCTGCATCACTGGAAGGAGTTTCCATCCGTGGAGTTCCATATGCAAATGAAATCATAATTCTGCCCCCCCCAAATTACATGGATTAATTATTCATAAAATTCCAATTTTTATCTAAGCTTGTGATAACTGTTGGTGGATAGAATCCCAGTGCAGAAACTCCCTCTGCCAGTGAAAATCAGCACCTGCTCTCAGATCTATGGGCTTAAAGAGTTGTCATAGAGGTTACATGGCACAGATTGAATCACTCAGCAAATATGTAATAGAGGTAAGACTAGAACTTGTCTGCATGATACATAATGAGACAACTGGGATAGTAAATTAAGTAACAATCTCACCCCAGTTGTCTCATTATAGATAGATATATTTATAAATACAGATGTGTGTCTATACTCACATGTATACATATGTGTTTATGTGTGTAGAAATATTTACGTGTACACACACATATATATGTATATTTACATACATGTATGTTTGTGTGTATGTATACACACACACAAATATTTCCATTTTTTTATACTATTGGTCAGTAGCTTATCATTAGTGTTTGTTTTTATTTTTGTTTTCCTCATATACAGAAAATCTTATAAGCCCCTAAAATATTTTGGTGAAATAGTAAATGTCACATAATTATAAGGCAAGTATTATTATACTCATGTTACAGATGGGGATTACACAGGTAAAATGATTATCCATGGTCTTAGAGATAGAGAATGAGAGGGTCGAGGTAAAATGCGGGGTCCCAATTTCTATAAAAGGTGCTTTATTCTTAAATATAGGTTGAAGAAGTTGATTTCCCTTTCACCCTGTGCCTCCCACCTTCTGCACTGGTTTCTTCTCCTCGACTGCTTGGGGAGCACTAAGTAGAGGTTGGGAAGAATAAAGTGATCCGTTGTAGAGAATTTAAATATTTGGTCACACATAATTATAGTTTAGACTCAGAAATTCTGAGCTAAGGAAACCTTTTCACTTTTTAATTGATGAAGAATTTGAACCCCGGAGAAGATAAGCTGCTTCACCACAATTATACACCTAGCAAGTGATGGGGAGTTCTTAACTTCCAGTTCAGTTCCATTAGACTGAACTATATGTCTAATTAGCTAAATGACTCAAAAAATCATGACTGTTAGATCATGTTTTTTTCCAAGGTGTAAATTTAACTTTTTTATTGGGGGGGCATGAGTGATGATTTTTGTATTTATTTTCTTTTTATTATTTTTCACAATAGAGTTACCCTTAAATTCCTCTGTAATATACCTGGTGCTTGTGTTTGTTACTTCTGATAGGAATGGTATGTGTTTGTCTTTAGAAGCCACACAAATCAACTTCATGTGCATTTACAAGGATTGATTTAATACAAGTTGGTTTTGCTTGATTGCATTTACTTGTTACAAAGGAAGGCTTTTATTTGTGACAAATAAGAGCAGGAATAAAGAGTTTGGTCATAGTGATAAAAACAAAGGAAAATAAAGAATGTGAATAGAACTTTTTTATGCAGAATGGAGATTTGAAAGGTGTGATAGGAGTCAAGATAAGGTTGGTTCAAACATGTTAAATTTTATATATACTTAAATATACATAGTTAATATATAACATATTAAATACTATTTATATTAGGAAATTTATATTAATTATTAACCAATCATTATTTATCATTAATAGTGTTAATATTAGTATAGCATGATTAAAATGGCATTGATAATATATTAATATATACTTAATACACAAATATATACTTAAATATACTTTAAAAATCAAATTGTAATTAGTTCAGAGTTTGGGTCAGCTAGGTGGTACAGTGGATAGATTGTCAGTCCTAGAGTCAGGAAAACCCGTTTTCCTGTGGTACCAGCCACTTACTAGCTCTGTGACCCTGGGCAAGTCACTTAGCCCTTGCCTCAATTTCTTCATCTGTTAAATAAGCTGGAGAAGAAACAGCAAACCTATTCAATATCTTTGCCAGGAAAACCCCAAATCTGGTCATGAAGAGTGAAACATTACTGAAATTACCGAATAACAACGAAGTTCATAGTTTTGTATACAGTAAATGTTTCGCCTTCATATGAAACAATGTTTATAATTGTTGACAATTTAATCTTTATAATAAAAAGTTTTTCATAAAGAAAAAAACTAAAATGATATGAGTAGTTATTAATAGAGAATTTAAATGATAGAGCATTTTAGAGGAGAAAGAGATATAAGGCTTCATGAAAGAAGTTCCATCCACCTCTTTTGAGCTGTAAGTATGCCCAGGAAGCTGATATGTAATTCATTTCTGTAACAGGTTTATTTGTTCAATTTTATGGGAATGCATTTTCCAAACCATTACAAAGGGACTGTATTCTTTGGATCTGCTGATATTTTATTGTCTATTTACATAGCCAAACAGCAAAAACGTCACCCATGGTAATATACTCCAAAACACCATAAACGATACAGCAGAGTTGTAGCCACATGCCACTATCTGAAACAGAGATGATGTCGCTGTGCTTCTCAGATGGAAGAACACCACATGATTTTTTTCCCTTTAAAAATATAAAAATCTCCTTCTAAAATTTGAAAATGTATAACCCTTCTGTGAAAAATTGGATTTCATGACTAATGCGGCAACTGCCACTGAGAGCATGCCTGAAAACTTAATTCAGTAAAACATAGAATGAAAGATTTTTAATGCCAGAAGGGATTTTAGAGGGCATTTACACCCAGCTCACTCCAAATACAGCAATTGCCTCTAGCATTCCCAGAGAAAGGTCACAGGTTCATAGATTTATGTCTGGAAGGAATTTTTGTGATCGCCTGCTCTGTATTTGTATATCCCAGGAAAAGGGAAGTCAGTACCTAATATGATGACCTGTTCCATTGTTGAACAAGTCAGGATGATGAAAATTTTTGCTTCTCCCCCCTCCCTCCATTCTATCTTTCATTCTTCCCTCCCTTCCTCCTTCCCTCCTTAATTTTCCTTCCTTCCTTCCCTCCCTCTTCCCCACTTTCCTCTTTTCCTTCCCTTCCTCCCTCCCTTTCTTCATTTCTCACTTCTCTGCTTCCTTCCTTCTTCATTCTTTCTCACCTTCTTTCTTTTGTTCCTTATTTGCTTCCTGCCTTCTTTTCTTCCTTCCTTGTTTCCTTCCTTCTTTTTTTCTTCCTTTCTTCTTCTCTTCCTCTCTATCTTCCTCCCTTATTTCCTCCCTCCTTCCCTTTCCCCCTTCTTTCCCAAATTGTGCCCTTTGTAATATCAAAGAATCAGTCACCACGGATCATCCAGCCCAAACTGCAACACATTCTAATACACTAGTCATCACCGCCTGCTCTCTTACCATTCCTTCCACATCATATACATTGTGAATTTTTTTTATACTCAGGTGTAAATTCCTATTCATCCCTATTGAATTTCTTCTTATTATATTCATAGAAAGTTCTAGCCTATAAAGCTTTTTTTAAATCTTTAAAATGTCATTCAATATGGTTACTCCTCTTCCCATTTTTCTGTTATCAGCGAATTCTAGTAGCCTTCAATTGGTGCATACAAGGTCAAGCATAGAAGCCTGAGGAACTGTAGGCCATTTTATCAGAAACACAACTTTGCCAAAAACATGGTATTACAGATAAAGAATACACTTAAATTTCTAGAAAACTAGGGTACAAATTCCTACATTGATGATCTACAATTTTAAGGGGTTTTTTTAAAATCTGTTTTATCATACTTTGTATTTTAAATTATATTTATGAATATAAATTTTACTATAATATATATACTATATATGTGTGTGTATACACATATAAGTCTATCACACTTATGTATAGGCATATATATATACAAATATTAGAAATTTAGCTATGTATGTATGTAGAGAGAGCTGAGAAGATAGATAGATAGATAGATAGATAGTAGAGGCAGAGGGAGCAGATAGCATGAAAGCCAGAACAGAGTAGGGTTACAAAATCCTAAAGTGAAGAAAGTATCAAGGAAAAGAGACTGTTCAATATAGTCAATGGCTGATTAGAAATAAAGAATGATGAGGATTGAGAAATATCCATAAGATTTGGCCAATAGGAGATCATTGTTAACTTTCAAGAGGGTAGTTTCCTTTAAATGGTAAGGTAAGAACCAAGACTAGAGTTGAAAAAAAAAAGTAAGCCAAAGGTACATGGGAATCTTGAAAAGGTTGCTATAAGGAGTTGAACAACAAAAAGGAAGGACAGATATGGGAACATAGTTAATGGGCTTAGATGGATCTAGTGAGAGTTTTTTTCTGTTTTGTTTTGTTTTGAGGATGAGAGATTTGATGGTAAGCAGGATGGATCAAGTAAGAGTATTGAACGGCAGGAGAGACGTGAACATCCTTGAAGTAGGGAAGTAGCCAGGAGACAGGAAGAACTCAAAACTTATTGAGAGAATGAGGGTGGACAATCTATTCTCTAGACTACAGACAGGAATTACATCACTTACCCATATGGAGGGGTTTGCCACCTCCTTATATGATACAGAAGTGAAGGAAGAGGTAGGGGCTGAAGGCATCAAAATAATGTGAGATGAAAAGGGAAGAAGAGAGATCTCATTTGTCCCAATTCATTTAAATATAAGGCAGAATTCTCAGCTAAAAGGGTGGGGAGAGGGGAAACCATGAGATTTTTGAAGTATGGTGAAAAAATTTAAAGAGCTGCTATGGTGACTGGAATGATATGTTAGTTGTTCGATTATTCTGTCATGTCCAACTCTTTGTGACTCCTGTGGACCACAATGTCCATGAGGTTTACTTGGCAAGGATAGTGGAGTGGTTTGCCATTTCCTTCTCTAGTCAATTAACACAAACAGATGTCAAGCAACTTTCCCAGTGTCATACAGTTACTAAGTGTCTGAGATGAGATTTGAACTCAGGTCTTCCTAACTCCAGGCCCAGTGCTCTATGCACTGAGCCATCTAGCTGTCTCCAGAATATTAATTAGGGAAGTATAAAACTATTCCCTTGCTATAGTGAAAACCCAGTTGAGATTATATAACATAAATTGTTATGTAACCAGCCAGCACTCTTTTCAGAAAAAAAAAAGACATTTCCTTCAAAACCAGTACAAAATATGCAAAATATCTAGTTTTTCAACTAATAAAATATTTTAAAATAGAATCATATAAACAGAACTAGAAAAAAAGCTATGTAAAGGATGCCTTTAATTAGAGAGATATTAATTGATTAAGATTAATCTGTGAACATTTAATCAGCATTACAATATTAGCAATAATTTTCAGATTCTGAGACATTTCCATCCAACTGATAAGACTTTCCTGAAAATTAGGCAGTATCTAGTTGGCCCAACTGATAGAACCTTGGATCTGGAGTCAGGAAGACCAGAATTCAAGTCCAGCCTTAGACACATGCTAGTTGTCCGATCCTGGGCAATACATTTACCATCTATTTTCTTCAGTTTCCTCATATGTAAAATGCTTAATGATAACACTAACCTATAGGGGTTGTTGTCAGGAAAAAGCGAGACAATATTTATAGGCAAATGTTAAGATGCTATATATTTGTGGTGGATATTTTTATTGTTTTTGTAGCCTTTCCTGCTGAAAATGTAATCTCCAAGAAGTTTTATATTTTAATTACATTCCCAATGTGGGGTACACTTTTGCTCACATAGTACGTCCTTTAAAAAATGCTTGTTGATTGAAATAGGAAACTTCCTTGGATGTCGCGCCCTCTATCAATATGAATACTCATTACATAATTTAGGCTTATTTATTTATTTTTACTTTTCAACATTCATTTCCACAAGATTCGAGTTCCAAATTTTCAACCCATCTCTCCCTGCCTCCCACCCCAAGATGGCATGCATTCTGATTATCCCTTCCCTCAATCTGCCCTCCCTTCTATCTGCCCCCCCCCCACTTATCTCCTTCCCCCTTACTTTCTTGTAGGGCAAGATAGATTTCTATACCCCATTGCCTGTATATCCTATTTCCAAGTTTCATGTAAAAACAAATTTTAACATTTCTTTTTAAAACTTCGAGTTCTAGGCTCTCTCCCTTCTTCCCTAACCACCCACCTCACTGAGAAGGCAAACAATTTAATGTAAGTCTCCCCCCCCTCACTTCCATTATAACAGGTTTTTCTTGCCTCTTGTATGTGAGATAATTTACCTCAGTCTATCTCTCCCTTTCCCAGAATATTCCTCTCTGAACCCTTAATTTTATTTTTTAGATATCATCCCTTCATATTCAACTCACCCTGTACCTCTGTCTATACATGTATATATCTGTGTATATATGCATGCATATGTGTATATATATATATGTGTGTGTGTGTGTGCGTGCATATGTATATGCATGTGTATGTTCATATGTTTATATGTATATATGTGTCTATACACACATACATGCATTCATACACACATACATATATACATACAACAATATATGGGGATGGATGTGTATATATATGTCTATCTATATATGTATATGCATATGCTTGTGTGTGTATGTATATTTGTATATGTATATGTATATGCATATGCCTTCGACTACCCTAATACGAAGAAAGGTCTCAAGTTACAAATATCATCTTTCCATCTAGCAATGTAAACAGTTCAACTTTAGTTAAGTCCCTTATGATTTCTCTTTCCTGTTTACCTTTCCAAGCTTCTTTTGATTCTTGTATTTGAAAGTCAAATTTTCTATTCAGCTCTGGCCTTTTCATCAAGAATGCTGGAAAGTTCTCTATTTCGTTAAATACCCTCTTTTTTTCTCCTGAAGCATTATACTCAGTTTTTCTGAGTAGGTGATTCTTGGTTTTAATCCTACCTCCTCTGACCTCTGGAATATCATATTCCAAGCCCTTCAATCCCTTAATGTAGGAGCTACTAAATCTTGTATTATCCTGATTATGTTTCCACAATACTCAAATCTTTCTTCATGGCTGCTTGTAATATTTTCTCCTTGACCTGGGAACTCTGGAATATGGCTACAATATTCCTAGGAGTTTTCCTTTTGGGATTTTTTTCAGGAATCAATTGGTGGATTATTTCAATTTCTATTTTACCCTCTGCTTCTAGAATATCAGAGCAGTTTTCTTTGATAGTTTCTTGAAAGATGATGTCTAGGTTCTTTTCTTGATCATGGCTTCCAGGTAGTCAATAATTTTAAGTTATCTCTCCTGAATCTATTTTCTAGGTCAGTGGTTTTTCCAAGGAGATATTGCACTTTGTCATCTATTTTTGTTCATTCTTTTGGTTCTGTTTCATAATTTATTCATTCCTCATAAAGCCATTAGATTCCATTTGCTCCATTCTAATTTTTAAGGAATTATTTTCTTCAATGAGCTTTTGGATCTCCTTTTTCATTTGGCCAATTTTGCCTTTTAAGGCATTCTTCTCCTCGTTGGCTTTTTTGGACTTCTTTGGCCATTTGGATTAGTCTATTTTTAGGGTGTTATTCTCTTCAGTATTTTGTGTGTGGGGGGTCTCCTCTAGCAAGCTGTTGAGTTGTTTTTCATGATTTTCTTGGATGACTCTCATTTCTTTTCTCAACTTCTCCTCTACTTCTCTTACTTGATTTGAGCTCTTCCATGGCCTTTGACCAATTCATATTTTTCTTGGAGGCTTTTGATATAGAATCTTTGACTTTGCGGTCTTCTCGTTGTATGTTTTAATCTTCTTTGTTACTGAAGTAAGATTCTATAGTCTGAGTTTTTATGCTGTCTGTTCATTTTCCCAGCCTATTACTTGACTTCTGAGCTCTTTGCCAGGTGTGGCTCTGCTTCCACAGTGGAGAGTACTCTGTCCCAACCTTCAGCAATTTTGTGCAGCTTTTTCCAAAGATATTTGTAGGGACCTGTAAATTTTGAGTTCTTCTGAGGTGGTATGATCCAAGGAAAGGTTTTTACTCCTCTCCTGGCCTGTGCTCTGGTCTGTGAGTGACTTCAAGCACTCTTTTCTGCCTTGGAACTGTGAGCATGGTTCCCTATCCATAGCCTCCCAAAGCTCTGCCATACCAGCACTCCTCCTCATCCCAGGACCACCCCTGGGTCCTGGGGCAGTACCAGGCCCTTTCTCACGCAGGTCCAACAGAATTTTCCCACTGACTGGCTAAGATGTCTTTGGTGTTTGTGGGTTGTGAAGTCTGGAAACTGCCACAGCTGCCAGTGATTCAGTGCTCTCAGGTCTGCTCCAGCCCCATCTGTGCTGGCACAAGTCATGCTGGGCTGCAATCCTTTCCTGGCATTCTGTGATAGACCCTGCCCTTGGATCTTCCAGGTTGTTTTGGACTACAGATTTGTTTCACTCTGGTATTTTGTGGGTTCTGTAGATCTAGAATTTGTTTAGGGTCATTTTGGCAGGTATTTAGAGGGGTTTGGAGAGAGCTTAAGCAAGCTCCTGCTTTTACTCCACCATCTTGGCTCCTCTCCCTGTAACTTAGACTTTTGAAGAATTGCCATAGCATTGTGAAATAGATTGACTCTCCCAGGGTCACATAGCCATTATGGCCAAATGCTGGAATTGAACCCAAGTCTTCTTGAATCTTATGCCAGCACTCTTGGCACTACAATCATTCTGATTCTCATCATTCCATTAAAATAATATTATTTCATTTGAGGATGGGGAGAAGCAGGGGTTTCCTAATCACCTTTTTTTCCTCTCCGTTCCTGGAAGATTACTGTCTTCCTAATCCAAGCTTTTTTACCTGGTGAAAAGTCTTAACTCACACTTGAATGATGACATTCCTGTCCCACTTAAATGCTACTAAAGTAAATTCTATAAACACCAGGAAGAAATGCAGTTGAAGACAGACCTGAAACCTTTATATGTTTGTTGTACTTTCTCTCCTTTCTGGTTCATTTACTCAGCTATAGGCTAGAGAATTAGAAAATGTAATTGTTAAAAGAAGGCATGCCTTTTTCTTCTAATCTACAGCCAGAAGATAGAACATAGCAATTATCTGATGACTCAAATGCCTGTAAGCATAATAGTAATGTTTTGAACAACATAAACCATTATTAATTCAGTTAAGAAACCAAAAAAGTACTTTATAACATATGGGTCTGATAAAAGGTGGATTGGTAAACATTTTAATGTAAGATGATATTTTGAGTCCCTTTGCCTCTTCTATTCAAGGGTTTTCTTTCTAAAATTGGAATGAGAAATCTTCCACTTCAACAGCTTTTATTCACAAGTCAATATTCATGCTCAATTTTCAAGGTACTTAACAATCTGTTCCAACCTTACCTGTTTGGTTTTCTATTCTCCCAAGCAATTCTGTTATGGATCTCTGCTTTACTTAGATCTCCTTGAGATGATGTCATGCCTATCATCATAGAAAGAGCACTGGATGTGGACTAGACTCAAGGACATGGTATTGATTCCCTGATCAGCTACTTCCTCCTAAAATGACCTTTCTTGGGTTATGAGATGTCTCTGGTCCCCTATTCCCTCCTCTCCCAAAGGTAAAGGCTCTGAGTTTCCTTTTTGCACTAGATTCTATGACTTGATGCATCTACTATAAACCTCTCAACATTTTGAAAGGCCCTCATTTCTTCTCTCTGCCTATATGAAACTTATGGCATCAAGTTCATCTTCTCCAGGAAGTCTCCTTTAATCTTTTTAGCCCCATTCATGTCCCTCCCATTATGATGAAGGCCTGCCAAACCAGTGTTCTGTCCCATAGAGACCAGCAGCCAATTATGAACTTGCTCATCATTTTAAAATGTATTTTATTGATTTTTATTGATAGTTTTTTATTTTATGTTGATATTAATTTATATTGATCTTTTCTTCCCTGTGAGTTATGTCATATGTCAAAGAAAGAAACCTTAATGTGGAGTCAAGTGAACTAATATTATATCTTACCTTAGTCACTTACTAAAGCCCAATCATATGTTTTACTGATCAGAGTGGTAGTTTCCCAATCTGAGCTACCATTGAGGGTTGGTGTGAGGAAAGCTTTGTAAACCTGAAAGTTTCAGTAAAAATTATATAGCTGGCATTTACAAAGAACTTTAAGTCTAGCTAAGCAATGTGTGTGTGTGTGTGTGTGTGTGTTTTATGTGTGTGTGTGTGAATTTTGATACTCAAAATAATTCTTTGAGGTAAGTGCTATTACTATCCTCATTTTACAGAATGACTGAAACTAAGAGCAGTTAATTAATGGCCAGGGCCACTCAGCTAGGAAGGCCCTCAGGCCAGATCTGAAGTAGGGTTTTCCTGATTCTGATTTCCTGATATGCTATCTATCTTAATGACATATGAATTCTTCTTAATTTGTCATTTAAATAAAACTAATAATCATCTTATAATATTATGTTATAATATACGACAGACTCAAAACAAATATTTCATTTTATTTCCAGAATAAAGGATAAGCTTATAGGCTGGTAGGCACCCATTATTGCTTAAGAAAACAGACACTCAGGAAAAGTAAAGAACTTCTCTAATGTTATACAGTTAGTAATGCAGAGTTAGACTGAGAACTGATGTTTACTGACTTGAATCCAGCACTCTTCCTTTCCTTCAGGATTGTTCTCAGAGTCCCATTGTGAATACTGTACTAGACTAAGAATAAGTCTTTCCATATCACTCCTCCATTCAGTAAACTCCAGTGACTCCCTATAGCTTTCAGGATCAAATATAACATACTCTTCTTGGCATTCAAAGCCCTTTATAACCTATTCCTCCTTGTACCCTTCCAGTCTTCTTATATATTATCCCACTCTTTGTTCCAGTGACACTGATTTCATCTACATGATGGTTAAATGGGATGTTTAATAAGGTGCTGAGTTTTTTATCATAAAAGATCTTCAACTGGATATCAAATGATCATTTGCCAGAATCTTATAAAGAAAATTTTCTGTTTATAATACAAGCATTTACTCATTACCCCACTATATGAGAAAGCACTTATAACAAAGGAAAACAATTACCTAAGAATAATGAGGGACTGACCTCACCTGAAACTGTTTTCATCATTCCAGATAATCAATCAATAAATATTTATTAAACAATTATTGTGTTCCTGGTACTGTGATAAGCACTAACAACTTTAATTTAAGTAATTAAAAATAAAACAATAATATAGATATGATAAAATGAAAATTAACTCATGTCCTCAAAGAGATCAAAAAGAAAAAAAAAGAAAAATATGTATGAATATGATATGTAAGGGATAAATTAAATATAATTAATACAAGGAAGGCCTACTTTTAAAGGGGAATTTAGAAGGAGTTCCCTTAGAATGTGAGATTTTCACTGGATCCTAAATCAAACCAATTAAACAATGAAGTGTAAAAAGAAAAGACAAGTGTCTCAGGATTGGGGCAGAGGCAGGAACATGCCCAAAGTCTGGAAATGGATTGTCTTATGGGTATTATGCATAGACCAACGAAGAAATGAATGTGATTGGATCTCAAAATATGGAGGGAGGAATAAGGGGTAAGAAGGCTGGAAAGTTAGAAATGGGGTACTTTGTGAAGGGCTTTGTATGGCAGACAAAAGATATTATTTTTGATTCTGGAAGTCAGAGAGAGTGATGTGAGTTCATTTGAGCCAGGAGTGATGTGGTTGGATCTACACTTAAGTAAGATCACTTTGGCAGCTGACCGGAAGTTGGACTAGTCAGGAGAAACATTTGTTGCAGGCAGAGCAACCAACAGGCCATTGCAGTAATTCAGGTGTGAGGCAATAAAGGCCTGTTCCAAGGTGGTGGTAGTGTCAAAGGAGAGAGGGAAGCATAGAAGAATAATTATACAGAGGTGTGATTGGCAGACATTGGTTATGGGGAGTGAGCAAGGGTAAAAAGTCAAGGATGACTCTCAAAATGTGAGCCTGGGTTACTGGGAAAATGGGAATATCCTCAAAAGTATTGATGTTTAAAAGTATGGCAGGTGGGGGAATGGTAATGAGTTCAGTCTTAGACATGTTGAGTTTATATGTTTTAAGAGATATATAAATCCAAGTTGATGTGTTGGATAGACATCTGGAGATTCAAGTCTGAAAGTTAGGAGACAAGTTAAGGCTTGATAAGTATACCTAAGAAAAATCAGCATAGATGATGACTGAATTGATGGGAGCTAATGAGTACAAAAAGGCAAATAGTATAGAAAGAGAAAAGGAGACAAGACAGAAGTTTTGAGGGACACCCATCTTTATTGGGTATGACCTGAATAAAGATCTACCAAGAGATTCTGAGAAGTCAGAAAGGAGGAAAAGTACAAGTATATTGTGATGTCAAGGAAACCTAAAGAAAAGAGGGTGTCAAGGAAAAGAGCCTGATAACCAGTATCAAAGCCTTCAGAGAGGTCAATAAAAATAATTATTGAACAAAGGTCATTGTAATTGGAAATTTAAAAAAATCATTTGGTATCTTCGTAGAGAGAAGTTTTAGCTGAATGATGATGACAAAATCCAGACTGTAAGTGAAAGGGAATGGAAGGGAAGCATTATTTATAGATGTCCTTCTCAAGGAGTTTAGCCATGAAAAGGAGAAATATAGGGTGATACCAAGTGGGGATGGATGGATCAAGTGAGGATTTTTGTGGATGGGGAAGATATGGGAATGTTTGTAGGTAGTAAAGAAGCAAACGCTAAAGAGGGAGAGACTGAAAATAAATGACAGCCTGAGGCTGATGGTGGGGAAGATATGTTGGAAAAGATACTTTTGTAGTACAATGAATTTTATTCATTCTCCCTTTCTTTTCCCCCAATTTGCAGAATTCTATTTTGTTTCTCTCCCAACCCCCTAACTCCAATTCTTTCCCAAGAGGTGGCTAGTAGGGCTCATCATTGTTCATCTATAATAATGGATAGATAGTCATTTGTAATTACCACAGTTGTCATAGGTTAAAATTAAAACAAAACCTCTTTACAGTGTTCTTATTCTTTAAATTATTCTCATTTCACTAATTTCATTCTTCAACAATTTGTTAAAATTATAATATCTGTTCATTTTGTAATATTGATGCTATAGTTTGTTCTTCCAGTTATACTTACTTCCCACACACACACACACATTACTTCAGGTAAATATTTCCAAGATTTTGCAAATATATATTCCTTCATTTCTCATAATACAATTTCTCATAGCACATTCAGATACCCCAAATTAATTAGCTCTTCCTAAATGATGATCATATCTTTCATTTTCAGTTGGTTGCCACCACAAAACTAATCATTTCTGTCTATATAAAGACATAGATCTGTAACTATCTATTATCTATGGCTGTACACACATACACACACATGCACACAGACAGACAGACAAAATAGACAGATAAATTTTCTCATCAGATTGTGTGAGTTCAGCCTTATCCTAGTAGATGAGCTATTTGTATAATGAAAATAAGTTATCATCCACATTTGTGTAGTTAGTTGTATAGCTAATTATTGTATTGATTGATCCCTGTAGTTTTTTTTAACTTTCCACAAAGTTGTTTCAAAAATCCATACTTGTTAGTATAGTTTGAAATCTAGCATTAATTGACCCCATTCCCAATTTTTTTTCATTATTGTTCTAAAGATGCTTCACTTTTTCTACTCCATATAAATTTTATTATTTTTAGGTGTATATAGTAATCCTATGTTATTTTTCTTCTCAAGCCATTCCATAATGAATTAATCATATAAACTTATAATTTTATAAAAAATAATCCAATAAACTGAGGCATAAAGAGTTTAAGTGACTTGCCCATGGTTACACACATTAAGTGTTTGAAGCTGGATTCAAACTCAGGTCTTTCTGACTTCATGCCCAGTACTCTAGGCACTGTGCCAACTAGGTGTGCAATATTATATAGACTCATCATACCCATGGACAATTTAGACAGATAGATACACATAGAGGTATTTCCAATTAGTTACATTTGTGTTCCAGTAAAAAGTGGTTTATAGTTGTATATACAATAATTATATACATGTATACATATATGTGTATATATGTATATATGTGTGTATATGTGTATGTGTGTGTTTGTGTTTGTGTGTACATATATATTTATATCTTGTAAGACAGATTCCCAAGTATTTTTATATTCTGTAGTAATTTTAATTGTGATTTCTTTCTAAATATTTTCCTGATGGGTTTTATTGATGTTATATAGAAACGATGATGATTTGTGTGTATTTATTTTATTTCTTGGAAGTTGGCTAAAGTAAAATTTCAATTACATTTTAGTTAATTTTCTACAACTCCTTAAATGTACCATATCATCTGCAAAAAGGGATAATTTGTCTCTTACTTTACCTATGCTAATTCCCCCAATAACTTTTTCTTGTCTTAATTTCTGTATTCAGAATTTCTGGTTATATGTCAAATAAAAGTGATAATATTATCTTTTGTTTCTCCCTTGATTTTATTGAAAAGCTTTTTGGTTCCTCACTGCTACATATAGTGTTGCTCTTGGTTTTCTAGATATACTATCTATCATTTAAGTAAAGGTCCATTTATGCCTGTATTTTTAGTGTTCTAACAGAAAAGCGTGTTGTATTTTTCAAAATCTTTTTTTCTGAATCTATTGCTATATTCATATGACTTTTTTAATTGACATGTTTTTAGTTTTCCCTATATTAAGTCACCCTTGTATTCCTGGTATAAATCTAACCTGATAATGCTATGTTATCTTTGTTATATGTTGTTCTGGCCTCTTTGCCAACATTTCATTTGAAATATTCCCACCTATGTTCATTTGAGCTTTTAGTTAATAGTTTTTTCGTCATATTTTGACTACTCCTAGTTTACATATTATGGTCCTATCAGTATCATAGAAAAATTTGTTGCTTCCATTCTTTTATAATTTTTGCGAAAAAAGTTTATGTAATTTTTGAATCAAATCATCTCTGAATTCTTATTTTATAGAATTCATTTCTACATGCACTCAGAGTTCCCTTCTCCCTCATGAATTATGTTAAGCATTCATTCTTGGATCCATGTATAGAACCTATGGATTGGAAAACTTTTGAGATTTCTTCCAACTTTGTAATTCTAGCATTTTATGGCTCCCTTGATGTATAGTCTTATGATTTTATGAGTCTTTCAAGGCCAACAAAAATGCCATAGCACTTTGAAAAGAGTCTAGGTGCAATGATATTGTCAAGTGTGATTTAAAACATTCCAAACAGGAAATCTGAGAAATCCAACACGTACACAGAGTAGTAAATGAAAAAAAAAATAATATAAGTAAGTACATGGAGGTGAGAAGGCATTAGATGGAATGTCCAACTAGGCTAAACTAAGAAATGGAGTGACAGAAGCTAAGGCTAAAGAAATAAGCACAATGTGGATGGTTAGAGTCACTGAATGTTTTAAGCAAGAGAGGATAGCCAAAATGCATGCCTTATGATTTTTATTATTTTTTGGTGCTGTATGACTGGAACGGAAGCAGGAATAACAATTAGGAAGCTGTCACAATTGTCCAGAGAAGTAATAATGAGGGTTTTAACCAGGTTGGTCAATGTGGGGCTAGAAAAGGGAGAAGATGTTATAGATGTTATCAAAGTGCAATCTATGAGAGTCAGAAACTAATTGAATAGATTTGGGGGAGTTGAGAGGCAGAGGAAACAGTCACTGAGGATTCTAAAGTCATGAAGCTAGGTGATGAGAAGGATAATAATATGTTTAACCCAAATAAGTTAGCTAAAGGCAGTGAAGGTTAGGGAAGGAGCAGAGCAAAGAGGAACAGTTCCATATTGTAAAGAAGAAAAACAAAACAGAAACTAGGAGTTATGTGCCAATGAATCAAGATGGCCAGTGCCTAAAATATAGAAATGGAATTCAGTATAAATACACACTCACACACACACACACACACACACACACTCACACACACACAAATATATATATTTGTTATGTTTGCTACATTTCTTTAGTTATCTACATGGAAGTTATATTTGAACTTAATAGAATCCTTGAGATCATCAAGGGACAAAATGTAGAGGGAACAAAAGAAATGATTGTGAGATAGAGACTTATGGGATGCCCATGCATAGGGTGCAGAAGATATATTATGATCCTGCAAAAGAGATTGAGAAAAGGAGTTCTGACTATCTGAAGAGACCCAGCAGAAATGGGTGTTACTAAGGACAAGAAGAAAGACAATATAGGAAAGGAATGTAGAGAGTAGGAAAAGCTGTAGAGACTTCAAGAAAAATGTGAACAAAGAAAAGGCCATCATATTTAAAAACTCGGTCAGCTAGTATTTATTACCATCCATTGTGCACCAGTCACTAGGTTAAGCACTGCTAACTGTTGTGCTACTCAGTTAAGTGATAATTAGCAACCTCTGAAAGAGAAGTTTCAATAAAATTGTGTGGTTAAGAACCTCTGTGTCTCCTTTTTCTGATTAGGCTATTTTTCCTTCATCTCCCATTTTAAGTAAGGTGCCAACTTCACTCATGTTCTTTCCTTCATTGTTCTCTGAAGTCAACTGTTCACTTCTTTCTCCACCATACCCAGAAGCCTTCTCACCTTTGAATATCACTTCATATCAGCAGCAGCCTTCTAATCCTAGAATTGGAAAATAGGGATAAACATGAGAACTCAGGTGGCATTAAGGTGGGTACTGAGAGGATGGACACAGAATGAAGTGAAGCATTCTTGTGCTCTCAACAGAAATGTCAAAGATGAAGAGAGGGATGGGTTTCTGAATTTGAACTGGATCACAAATTCTGTTTTCACTAGTTTGAGTTTGAAATTACTATGGAATATCCAGATAGAGATTGCTAGCAATCAGTTATTGTGGGTTTTCATTCAGGAAACCAATAAAGGCTGGATGTGAAGATTTAGGAGTCATCAGTACAGAGGAAATTCATCCCGTGGGATCTTATGTGATTACCATGATAAGGAGGTTTACTGTGAGAAAAGAGGGTTGGGATTATATTTTCCCTATTATATATAACACACCACCATCCTCCCAGTCACCCAGACTCCAACCTAAGTGTTATCCTGAACTCTTCATTATGTCTTGTCCTACTCCATCAATATCCAATATGTTGGCAAGGTCTGCTGATAAGCTTTGTATTATTTCTCAAATGTACCCCTTAGTGCAGATCCTCCAAACCTCACACTTGGACTATTGCAGCAGACTGATGATGAGTCTCCTTGCTTCATATCTCTCCCCAAAACAATGCATGCTATCTTCGGCCAGGAAGATGATTTTCCTAAATTGCAAGTCTTACTCTTTCACTGCTTACTCAATAAACTCCAATGACTCCCTTTCATCTCCAGGATGAAATACATAATTCTTTGCTTCTCTTTCAAAAGCCTCTATAACCCAGCTCAGCCCCACTATCTTTCCCATCTTTTTATACTTTTACTCCTCAACATATACTCTTAGAACCAGTGACTCTGGCCTCCTTGATTTTTTTAAAGACACTCCTCTAGTATTGAGACATTTTCTCAGGCTTTCTCTCATGCATAAATTGCTCTCCCTCTTCATGTCAACCTCCTGCTTTCCCTCACCACTATCAAATCTCAACTAAAATTTTGTCTTTTATAGAAACCTTGCCCAGCCACACTTAATTCTAGTGTCTTCCCTCTGTAATTATTCCCCATTTATCCTGTATATAGCTTATTTATACATCTTTGCTCATTGTTTCTCTCATCAAACAGTAAGTTCCTGTCTTTTGCCTCTGTTTATACCCCCCACCCCCCACTTAGCACTGTGCCTGGAACTTAGAAGAGGCTTAGTAAATGTTTATCGACTAACTGCCTTTGGAGGAAACCTGAGGCCAGATGGGAGATCCTATATATTAACCTAGCAGGAGAAATAGAGAAGATGTGTTCTAACCTGAAAAAAGGGAAAAAAAGAAAGTAATATAACAAAATTTAGGATGAAAGAAGAGGGAACAGTCAACAATATCAAAAGATGCTAAGGTCAAGAAGTGGTAGGACTGAGAAAATGCCATCTGATTTAGCAATTAAGAGCCTGTGGCCTGCAGAACTCTTGCTGGTAGACATATACACCAAAAGAGGTCAAAAGCCAACCACTGTTTGCTGGATATTAAATATTAAGAAAATTCATAAATGTAAGAAAATTTGTTAACCAGAAGGGAAGATATAGAGCAGAGAGCATTTGGCAACCCCACCTAGACTAACCCCATACTGAGTTTGGACTCATCTTGTCCCTAATATATAAAGGGTATTTTAAGTCCTATCCCTGTAATAGGGTTAATCCCAAATGACAACAATGGAATAACATTTGCCCCTTCATGGTAGTAACTCTCATTGGCCATTTCTTATAGCCATGCTTTATACACAACAGCAGCCTTCTAATCCTAGAATTGGAAAATAGGGATAAACATGAGAATTCAGGTGGCATTAATGTGGGTACTGAGAGGATGGACACATCTGAGGCCACAGATCATACTAATGGATCCTTTCTTGGATTAGATGTCATGCTCATTTTTAGGGTACCTATTGTTACTCTTTTCATTATATTATATTTTTTCCTATTGATCTATCGTTCAGAAGAGATACTGGGTGTAGCTTTGTGGAATATGGGATCATTTCCTTAGGTGTTCATGTAATTTTTCTCCCACCTTTATTTTTCCCTTTTTAAAATATATATTAAAGTCATTTTGATTAGATTCTAAGATGCTCAGAAAATATTTTCTTCCCAAAACTTTTTAAGCACCTTATCATTCCTCTATTTTTAGCAATGGATTAGAAATCCAAATGCAATACTTATGTCATCTCTTAATCAGCTTTACACTTTCCAAATCCTCTTCTCTCTTTGGCAGCCCTTGCTTTCAATCAGAAAAAGGGAGGAGGGAAAGTCATCTGTTTCATTTAGGTCTTCAGTTTCTTGGTCAAGACTTTAACACCTCTAATAATGATGTTGGACCTCCTTTGAGAAGAGCCACTTGTACTCTTGTGTGTGAATCACAAGAAGTAGGAACTCATTATTTGGTTTGAGAAATGTTTGGAGACTCTCTATTTTGCACTGAATACCTATCCTGGATGATAGCAGACTACCATATTACTTGTTATCACACTTGCAGATTGTGATCTCAAAATCAGTAACCTATTATTACTATTTATCAGTGCGTCTGAGTCTTGGTCATGATCTCTCACATACCAGTACCTGATTAGAAACAATTTAATTTATTGGGGGAGCAGAAGAGTTGCTTCTTCAGAAAATCCTGCTTAGTCCTCCTCAGGATGAATTGTACATCCCATATTTAGCTCCAAGTGTTCATTGGTCTTTATTCTTCTTTTAGTTCCCTTGTGTGTTATAAATCTTCCACCACTAACCTTCAGATACATGTCAAGATTCCCTTCTATCACTTCATCTAATTCTCCCCCAACCCTCACAGTGAAAACTCTCTTCCATTTCTTCAAATATGACTCTTCCTTTTCTTTGTTAACCTGGAGACCACAGAAGCATTTCTTATGTCCCTAGAGTTTCTCTATGAGGATGCCCAGCCTCATTGAAGCTGCTTCTTTGTTCTCATGCTCCAATGTTGTTGGTCTCTCAGGTTTGCTTTTCAGCTCAGTATCACCCCTCCCCTTTCTGTCTCTACATGTTCCTCCTTGACATTACCTTCAGGGCAGAGATTGTAAATGACTCTTTCTTGGTCTTCCCAGTGCTTAGCAAAAGTAGTGTCACAAAATCCATTCTTAATCTGTTCATTCGGTTAGCTTATTGATTACTATTTCTTAATTATAGCACAGAAAGGAATAAAATATTTTTAGTTCATGTCTATTAGATAATTCCATAATCATTTTAGTCATTTTTATTTTACTCTCTCACATGATCTTATTAATTGCATAATCCTTTTAGGATTGCCTTTCTTCCTACTTTGTATAGGTTCATTAAGGTCTTTCCAGCTTTCTTTGCAGTTCTTATTATTTTTTAGCTTCACTTACCTTTCTGTATTCAATTACAACAATTTGCTAAAATCTATTTAACTGTATTTTTATTTCTCAATAGTTTAACCATTTATTGTAATTATATATAATGATGCTATAATTTTTGGAACAACCAATATCTTTAAAACAATACTTTCAGAATATATTATCTTTATAACATTGGAATTTTGTGTCAAAGAGTAGGATTATTTTTGTAATTTTTGCTATGTAGCACCAGGTTATTCTTCAAAAAGATTGCAAGTTTACAATTCTACTAACAATGAATGATTGCATCAGTCCCCAAAATGTTTCACTAGTGAATGAACTCATTATCTTCCATTGAATCAGCTCCTGTTTCTGGAGTGGCTAGAATTTGCTTAGGGAACTTCCCTTTTCCCCAAGATCAAAACTTTTGTATTATCATTTCTCCCCCTCCCTCACCTCTAAACATGTGTTATATCCTCTTAGTTTTATTGCATTGTTTTTATTTTAACTGTTTCTTTTCTATTCCCACTATTATTTTTCTAGAAAGGTTCTTATAAATACCCATCGGCACTATTGTAATAAAGTTTTGATAGTACTTCTCAAAACTCTTTTCTTTTCCCCTTTCCATTAAATCTACCCTTCAAATTACAGCCAGATTGATCTACTTGATTCCATCACTTTTCTGCTCAAAATTATCATATGAATTCTGATCATTTAGCAAATTAATCTTCAAAGGGACTCCACAATCTTTCACAAGTTGAAATGCCCTTATCTTTCAACTCTTACTATCTGTTGCTATTCCTTTTCTCATATTCAATGCTCTACCGATCATTCACTAATGAATATACATGGCTTTCAGCTTATTTTAATTGTGTGTGTGTGTGTGTGTGTGTGTGTGTGTGTGTGTGTTCTGAGGAGAGATGGGGTGGGAATAGGATGAGGACCTTCTCTTTTTCATTTAAATATCTTATTGAAACCTTGGGTTTTTACATCTCAGTCATTCTGGATAACCCCCCCCCTTTCCTCGTCATTGAACCTTTCTTTGTTACACAGAAAAACAGACAAGGAAAAATTACTGAGGAAGTGACAGTATCTGAGAACACATGGGACATTCGACACCTCTTCACCCCACACTTCTCTACTTAGAGGACAGCAAGTTTCATTATCTGTTCTTTACAAGCAAGATTAGTCATTCTGGTTCATCTGCCATTTTAGGATTATTTTCATTTAATTCATTGTAATTACTGCTTTTATGGTGCCCTTATTTGGTCTTATTTACTAGGCATCATCTTATCTAAGGCTTTCCATATTTTTCTGCATTCATATCACTCATCATTTGTAACAGCCCAATTATATTCCTTTATGTTCATATGTTATAACTTAATCAATTTAATCTGTCAGTGATCAATTTGTTTCCAATTTTGGAACCTTTTCTGCCTCCATACTTTCTTCAGGTAGTTCCTTATGTTTCAGGTGCCCTGCCTTTCCCTCTCCCTTTCATTATTTCCTACCTATCCATTAAATTGAGATCAAATACCACCTCTTCCAGGGAAGTCTTCCCTGCTATTCCTACTTGTGGATAATTTCCCCTGGAAACTATAACAATGAACTTTCTCCTTTAACAACCCCCTCTATTATTTTGCATTACAATTATTTCTATGTGTCATATAAGTAACCAAACAAGCATTTATTAAATATCTACTATGGGCTGAGCTCTTTACCTAGTGGTCAGGATATAAATACCCCTCAATGAGCTTGCTTTCTCTCTAGAGATTGTCTTCTCTAAATTTCAAATTTTGCCCAGGGCCAAGCACAGTATTTTCTACACAATAAGTCTAAAAAAATGTTTTGTGAATTGAGATCCTGTCAATCACAGAGGCAGTTTAGCTGCATATTAGGTCATTTTCTTATTTAAACATGCATGTTTAGCATGAATGCTGTGGATCTAAGCATTTTTAATGACAGGCTTTCCTCTCATTATTGCTGTAGCTTTTTCCAAAAAAAAGAAAGAAAAAAGAAAAAAAACCCTCAAAATAAATGATGGAGTGGCTCTGAAAGAAAAAAAAATGAATCTCAGATAAAGGGTTGATTTTAATTGGTGTCAGGTATGAATTTTTTAAGGATAAAACTTTGGGCCCTTATCACCTCATAAACGCTTTCTCATAATACCCTCTTTTTGCCTTATCAATACATCCTGCATCTGGACACTCAGCCAATTTTCCTAATAGATCAATTTTCAGTAGTCATTTCCTTACCCAAGAATTAGCATGATGACTCTGACATTTACTATTATATTTAGCTTTACATTTTAAATTGTCCATTTCCTCTTCGTACTTATGATTGTAATTCAGGTAGATGAACAATGGTACTTTGGATTATATGTGTGTATGTGTATATGTGAGAATATAAAAATGCAAAAAATGTATAATGTATATGTGTCTAACATATATGTATATATGTGTGCATACCCAGACCTATATAATATATATTAAGGTACATATTTTTGTATCTACATGGACATAGATGCATCAAAAAATATAATTTTCCCTTCATAGAACTTATATTCTCCAATTATCCTGCAAAGAGAGTTGCCCTTTGTAATGAAGAATTTTTTTAAGTCAATCAATTGAATAAAGCAGACACAAAAACTAAGTCTAATGGTACAGAGATCTATCTATGTATGTATCTATCTATATCAGTTTGTGCATGTATGCATGTCTATATTTATATAACTTCACCAACAGCATTCTGCCTACCTCTTTCAGGATGGGAAGAATGTATGTTTTCTTTTGTCTTACTTAATGCCATTCTTATATTTACCCATAAATAAGGATTGATTTTTTTTCTCTTCCATTCACATCATTGTAATCAATATATTGTTTTCCTAGTCCTGATCATACCACTCAGTTCATTTAAGTCATCCCATGATTCCATAAATGTTTCTTATACATTGTTTCTTATGGTGCAATAACATTCCATTATTTTAGTCAACCATGTTATGTCTTAACTTTTAATCAAATTAATGGAAATTATTGGGTTTCTTTTCCTTAGTTCATTTCACTAGTTTCCCCCTAAAAATGTACCATTATGAATATGTTTTTATGGGTGGGACATTTATTTCCTTTAAAAAATCCTTGAGGAATGTATTTATCAATGGCATCTTAAAAATATATGTTTTAATTTCCTACTAAGTACAAGGAACTATGATAAGCACAAAGGCAAAAAGAAAAAAAAATTCCATGAGAATCTTTTATATTTCTAATGAAATGGATAATAATTGACAATATCCCAGATCTTTTCAGCCCAAGAACATTCATGAAGGATTTTCATTTTTCTATTAAGCATTAGGTTATGGGAAGGCAAGATTCTTCTCAAAGCCAAAAAAGGGGGGCATAGAAAAACAGAATAATTGTCATTGTGTAAAAAGGGGGTTGTTTTTCTTGACTAGCCACAGCTAAAGAGTGTGGTAAAGTGTTGGGCTTTGAGTCAGGAAGACCTGAATTCAAATTGGGCCTCACACACTTAATAGCTGTATGACCTTTGGCAGGTCACTTAATAATTGTCAGCCTCATTTTCCTCACTGGTAAAACATGGATAATAATAACACCCACCTTTCAGTGTTTTAAAGATTAAGGAGATGATATTTTTAAAGTGTTCAACATGTATTCGATGCTTAATAAATGCTTATTTCCTTCCTTGCACCTTGAAGGCTTAATTAAATTTAATATGCATTTATTTACTATGTATATGAGGCTATATGGTAACTGGAATAGAAACTGGAGAGCCAAGATGGTAGAGTGAAAACAGTGACTTAATGGAGCTCTCTTACAAATTCTGTCAGATATCTCTTTAAAAAAACGAATATAAGCAGATTTGGGAGAGGTAGAAGCCAATAGAAGACAGTGTAGTGTGGCAGATTTCCAACCATGGTTGACAGGATACATCTGTGGACTGGGAGATGGCCAGGCACACAAAACTACACCAGACCACACCAGAGCAGACGCAGCAGAGGAACTCAACCAGCTCACCATGATGGGAAAGCACTGGGCCTGCAGAACTATACCATAACTGAGCAATAGCAGGAGCAGGCCTGAGGCTGAATTGCCAGCTGTGGGGGCAATCCCCAGGTCTCTCAGTACAGGGCTGGAGTCTGTTGGAGGTATGTGTGACAGAAAGAGTAGCAGCTACTCCTGTAGCTATCAATCCACAGTGTAAAGGTTTGAAACTCACCTATTTGAACTTCTGGGAGCCATGATGACCAGGTAAAATGGCTCTCATCCCTCTTTTGAATAACCAGAGAATACTGCCTTAGGAGAAACCCTGGAATAAAATAGCCAGAAATAGGGGTTCAACAGTCTTTTAGCTCAAAATGCCCTTCTTGTGGTGACAGAAGGAGACCAGGGCAGGAAGGGAGGCATCCCAGGAAGCACCACCATAGCAGACCAGTGGGAGTTCCTAAGCCCCAGGGGAGTGGAGCCAGCAAGGACCATCATCAGGAGACCAAGGTGCCTTTGCATAGCCAGGAGAATTAGCAGACACCAGTGCAGATGGCTAAAACCACCTGTGCTATAGTGTAGCCCTAGGGGAAGAGGAGACTTCCAGAAGCTGGACCACTCCTCCCCTATACCTCATTCTCTAACCACAGGGGAAACTCAGAAAAACTTCACTGGGCCTTGATCCTTGCCACTCACCACCCAGCTTCAGCTCAGCACCGAGTGAGTGACAGCATTATATAAACTCTAGCTGACAAAACCAGAGCTCACAGCACACAAAGCCAATAACCAGGTCCTTAGCTCTCAAAACAAGAAGCTTGGGACAGAGTCCCCTGGGCCACAGAAAGCAGAGATCCACTTAAGAAAAAAAAAACAGGAAAAAGGCAAGCACCATGAAGAAGCAGTCTGGAAAAAGAAGGACCATTGATTCTTATTATGGAGACAGGGAAGATCAAAATATCAATTCAGAAGAGAGAAGCATTGACATTATACCCACATCTGGAATCTCAAAACAGAACATGAACAGGTTTCAAGACTGAAAAGCATTCCTAGAAGAGCTCCAGAAGGACGTTAAAAGCCAAATTAGAGAGGTAAAAGGAAAAAACGGGAAAAAATCACTGATGAGAACAAACCTTCATAAAGCAAAATTGGTGAAAGGGTTAAGAAGGTACAGAACCTAATTGGAGGAAATGACTCCTTAAAAAGAAAAATTGGCCAAATGGAAAAGGAGGTATACAGAAGCTACTTAAAGAAAACAATTCATTTAAATTTAGGATTGGGCAAGTAGAAGCTAATGTCTCAATGAGCCATCAAAAATCAGTTGCGCAAAAGCTGAAGAATACAAAAATAGAAGATAGTGTAAAATACTTCATTGGAAAACCAACTGACCTAGAAAAATAGATACAGGAGAGAAAATCTAAGAATTATTTTTCTACAGGAAAGCCATGATGAAAAAAAGAGCCTGGACAGTATCTTCCAAGAAATCATGAAGGAAAATTTGCCCTGAGGTCCTAGAAACAGAAGGTAAAATAGTCACCAAAGGAATCCACCAATCACCCCCTCAAAGAGATACCAAATTGAAAAGTCCAAGGAATATTATAGCCAAATTCCAGAATTACCAGGTGAAGGAGAAAATACTTCAAGCATACAATTCAAATATTTCAGGACCACAGTCAGGATCACACAAGACCTTGCAGCTTCTACATTAAAAGACAGGAAGAATTGAAATATGACATTCTGAAAGGCAAAACAGCTTAGACTATGACCAAGTACTCAGCAAAACTGAACATAATTCTTCAGGCAAGGAGATGGACATTTAATGAAATAAGGGAATTCCAGACCTTCCTGATGAAAAGGCCAGAGCTAAATGGACAATTTGATTTTCAAATACAAAACTCAAGAGAGACCTAAAAAGATAAAAAGGGAGAAAACCTTCTAATTCAATAAGGGCAAATTGTTTACATCCTTATACAAGATTATATTGTTTATATATGTCATACACACACACACACACACACACATATATATGTATATATATGTACATATATATCTTAATCTTGAGAATGGTACAGTTATTATGACAATCAAAAGGGATATACATAGAGGGTATGAGTGTAAATTAACTGATGTGATGATAAAAAATAATTAAGAGGTACAAAGGGGTTGTTCTGGGAGAAGAGGTAAAGAGGAGATAGAAAAGAGTAAATTACATCACATGAAGAACAAAAACATATTATAGTAGAGGGAAAGAAGGGAGGGAGAAGAGCAGTGTTTGAGCTTTACTCTCATCAGACATGGTTCAAGGAGGGAATAAAATACTCTGATAAGTATAGAAATCCAATATGTCCTATAGGCAGCAGGAGGGGAAAGGGAAAAGAAAGGGGGATGGTTAGAAGGGAGGGAAGATGTAGTAAGGGAAAAAGGTAAGATAAGGGAGGGGGTTTGGCAGGGAGGTAAAATTGAGGGAGGTGGTGGTTAAAAGCACAACTCTTCTGAGGAGTGGGAGGGAGAGGGGAGGAATAAAAGCCTAAATGGGGGAGGGGGAGAATAAGATGGAGAAAAGGACACAGATAGTAATCATAACTGAGAATTTGAAAGGGATGAACTCTCCCATAAAACATGCAGATTGCAGAATGGATTAAAACCATAATCTTACATGTTTTTACAAAAAACATTTGAAATAGGGGGATATACATAGGGTAAAGGTAAAAGGCTGGAGTTGAATGTATCATGCTTCAGCTGAAGTTAAAAAAGCAGGGATAGCATTCCTAATCTCAGACCAAGAAAAAGGAAAGTTAGCTCTAATTTAAAGAGATAAGGAGGGAAACTATATGTTGCCAAAAGGCACCATAGATAGCAAAGTAATATCATTACTTAACATATTTATACCAGTGGTACAGCATCCAAATTCTTAGAGGAGAAGTTAGGGAAATTACAGGAAGAAATAAACAGCCAAACTATACAAGTGGGGGGCCTCAACCACCCCCTCTCTGTGCTGTCTGAATATAACCTCAAAGTAAACAAGAAAGAAGTTCAGGAGGTGAATAGAATTTTAGAAAAGGTAGATGTTATAGACCTCTGGAGGAAGCTGAATGAGGATAGAGAGGAATATAGCTTTTTGTGAGTGGTACATGGCATATACACAAAAATTGACCAAGTACTAGGGCCTAAAAACCTCACAGTCCAGCACAGAAAGGCAGAAATAGTCAATGTATCCTTTTCAGATCATGATTCAATAAAAATTATTTTTAATAAAGCACCCTGGAAACATAGAGTAAAAACTAATCATAAACCGAATAATCAATTCCTACAGAATGAGTGGGTCAAACAACAAATCATAGAAACAGTAACTTTATTTAAGAGAATGACAATAATGAGACAACATGCCAAAACTTACATGACGCACTGAAAGCAGTTCGAAGGGGAGTTTTGTATCTCTGAATGCTTACGTGAATAAAATGAAGACGAAGGAGAGCAATGAATTGGGCATGTAACTGAAAAAGTTTGAAAAAGAACAAATTGAAAATCTCCAATTAAATACCAAATTAAAAATACTGAAAATCAAAGGAGAGACTAAGAAATTTGAATTCCAGAAATCTACTGAACTAATAAATAAAACTAAGAGCTGGTTTTATTAAAAAAAACCAGTAAAATTGATAAATCTTTGGTCAATTTGATTTTAAAAAATGAAAGAAAAAAATGACCAGTATCAAAAAGGAAAAGGGTGAATTCATCTCCAATGAAGAAGAAATTAAAACAATAATTAGGATTTTGCCCAGTTGTATGCCCATAAATTTGATAATGTTAGGGAAATGGATGAATATTTACAAAAAATATGAATTGCCCAGTTAAACAGAAGAGGAAGTAAAATACTTAAATAGGCTCATCCCAGAAAAAGAAATTGAACAAGCCATCAATGAACTCCCTAGGAAAAAAATCACCAGGGCGAGATGGATTTAAAAGCAAATTTTATCAAGCTTTTAAAGAACAATTAATTCCCATACTTTATAGACTCTTTGGGAAAATAGGCTGAAGAAGGAGTCTTGCCAAATTCTTTTTGTGACGCAAATATCATAGTAATACCTAAACCAGGAAGAGCCAAAACAGAGAAAGCAAATTATAGACCAATTTCCCTAATGTACATAGATGCAAAATTTTAAAGTAAAATGTTAGCAAAGACATTACAGCAACTTATCACAAGAATAATTTATGACCAGGTAGGATTTATTCCAGGAATTCAAGGCTTATTCAATATTAGGAAAACTATCAGGAAAATTGGTAATATCAACAACAAAACTAGGAGAAACCATCTGATTACCTCAATAGAAGCAGAAAAAGCTTTTGATCAAATACAATACCCATTCCTATTAAAACCCCAGAAGGCATAGGAAAAAACAGAGTCTTCCTGAAAATAATGAGTAACATTTGCCTAAAATCATTATCAAGCATTATACATAATGGGGATGAGACAGATGCATTTCCAATAAGATCAGGGATCAGGGGTGAAACAAGGATACCCTTTATCACCTCTATTATTCAATTTAGTACTAGATATGTGAGCTTTAGCAATAAGAAAAGAAAAAGAAGTTGAAGAAATTAGAACAGGCAACGAAGCAAATGAGTTATCTCTCTTTGCAGATGATATGATATATTTAGATTATCCTAGAGGATGAAGTAAAAAACTACTTGAAATAATAAATAACTTCAGCAAAGTTGCAGGATATAGAATAAACCCACATGAATCCGGGGCATTCCTGTATAATACTAACGAAGCCCAATAGCAAGACATGGAAAGAGAAATTCCATTTCAAGTTACCGTAGATAATATAAAATATTGGAGAGTCTGCCTGCTGAAACAACCCCAGGAACTATTTGAACACAATTACAAGACATTTTTCACACAAATAAAGTCACATATAAATAATTGGAAAACATCAGTTGCTTGTGGTTAGGCTGAGCTAATATAATAAAAATGACAGTTTTACCTACATTAATTCTCTCATTTTGTGCCATACCAATTAAACTACCAAAAATACTTAATGTATCTAGAAAAAAATAACAAAATTCATCTGGAAGAACAAAATAACCAGAATATAAAAGGAATTAAAGAAAAGAAATTCTAGGAAAGAAAGCTTAGCGATACCAGATGTATTAAACTGTGTTATAAAGCAGCAATCATCAAAACTACTTGGTACTGCCTAAGAAATAGAGTAGTGGATCAGTGGAATAGGTCATGTACACAGGATGCAGTAGTCACAGAATAGAGTAATCTGCTCTTTGATAAAACCAGAGAGTTCAGCTTCTGAGATAAGAACTCACTATTTCACAAAAACTTCTGGGAAAACTGGAAAACGGTATGGCAGAATCTGCACATAGACCAATATCTTACTCCATATACCAAAATAAAATCAAAATGGGTTCATGACTTAGATTTAAAGGTTGATACAATTTGGTAAGGAAGGAAATAGTTCACCCATCAGACTTATGGAGAAGGGAAGAATTTATGACTAGACAAGAGATAGAGAGCATTACAAAATGCAAAATGGCTAATTTTGATTATATTAAATTGAAAAGTTTTTTTTTTTTGTACAACCAAGGCTAATGCAACCAAGATTAAGAGGGAAGCAGAAAATTGGGAAAGAATTTTTACAACCAGTGCCTCTAACAAAGGCTTCATCTCTAATGTATAAAAGGAACTGAGTCAAATTTATAAGAATACAAGTCATTCCCCAATCTATGAATGGTCAAAGGATACGAACAGGCAGTTTTCAGAGGAATAAATTAAAGATATCTTAAGTCATATGAAAAATGCTCTAAATCACTATTGATTGGAGAAATGCAAATCAAAACAACTTTTTGGTGCCCCATCTCTCCTGTCAGATTGGCTAATATTTTAAAACAGAAAAATGATAAATGTTGGAGAAGATGTGGGAAAATTTGAACACTATTGAATTGTTGGTGGAATTGTGAACTGATCCAACCATTCTGGAGATAAATTTCTAACTATGCCAAAGGTCTATAAAAATGTGCATAGCCTTTGACTGAGCAATACCACTTCTAGGGATGTATCCCAAAGATATCCTAGAAGGGGAAAAGGACCCATATGTAGAAAAATATTTATAGCAGCTCTTTTTGTCATAGCAAAGAATTGGAAATCAAGGCGAAGCACATCGATTAGGGAATGGCTAAACATATTGTGGTATATGAATGCAATGGAATACCATTGTGCTATAAGAAATGAGGTGCAGATGGACTTCACAAGAACCTGGAGAGTCTTATATGATCTGATAATGAGTGAAGGGAGGAGAACCAGGAGAACATTGTACACAATCACAGACACATGGTATCTGTAAGGACTAACTGTGATAGACTTGGCTCTTCTCAACAATAAAAGGTTTTATGACAGCTCCAAAAGACTAATGATGGAAAAGGCTATCCACATCCAGAGAAAGAATTAGAGTCTGAATGCAGATTGAAGCAAACTATTTGCTTTCTCTGTTTTTTATTGTTTTATTTTATTTTATTTTTGGTTTTGTTACATCTTTCTCATGTTTCATTTCACTGGTTATAATTATTTACAACTTGATTATTGGTAAAATAAGTTTAATGTGAAAATGTCTATATCAGACTATATGCCATCTTGGGAAGTGAAAGAGGAGGAGAAGAAGGGCATAACAATTTGGAACTTAAAATCTTGTGGTGCTGAGTGTTGTAAACTAAAAAGAGATTAATTCATTTTAAAAAAGAATGGAGACTGGATCTGTGATTTCACTGTGAAAGGGAATTTCCAGGTAAGGAAACCCCTCCACCAATGCAAATTGCCATCTTTGTTGCAATTCATATTCTTAGGGAATTGCCTAAGAGCATTGAGAAATAATAGCTGAAATGAACAGCCATGAATTTAGAGGATGACCCATAATGAAGCATGCTGTCAACTCCTGACAGAGAAGTCATAGACTCAGGGTGCAAAACATGACCAACAGTTTTGTACATGAACAATACAGATATAGCTATACATATGTAACATACATATTTTTACTTGAAATACTTGTTACAATGGATTTCTACCCTCACCTTGCCATAGGGATTCAAGAAAGATTAATAAGAGAAAAAACAAGATAAATGCTCAATAATGGAAAAATAAAATTTAAAAAGTACAAATTTATATAGTCCTTAAAGTCTGCAAAGTGTTTTCCGTGGTTACTCATGGAAACCTCACATTCATCGCATGATGTGGACACTTCATGTATTATTTTCCTCATTTTATAGATGAGAAAACCAAGGCTTGGAGAAGATGAGTGATCTATCGAGAGTCCTAGAGCTAGTAAAAGGCAGAGAAGAGATTTGAACTCAGGTCTTCTTGCCTTCAAGGTGAAACAAACTAAATTTTCTCTATAGGGAGATTACTGAGAGATAGAACAGGAATAACACACACATCATGCTTTCCTTATTTAAGAAGTGATTCCTTATTTAACTGACCAGTACAGGTTTTTAACTAATAACTAATTACTTCTTCTGGTATTGTACTTGGCTCTATGATTTCATGGGTACAGTGAACTAGTGAGGAGGTGTCTCCATTTATGCAGGATGAGAAATTTTGCCTCAGTTTAGAGGTTTAGAGAATTATCTGGGGCACAGGAACACCACTCCCAGGAAGATGCTCAAAGCAGCTAACATAAATTGCTGAAAAAAGATATACACACATATATACAAACACGTCTAGTACATGCAAGCATATTGTATGTATTATACACTTATACGTGCATTTAATAGTATATTTTAGAGTATATTTTAAATTTACATAAAGAGCTACATAAAAATCAGTAATATATTGACACCAACATCAATGGTGATCTTACTGTTTTCCCTATAAGTTTTTGTGATTCTTCTTTCAGGAAAAGCTTTCTCTTTTTTGCCATGGGTTTTCAGAGGCTGGCAAGCCCCAGGCTTTTTTTCATAATGTAGATGGCTTACTCTTTGCTACTCTCCACTATCTGAGTTGGAGGGGGGTGGTGAGAGGAATATCTATTTACTTTCTTGGATTCTTTCATTCAGCTTTTGGTCTATCTGCTAAGAGTTCCAAGCTTTAGCTGTCTCCAGAGCAGCCTTTTAAAGGAGGTTTTCTCTGCCTTCCGGAGTTCCAAACCATCTACCCTCTTCTCTTCCACACAAGCAAGATCAAGAGAAGTAGAAATGAAGATTATGATTAAATTCAATTAGCATGTTTGTGCCCCTACTAAATTCAGGACACTGTGCTTGGTGCTGAGGATAGACAGAGAAATGTCAAGCTTTCTCTGTCTTCATGGAGGTCACATTCAATTGAAGGAGGTAGCATTCATTATATGTACTGAAATACCATGATACTCCAATGAATTTCTGATCTCCTCAATATGGGCTACCTCTTCAAGTATTCAGATTGTAAACCGCTCTCACTTCTTGACACTGTACATCTCTTGTCCACTCCTAAAAGGTTGTGGTGCTGGTGGTATAGAGTTGTCTACCTAATGTTTAAATCCTTTATCACTTTCTTTTATATTGGGAGTACACCAGTGGAGCATGGGATCTGTCCAACAGTATCTCTTCTCTCACCACTCATCCAGACAGCCTTCTCTTTGCTTTCATACTCCTTGGATACCCCTTACTTTTTTTCATGATCCTTTGTTTGCCATGTGTTGCAGCCTGCTCATTCATGTAAAGTGTCCATCTGATAAGTCATCAATGAAAGGTATACACAAATAAACCAATACAAAAGCAGCTAAAAAGAGAAAGCATTGCCATCTGATTTGCTATTTCACCCTAAGGACCATGAGACCTTTCTTCTGATATGCAATTGAAACTTTCAATAATGTTTTCTCCCCCATCAGTGTGTGTACTCCTTGAGAGCAGGGACCATTTTACTTGTCTTAACTTTCTATTTGCATCCCCAAGCACTTAGTTTAGTAATTTACACATAATAAAGTCTTTTGTAAATGGCTTATTTTTATTCATTCATTCATTTATTCATTCATTCATTGGTAAATATATTATTGTTTTTCATTGTGTCTGAAAGAAGTGAGCATTCTGAATGAGTGGGGTCCAGTAATGCTAGATTTCCCACTCTTTTAGTCCTTAGAATCTTCAGTGCTCCCAAACACATTACCAGAAATAGTTTCCTTCTCCAGCTCCAAAATAAATGAATAAGCCTGGAGATTATGCCCTGGAAATTAAATTACAGTCTGTTGCAAAAGCTCTGAAGTAAAGGACATAATAATTGCTCAATTGTGAAACAAGCCTCGGGGCAGGACTTGCTTAAAGAGGGCTGCCCATTGGCCATGCCTGGAGTTACACAGTAAAAGAAAGTGGGCTCTTTGGGTTTATCTCTGGAGGGCTGGTGGTCATCACAGGGAAGCCTGAAAGATACTGATTTGCCTGCTGGCTTCTTCTTTCCCAAAAGTGCTCATCCCCGGATGGTGGTAATGGAAAATTTTCAACTTCACTAGTCCATGGCCCTCTAGTCTATAATAATGGGCTACTCTGTGCAACCTTCCAGCTGCTCCTCCCGTCTGGGGTAGGAATGTTGATGAGTGCATCAGTAAGCCTGTTTTTTGTTTTTGTTTTTTTATCCCAGGCTTTAGGAAATGGCTTTGTCTAGCTCTGACTGATGGAACATTCTTCTCATAATAGCAGATTGCTGATTCTATTACTTCATAACTTCCCATGAATTGCTTCCCTTCTCTATACATGATTGTGAGGGATTAAGACACATGTTGGTGTTTTCTTTTTCTTTGGTAATGTTCAATCACACAAAATGCTGTTCCTTTTTTTTAACTGAAACAGCAATAACTGAGAGGCAGCATGGTGTGGTGGAGAGAGCCCTGGACTCAGAGTCAAAAATACTTGGATTTCACGTCTGGCTTTGGCCACTTATTGGCTGTGACCCTAGTAAAATAATATAACCTCTCTGAAATTCAGAGTCATTATATGTAAAATATGGAGCACGGTCTTCATAACAACCTTCTATCTCTGGCCCTATGATGCTATCAATATAACACAATAAGATCCCATAATTAACGAGGCCTTTGCTAAACTTTATTGTTTGGAGCATAAGGCCATAGCTGAAGCATCTTGTAACTGATAGCAAATGACAGTCAAGTACATAGAACATATACAGCTTCATAAGACCTATCATTTATAGCAGAATCTAAATATGCTGTCCAATGTCCTAGCTCACTACAGAACTGTCCACAATTAGAAATGCAGGCATGTACAGTTATGTACACATATGCATGTAAATACTGTAGACCTCTCCCCAAACCATTTTGAACTCCCAAAGTCTGAGAAAGGCCTAAAACCTGGATTTGTCAATCAGGAGAGATATTTTGGCTCACTCTGAGCTTAACCTACCATAATGCTTTGCATGCTCTGTCATAACGGACATGCTTTACTCTCTGAGTGAACTCAAGATGCCCCTTCCTGTGTCAGCAACTACAAAGCAGATGAATCTGACCAGGAATATTCTTCTGTTTATGACTACCAAGGACAAGGGGTCTTGGACCAGAGACTATCTTGAATAATGGGACTTTTCTTATCTTGGTATTTTATGCACATATGCTATGTTATGTTATATAATATCATGTCATGTTAATGATTGAAGAAACACAGATATCCTGGATCTATAATTTCAATCGACACTTTAACTCTTCCTTATCTTACTGTATTTACAACGTATCCCATTAAGAAAAATTGCTTTCTCATATTATGGTTAACACATATAGAAACTATAATTTTAGCTGACATAGACATCTTGAACCAGGAAGGGAGAGAGTGGTGAGAGGAAATTGCTCTAAAGATATAAAGTGTGCTTTGTCTTTCCATCCTTCATTCGTTGTTTACAATGAACTCCCATGCCTCTCTATAAGTATGTTCTGAAAGCTTTGAGAGAAAAACACTCACATGCAAGCCTAGTTCTGTTTGTCTTTCTAATAACGTTAGTAATGTTTGACAATATGTATGTGTTTCTATTACTTGTGTTTTAATGGCAAGCAAAGTTGGATTTTCTGTTTTGCTCTTTTTTCTTTTCGATTTCTAGTTCTTCTCAGTGCTAAGGTAATCAAGTGCCTTTGATTGAGACTCACCTCTGAATCAAAAGTCTTTGATTAATCAAGGGTCTTTGATGACCTGCTTAGGTCAGAAGAAAGCCTAAGTCACATGAGTTTGAGTCCCATGGTTGTGACACCCTCTGGGCTGACCCTGAAGAAGTGTATATGTACTCTGAGGTCAGCATTTTACTTCAGGGGGCCCACTCATTGGAAGAGCATTCTTGTGAATTCACCAGAAGAGCCTCTGGGTAGCTGTTAAGGAGGCCCCCAGCTTTGAAAACCTGACGATGTTGGTGCTTCCCCTCTCTGATAACTATGTATGTGTTGTTATGGACAGACAGAAGCCCCATCTGCTGATTTGTGTTATTTGCTCTGTTTGTATAATTACTGCTTATAATTTCTGTTTGCATTCTCTCTGAAGCTCAGGGTGCTGACTTTTTACCCAAAACGAAGTAAATGATAAATGTATGTTTAATTAAAGTGAGATTGTAAACCCCTCAAAAGAACCTATGCTAGCAGCTCTCCTATGTGCTGGTGTTGTTGGTCTTATACAGCCACCGTAGCTACAATCAGCATTGTTGTGACATGTGTGCATGCATGTATGTTATGGTAATTAGGGTGGGACTTCTTTACAATTTTCTCTTTTGTAATGCTGAGGTAATCAAGTTTTGCCTTTCAAAAGTAATAACAAGCACGGTGGACTTTTTGTTGTCTTTGTTTTGGAGTGCTTCTCAGCACTGAGGAATCTTTGAGTGAATCAGGAGTATTTGATGACCTGCTTACACCTCAGGAAGGCCTAGTTCACATGGGTTTGAGTAGCATGGTTGTGACACCCTCTGACCCTGATCAAGTGTTTAAGTCACAAGAAAGCCTAAGTCACATGGGCTTGAGTTGCATAGTTGTGACACCTTTCGACCCTGAAGAAGTGTATATAAACTCAGAGGTTAGCATTTTGCCTTTGGGGGCACACTCATTGAAAGAGTACTGGTTTTAAGACTTTGGGTAACCTTTGAAGCAGCCCCCACAGCTTTGAAAACCCAGGTGCTGGTGCTTCTCTTTGGTAACTATGTATGTATTGTGATTTGCTCAGACAGATAAAAGACTGTTTGTTGATCGGTTTGTAATTTATGTTTATATTTGCTCTAAAATTCAGGGTGCTGGCTTTTCCACCTGAACTAAGTGAATGCTATATGTATATTTAATTAAAGTAAGATTATTAGCCCCTTAAAGTCGCTTTCCTTAGAAAAGCAGATCACAGGATCTGTGCTAGCAGCCCTCCTGTTTACTCTTGTTGTTGGTCTTTCACCCCTAGAGCAGCTGCTAGCAACGTTGCTGTAGTCAGGTAGGATCTGCAGATTAAAAAGAAAGTATGGGATTTAGGGGAATTGGGATAATAGTTGGATGTTTCCCAGCTATTGGGTTGCTCTTTATACTTGTGGTGGCTATGGCTCTGAAGAGCCCCAGGAGCATCAGCAGCCTGAAGGAAACCATTCAAGTAGCAGTGATGGGAGTGGTTTCCAGGTGCCCAGTGCAGGGATCCTGGGAAATAACCTCTCCTTCCCCCTCCTTATCCCACTAGCAGTCCAGAGGAGACAGGCTGGAGCAGGGGCTGTGGGAGAAAAACAAGCAGAGGATTGGGGGAAGTAGGGATTGCCAGAGCCAGGGACTGAGTGGATTAACCTAGCTTTGGATTGTTCTGGAAGGGTTAATGTCCTGGGATTGTATTGCATATGGAGCCTTGAAACAGGAGCAGAGAAATGCCTTCCTACAGACTGGACAGGAGCGGTTGGTGAAGCAAGAGAAAAAGTGGAGAACATCCTTCATACAAACTCGGCAGGAGCAGTTGGTGAGGCGAGACAAAGAGCAGTGAGCTGCCCAGCAAAAGACAATAACTGCTTGACAGCTGACCTTGGTGAGGCGGGATCAAAGATAGAGAGCAGCCTCCATTCGTGACTCAGGCATAACCCAGGAGTGGCCAGCAGGAGCTGAACAACGGGGAACCCTCGAGCTCAGAATTCAGCCCTGGGACAAGATGGAAATTTTGCAGCGAGTTACTGAGTGTGCATTTTTGCTGCCTTCTCCTGGGATGGTTTGGTAGCCAGAGGGAGGGTGGAGATGTCTATGGTGGGTTAATCAAGTTTTGCCTTTCAAATGTAATGGCAAGCAAAATGGACTTTTTGTTGTCTTTGTTTTGGAGTGCTTCTCAGCACTGAGGACTCTGAATGAATCAGGAGTCTTTGATGACCTGCTTATGTCAAGAGAAGGCCTAGGTTTTGAGTCGCATGGTTATGATGCACTTTGACACTGAAGAAGTGTGTATATACTCTGAGGTTAACATTTTGCTGCAGTGGGCTCACTCATTGAAAGGCTGAGATTCTGGGTAGTCCTTGAAAGAGCCACCTTCCCCCTCCCCACTTTGAAAACCCAGGTGGTGGTGCCTTTCTCTCTAGTAACTATGCGTGTATTGCTATGATCAGACGAAAGCTGTTTGTTGATCTGTTCATATTTTCTATTTGTAATTTCTGTTTGTATTTGGTCTGAAGTTCAGGGTGCTGACTTTTTCCCCTGAACAAAGTGAATGATAGATGTATATTTAATTAAAGTGAGATTGTCAACCCTTAAAATTGCTTTCCTTAGAAAAGCAGATCAAAGGACCTGTGCCAGCAACCCTTCTGTGGCCTCTTGTTGTTGGTCTTCCACCCCCACAGCAGCTGCTAGTAATGTTGTTGATACAGTGTAATAGAGAAGGTACATCTGACTTGCATTGGAAAAAGAGGTTACTTCACCACGAAGGCCACGTTACAGTGAAATTATAGATCCTATCCTTAACTCTTCGAACTTTGACCACTAGGTGATTCAACAGCTATTGTGAGATTTGAATCTACATCACTTGAGCTTGAATCTGATCTCAAATACTGATTGTGTGACCTTAGGCAATTCATATAACCTCTCTCAGCCGTAGTTTTCCCATCTGTAATGGAAAATTTTCAAAATGAAGATAGCAATATCACCTGATTCCATGGCTCATTCTATAAATAAAATTAAATAACTTATAAAAACTGCTTTGCGCAGCTCAAAGCACTATATAAATGCTAGTTGTTATAATTATAATATTTATCATCATTAGAACAATCTCCACAAATCTCATTGACCAATATACAGTGATTTTAGTACAGTGACCTCAGTTCAGAACTAGGTGACTGGTTTGGTTCAAAGATCGCACAATAATGGTATGTTGCAATCATGAAAGGAAGTCTCCAATGGAAAGACCAAGTGTAGATCCATGCCGTATAAAGTTGGCATCAGTTGTGTGGATACAGGCAGATGTCATATCATTTCTATAAAATGGGTAACTGATCAAGAGTTGGGAGGGAGAGCTGAAGTGCTGGGTAATGGAACCTGGATACAGAAATCTCCTGAGGAAAAGCAAAGAACACTGCGCAAACATAACAAAATTCAAAGGAGATAAATATAAAATCATATACAATTAATTTCAATAAATTCATATTACAGATACCAGTTTGAGGAGGCACAATTGTAACAGCTCATCTGAAAATAATTTGGGTGGCCTGGAAGCTTGATAAGAGCTTCAAGTGCAACATGGATGCCAAGGAAGATAATGAGGTCATGGATCATCTTAAGAAAGGCATGTTTTCTAGTAATAATGATGTGATTGTCATGCAGTACTGTGCCGAGGTCATATCACATCTGAACTATTTTGTTGAGTTCCAGATACTGCATTGTAGGGAGGATATTGAAAAGTTGTATGTCATCAACAAGAGGGCAATTTAAATGATGAAAAACCTTAAGTTCGATGTACATATGGCTCAACCTAGAGAAGAGAAGGCTCTAGGGAATATGACACCTGTTTTCAAAATATTGAAAGGCTGTCATGTGGAAGAAGGATCTGGCTTATGTGGCTATATTATAAGCCTTGATGAATTAGTTTCATGAGTTGTCCATTTAACTTCATAATAATTAATCAATAAGCATTCGTTAAGTACCACTTAAGGGCCAAACACCTGTCATAGGCTGGATAATAGTTAGCCTACTTTTCCTTTTAAGATTATTTGTTGGTTTTTTCCTTCATGGATATTTAGATTTGGAATGTTTTAAATGACTATACAGAGAATTGTGTCAAAAGTCTGTGTCAGATACTTTGATCACTTATTCTTCTCTTATAGTCAATCTAATGAACAAAGTGGAATCCTAGTTTTTAGAGATCTTATTTGTGATTCTAATTCCCCCAAAATGGAAATCCTATTAAAATCAACATGGAATGCATTACAGTTATTCTTACACTACTCAGATAAGGAGTTTGAAATAGAGAAAGTATAATCATGTTCTGAGAATTGATTTCTTTTATTTTCCTATTTAAAAATAATTCCTCTATTTGACTTTCCATCTCCTTTTCATTTGACTCTTTCTTCCCTTTTAAAAGTGAAAAGCATAAACCTACATGAAGACAGATTCCTAATTAAAAATTATTATTTAACAAGATGAAGTAGTGGCTGGGGATTTTCTTACACCCTACATGTCTATAAGGAGTCTTACTTTGCTGAGTATTATCTGATCAATTTCTTTCTTGCCTCATGAACAGTTCATCTTTCTAACTTTAGATGACACCTAATTCTGACTGAAAAAAATCAGGTGGGTGACAGGAAAATGTTATTAACCTTACACTATAGTTTTCTCATTCCTATACCCCATTTTCCAATTACTGGCACTATTTCTTAGCTCATCTACCCCTCTGTCATCTTTTATCTTTACTCATATCAATTTGCATATCTGGAATCAATCCCCTCACCTTCATTGGACCTGAATACATGTTAATCTCTACTCAAAAAACTCCTTTCAAAATTCAGCACAGACATCACTTTGATTGTCTTAACTTGAAAAAAAGATGAACTATGATAAAATTTGGGGTTGTAGCTCTTCTAACAAAGTGTAGACACATTCAAAATATATACCTAACTAAATTAAATTTTATAACATCAAATGCAAAAATCTCCTGGGTGATCTGAGCATGTTTCATATTTAGAAATGGGGAGCATGACTATGCAAAAGTTCCTATAAAAACCCAGGAATGTTTTTTAGAATATTATAATGTCAATGTGAGCTATAAACTTGACAAAATTTAAATATATATATGTATGTATATATATATATATATATATATGTGTGTGTGTAGTAGTATATATATATATATATATATACACAATGGTATCAGTGACTAAGAAATTCCTCTGTTAGGTATATGCCCAAAGAAGGTCTAACAAAATCATTATAGCACCACTTTTTGTAATAGAAAATAACTTGAAACAAAATAAGTGGTTTTTAGTGGGGGAGTAGACAAAAAATTAAATTTATTTCTGTGGAAATTATAGACTGTTATGTGTAGTAAGACTTAAAAGACTATGAAGAATAGAGAAAGGCAGGGGAAGATCCATATAAATGTATGCCCAGCAACATCAGCAGAGCTTGGAAAAGCAACAAACCCTGTATGAGCAAAAGTGTGAATAAAAATAACAAAAAACAATTGAACATTCATGTTGTAAAATTATAATGATAAAATATGGTCCCAACAAAGGGATATGAAAGGGAATCCACTATCTCCTCTTTTTATCTTGTGGAGGTGGGTGACTGTGGATATGACACTGTATGTATGTATGTATGTATGTACATATATATGTATACATGTATGTATATGTATGTATGTATGATTTGCTGTTTAATTTTATTAAACTTCCTTCTTTTCTTCCTCCTCCTCTTCATGCTCCTCATCATCCACCATCTCCTTCTTTTCCTTTGCCTCCTCCTCTTCATCCTCCTCCTCCTACTCCTCCTCCTTTTCCTCCTCTTCCTTTTTCTACATTTATTAAGGGATGCTTCTCTGAGAGTGAAAATTTGTGAGAGGAAAAAGGGGAGAAGTGCAAACAACAGATAATCATTTTAAATTAACCATTAAGATTCATTAGGATTAATTAAAAGATCTATAGTACCAGTACCACATACAGAGTAGCATATTTAGTTATGTGATCACATTTTAAGAAAGACGTTGATAAGATAACATAGAACCAGAAAAGGGTAATTAAGATTGTAAGATCATAAAAATACTTTATAATGTCTAGAATTTGACAAATATTGTCTCATTTTGTATTCAAAACAACCCTGGGATGTAGGAGCTATTATCATTTCATTTTACAGAGGAAGAAATTGATGCAGATCCAGTTTGAGTGACTTGCTCTAGTTTACTCAGTAAGTAAATGACTAAAGAAGGATTTGAACTCACATCTTCCTGACTCCAGGTTTAGTGTTCTATCCACTGTGCCATCTAGCTATACCATTCCATTACAGGGTTATTTGAAATATACGGGTATTTTCTGCCTAAAGAAAGGAGTAACCCTTCTTGATTTTTCTTAAGGGGATGAAACTTAAGAACAATGAGAAGTTACAGAGGTAGATGTGAGAGTAACATAATTTAGACAATTCTAACATTCAAAGCTATCTCAAACGGAAATATTCTGCCTGTGATGGTTTGGAGTGCTGAGAGCATCCCCTTTGTGGAAACTCTGTATAAACATGCACGATTGCTTTTTTTTTCTTTTGTATTGAGAAACTAGTTTTGGTTAGGTGCTGTATGAAAGGGGAAGGAAAATTCAACAAAAAGAAATGCACATATAAATTTGAAAACTACATTCTTAGATCCATATGTCCCTAAAAATAATATTGCATTCCTGTAGCCCTAATGAAAAGTTTGCTATGAGAAACCTGCAAACTACCTAACAACAAAGCTCTGGAGCCTGCCTGCTATATCTGTCTGCATTTTTTTAGACACAGATTGTGCCAAGTACTTTGAAGTCTTACCTGTGAAAATTTGGGGGGAATGGAAAGCTACGTCTTCCTATGCATTAAAAGTTTAAGAGTTTATGGTGGGAATGGGGGGTGGAGGTAATTGAGGGTTTTTTTTTTGAAAGCTACAAGGTTGTTTCAACAATCCGGCTAGCAGCTGCTGTGGGGGTGAAAAACCAACACAAGCCCGAGAACAAGAATGCTGCCGGCATAAGTTCTTTTGATCTGCTTTACTTAGGAAAGCAACGTTGAGGGGTTAACGATTTTACTTTAATCCAGCATAGAGACATCACTCACTTAGTTCAGGGGGGAAAACCAGCACCCTGAACCTCAGAGCAAATACAAATACAAAGATACATTAGAAACAGACCAAATCACAATTCATAGTCACCAAAAAGCATCAACCTCTATGTTCACAAGCCGGGGATCTCTACAATGCCTGGCCCAGAGTCACGCACCACTCCTCCTGTAGCTCAGAGCTCAGAGAAGGAGGAAGCCAGCCCCTGGTTTCATATCTTTTTTCAGGGTCAAGGGTGAGTCACACATGTGACTTACCCATGTGACCTAAAATCATCACAAAGAGGCAACTTAAACCCATGCGGTCTAAAAGCCTCTGATGTTCCAAATATGCCACTCAAACCCATGAATACTAGGCCCTCCCCTGAGGCAAGGAGGTCACCAAGGACTCCCAATCTAATCAAGGAAACAAAGGCCAAACTCTTCAAGGGCACTTGGTTGAACTGAGTGCTAAGAGCCTATTTCCATCGCCAACACAAGAGTAGATATAAGTACCCCAAATAACCTCTGTAACTACCAGCTTCCAGGATCTCCTGTGTGATCCAGGCTATGAAGGAACATTGCCTGTTCCTTGATCTCTCACCAAATGACTGGAATGTCTTTAAGACTAGAATAAACTGGTTCTTTATTTTCCATAGTATTAACAGCTTCAGGATTGCCCTTCCTGGCTCTGTTTCTTAGAGCTTTCCGTAAGTTGCATTCATGAATCAGACACAGTCTTACCCTACAACTTCCCTCAGAATCTGGGGCCTTCTTACCCTGGAATATCCCTCTAACATGATAGCTTTCTTTTCCTACTGATAGTTTTTTTTTCTAACAGCTTCTATTATAGGGAGGAATCCAGGAAAGGCATCTTTCATTCCCCTCGTGGCTCTGCTTCAGTCTCCTCAGACTTTGACACCAAACCTCCATCCACCAGTAGCTTCTGGCTTCCATCTCTTTTGTGTGTTGTCTCCCCTGACCCCCTTAGAATACAAACTCATCGAGGGAAGGGACTGTCTCTCTTTTTTTGCTTAGCACAGTTTCTGACACATAATGAACTGCTTATTGCCTATATAATTAGATACAATAGATACCCTTGAGAAGAACGTATCATTATAAGTAATGGAAACAAAAGTGATAAACACTCACTGTCTATTGACAAGGTAAGCAACGGAGTCTCAGAACTTTGGGAAGGGAACGGGAAGGGCAAACAAAGTGCCAGAGCATTGCTTCCATTTCATTCCTACATAGACCACTACCTACCCAAGACAAGGAGAACAACTTCATTGTTTCTGCATCCATGGATTTTTTCTATTTCTACTTCCCTGCCTTGTTCTAAGGCTTCAGGAAAATTTTCTTTAATTATTTCTTGTACTATTATATCAGTATTCTTTTTGATCGTAACTTTCGGTTACTGTGATTATTTTTATATTTTCTCTTCTTGATCTATTCTCCAAATCTGTTGTTTTCTTATAAGATGGTTCACTTTCTCTTCTATTTTTTCATTATTCATGTTTTGTTTAATTATTTCTTGATCTCTTATAATTTCAGTGGTTTCACTTTGCCCAATTCTAATTTTCAAAGTGTCATTTTCCTCCTTGAGATTTTGGAGCTCCTTTTCTAATGGTTGACTTTCATTTCACAACCTTCTTGTTTTTCTTGGATTATTTTTGTTTTGTTTTTTTTAGTTTTTCCTTCATCTCTGTCATTTAATTTTCAAAGTTTTTTTTTAAGATATTCTATAAATTCTTTTTGGGCAAGTGACCATTTAATGTTGCTCTTTGGGGATTTCTTTACTTCAATGTCCTCCTCTGAAGATGAAATCTTGTCATCTCTATTCCCGTAATAAGTTTTAATGATTGAATTCTTTCTCCTTTTCCTATGCATTTTTGTTGTAATAACTTGATTTTTATAATCACCTCTAGCTCTGGGGTATGGGAAATGGTGCTTCTTGGCCCAGATCTTCAGTTCCCTCTAGCCTGGAACCAAAGCCAAACCTCCAACCTCCTCTAAGTGCCCACAGCCAGGGGCTTTCTTTCCCACTGCTTCTGCACTCACTAGGTGTGTGTTGTTTAATTCTCACCTCCACTGCTCTTCACAGCACAGCTGGGTCTGGCGTTCCTCATCAGGAGAGATTCCCGTAATCTTTCTGGGCTCAAACGCATGACTCCCCTAACTACCCTGGGCTAAAAAGTTCCAGTGGCTGGGGCTGAGACAAGCTCTCAAACCGACTAACCTAGGGCTTGCTGCTTGTTGTTAAAAAGGAACCTAGCCTGGAGGTGTTTACTCCTCCAGGACCAAACCCAGTCCTGGGGATCTTCTTCGGATCTTCTCAGACTGTCCCTGGAAGATCCTGGTTGTTGCCCTGTTCTTCTTTGTCTCCATCCCACTTTCTTCTCCCTAAGGTGCTATTTTAACTCTTTCATGGGGGGAAATCTTAAGAGCTCGGAATTTTGTGACCTACTCTACCATCTTCCCAGAGTCCTCCCCTGGATGTTTGCTTTTGAATTACAATTTAGAGTATATATTTGTTCAGATATGGGCCAGAATTGAAGACCTCTGAGGTCCATTCCAAATACCAGATTTTGTTATACTTTAATGAAATATGATGGCCTGATGATAAATGTATCAAGTACATACAAATAAGTATAATCTTGTGGCTAGGGATTCTAAAAGAGAATGTGTCAAGGAGACAAAAAGCTTGAATAAATGCAAGCCTAATTATATGACAGAATATACCCATCTCTCCCTTCCCCCTTTTCCCCTTCTATTTCCTATAGGGTAAGTTAGATTTCTATATTTAACTGAGTATGTTATTCCCTCTTGGAGCCAAATCTGATGAGAATATGGTTCAAACAATGCTGGTCTCCCTCCCTTCTTTCTCTTTACTGTGACATAATCTTCATGTGATGTAATTTTCCCTTTTCTGCCTCCTTCTTTCTTCTTTTCCCCCTACAATCATTTTCCATCCTTTAATTATTTTTATCATCACAGCAAATATAATACATTTCTTAATGAAATAGCAGGCCCAAATTGAAGCCTTATTTTCACAGATCAAAGTTTCACTATTTCAGACATAGTCTATTGGGTTTAAAAAAATTTCCTTTGAATTTGCAAAACCTTTCAAGAGCCAGGACATGATATCCCCAAAGTTTTCTTGTAAATCCATTACTTGAATGATGTTTTCAGTTATTAGAGTCACCACTTATGAAGGATATTGATAAACTGGAGAGTATAGACAAGCAGGCTGCAAGAATACTGAAGATCTTTGTATCCATTTCACATCAGGAATATTTGAAAGAACTATGGATTTTCAACTGGTGGAATAGAAGATGGGGGAAAGGGATAATAACAGTTATCCTCAAGTATTTTCAATGTTATTTTAGAATAAAATATAGTATTTTTTTGTTTCCAAAGGGGATTTAAAAAGAAGCTTTCCAAAATGAAATGGGCTGCCTTGAAAAGTGGTGGCTTGACTCTGTTACAAAGAAGTTTCTTTTTCCCCCACACCATTTATATTAAATAGTGTATTAGTATATACACTAAATACTAAATTATATGCACATATGTATATACACATATACCTACATACATATACATATATGTACATATGTGTGTATTAAATAGATAATAAGTAGATAGAGAGATATATGAGTTGTTTTCTAGACACCATCTAGATACTATCTAGATAATCCAGACAAAGATATATAGGGATTTCTTATGAGATAGATACTAATCTAGTTTACTAGATAGCTATGAATTATCTCTCTGTCTTATAGATATCTATTTGACTAGGTCAATAGATGAATAGATAGACAGATAGATAGACAGACAGACAGATAGATGGATGGATGGATTTGAAATATATTACCATTCCCAGAGGAGAGTGCATTTCCATAGATTTTTGGTGAGGAAGATGCTTAATTAAAAGTGATGATGATCATGATCTTGTTAGCTGGCATTTTACTAGGACAAAGTTTTACAAATCACCATCACACATTGTTTCACTCTATTTTATTCACAACAATAGTGTGAGATGACTAATACAGGTCTTGATATCCCCATTTTATGTGAGGGAGCTTAAGCTCAGAAAGGTGAAAGGATTTGCCCAAGGCCTAACAGCTAGATTCAGAGGTTGGGTTTGTATAATGTCTCTTCAGATTCCAAGTTAACATTAAATATCAAGCCCGATAAACTACAGTTGGCAATTGTGCAGAAGAATCACTTACCATGTAAAGAAAGGGCCAGCACATAAGAGCATAGCCCATTACCAGGATTGTGCTGGAGCCAGTTCACACCAGCTCAGTGGAACTTATTATTAAATTTTCAGAGAAAGTATTTGAAATCATCACTACTTTGTATCAAATCACAGCTTGATTTTTTGTTAATTGTCTGGATTTAAGTAATATAAAATATTAACAATACATATTAAATGGAAAAGTGTGTTGTGTATATTTTTTTCTGAGAGATCCAGTTATTAAATATTTACAAATATACCTTTGAGTGGAGGACACGTGGAAGAGGAGTCCAAATCACCTTTCTATGTATACATAGGACCAATCTATTTCAAGAATGAGCACACTCCAAGCTCTTGGAAAATTAAACTTACAGAAAAAGTTAAACTGTCCTCTGTCAGTACCTTCAAGAGTGACATTAGGTGACCTCTGAGGTGCCTTTCCATTCCAGTAGGCTATGATCCTTAAAAGATGTAGCTGTCCAACTTACCTAGCAAAGTTATCAAGAAATACAAGATAGCCAATGTGAAAAAATTCATAAAATTATCAATGCTATTTTATAAATGTAAATAAAAACAATATCCATAGGTGGAATTAAATTTTCATGACATTGATCTTTCCTCAGGCTACGGTTAGCAGGTCCAAGTATGATAAGTTACTAAATCCATTTATTATTTATTAAAGACCAACTATGGGTCAAGTTCTGTGCTAAGCACTGGGGTTACAAAGAAAGGCCAAAAAATAGTCCTTGTTCTCAAGGTGCTCAAATTTAAATGTGCTCAATAGGTCTTTGAATAACAGGCTGTTAATGTCAGCCAATGAGCTTTCATGAATCTCCTCCATTGACACTTCTGGGTAGAGATAGGAGTGAATTGACTGAAAATTCACTTGAATTTCCCCCTCAGCATTTCTTTAATGCCAAATTAAATGCTGCTTATGACCAATCCCCAACTTTTATTCAAATAAATCCTTCCATTCAAATCTTGACTCTGCCACTTTTTCTGTGATCATGAGTGAGATTCACCTCTGTAATCTTCAGTCCCCTTAGATTACATTTAGGGAGTTGAGTCAGATGGCCTCTCAAGTCCCTTACAGCTCTTCATTGATCATCCCTTGATCCCTCCAAAACTCACAGGATTTAGAGCTAGATGGGACCTAGGTCATCATGTCCAATCTTCTAAACTTACAAAAGACGAAACATAACCCACAGAAGCAAAATGATGTCCATGGTCACAAGGTAGCAAAAGTCAAAGATAAGATTGAGCCCCAGAAGCCTGCACTCTTTCACTGTCTTTTTGCTTGCAGTTCCTGAACATTCTCTAACATGTCTATCATCTTATTTTTTAATCTCCATTTCATCTAACAATTAATCTTTTACCTTGCATTCAATACAATTAAAAAGAAACATTTATTTTACTATATGCAATATGATGGTGATAGAGGATAGAACTCAAAGCTAGGAAGGCAGGGATTCAAGTCTGCTTTTATCACAAGTCAAACCCTGAGAACTCAAGATAAGTCTCATATACTGTAAGTTTCAGTAAATGTGCCAGTTTGCATTGGTAGAAGTAATTTCTTCATTTGGGGCTACTTTGACTAATGTAACCACAAATCTGCTCACTATCTTTTTTTTTTCCTTTATGTGCAAGGTACCGTGTTAGGCACTAGACTTCCAAAGATAATTCATAAGGATCTAAAGGAAAGCTAAGGTGGAAGTGTGAGAGGATGTGTGTGTGTGTGTGTGGTCATAATGGGAGGGAAGAATGGGAAGCATGACAGGAGTGTCTTGATACCTGGGCCTGTATTGAACTTCCTTTACTCTTCCACCAGAGATGAAGAAGCAGCAGCTTCATGAGTAGCATGGGTGATCATGAGAACCTTCTTAGAAGTTAATGTGTCTTCCTCTACATAACATCAGGAGGAACAAGTATGTGAAAATCTTTGATTCAGGACAAACCTACAAACTAGGTTTAGATTTTATATGCTTGGGGGCAGGCACTTGGCCCATGTGGAAGTTGTTTTAATACGTTTGTTTTTATCCATTCCATTATTTTAGTTATAGAGAGTTACTCAAACTTAATTAGATAATGATCACAATATTAGAATTCATATATATTGTTATGATTAACAATTTATAAAGCACTTTAATGTTTGCAGAGCACTTTACCAATATCATACATGTTATTGGCAGATGTTGGTTAAGTGACATGGCCGGGTCACACAGCTCATCGGTATCTGAGTCTAGATTTAAGCTCATGTCTTCCTGAATCTAGATTGAGTTCTTTATTATTCAATGTACCACCTAGCTGCTTTTGGTAATGAATGTGAAATTTCCCAGTGGGTGGAGGCTGAGCCAAAAACTAATTGCCTAAATCAGGGCAGAGCATATTCATGGTAATGATAAGCCCTGACATCCACAAAATGGACGGAGATAGGAGATAGAGATAGCCAACTCTCTGACTATTACAGAGAACATGGTCTTTCTCCAATCTTCCTTTAGAATTATATAGAGTACAAATGTATAAAAGTAAGTTAGACTGCCAGAAACAAACTCTGGTGATGCAACACAGATATATAAATAGAAGATAATTTGAAGAGGAAGCGTGCAATGACAACCGAAGGATCAGATATGGTTTTCCATAAAAGGTGTCACTTGAGTTGAGAGAAACTAAGGAGTCTAAGAAGCAGAGGTTGGCCAAAGAACTTTGGTGAAATTTGTATAAAAAGGTGGTCTGGATCAAACCATGATGGACTTTAAATGACAAGCTGAGATGCTGAGATTGTAAAGGGAACCATTGCATATTCTTGAGCAGTAAAGAAAAATGGTATAATCTTTGTGTTATAGTCATTATTTTTGTACCTAAGTGAATAATGAGACTCATTTTAGTGTGTTCAAATCTGGCCTCAGAAATTCATTAACTGTGTGACCCTGGGCAAGTCATTTGACCGTTTTTTGCCTCTATTATGAGTATGTGCATGTATGTTGTGTATGTCTATGCATATATGTGAATTAAGTAGTACCATATTTCAAGCTATATTACAAATAAATGTAAAAGATATTTGGTACAGATTAAAACATAGAGGAATTTATCAAAATGATGTTTTTTAACAAACATGGCGCTAAACCAGTTGAACACAAAAGCATAGTGTTTGATTAAATCAAGAACTAGTCAAGTAAGGAATCATGGGTCAAGAAAATCTTCCAGAAAATCTGAAAAGGCATCTGGAAGAAATTAGGCTTATGCAAGCACCTTACACCATCTACCCTGAAAAGCTCTAAACTGATGTGTGACCTAAATATAAGCTGTCATACTGTAAAGAAATTTTAAAAGGAGAAAAAGTGATATATTTATATAACTATGGACAAGCAGATGTTTTGACAAATGAAGGGACAAAGAGGAATCCAATTCTTAAAATAGGCAATTTTATAAAAAGAAATTAAATTTGCATGAAGCAAATAAATGTAGATTGAATTCAAGGGAAACAGAGACTTTTGCAGCAAATTATAGTATCTGATATGTTTTAGAAATCAATACAAACTTAAGAACAGTAGTCACTTTTTAATATTTAAATGATTGAACTTCATGCATAGGTATTTCTCAAAGAAGAAAATTAATGTATCAACAACTAAATGAAAAAAATCAAATAACTAATAAGTGAAATCAAAGTTAAAACATATCTAAAATTCTGTCCCACATCTATTAGAATAACAAAGGTAATAAAAATCAAAGATTGTAATGATAATGCACTATCGTTGAAGCTATGAATTTGTCTAGCCATTCTGTAATTCAATTTGTTATTGTACCCCAAAAGTCATTCAACTGTGTATGTCATTTATTCTAATAAACTCTACTAAATACTAGACTTCAAAGGCAGAGGGAAATGGCCCATGTTTAAGTTAATATTTATATCAGTGTTTTTTTTGTTGCAGTAAAGAATTCGAAATGAAATTAATTTCAATCAATTGGAAAAAAGCTTGGAAAATGGTACACACATATCATGAAACCTTATTGATCTATGTGAAACAATGAAAGAGACAGACTCAGAGAAACACAGAACGATTTGTATGATCTGATGGAAAGGAAAATGAGTGGTACCAATAAGGGGGAAGGATTTATAATTGCAAAACTGTAAAAGACAAAAAAATATGAAAAAGTTATAAAATTCTGATCATGATTAGTGACCATGGTTATATGTACTCTAGAACATTCATGATCAAGCATGCTTCTCACTTCTGGATAAAGAGGTGGTGAACTGGATATCTACAATGAAACATAGATTTTCACATATGGCTAATTTGTCGATAGGTTTTGAGTAACTACACTTTTCAAAAAAAAGTTTCTTCATAGTGGGAGAATTTAGTGGGTAGTGGTAAACACTGAGACAAAAAAAGAGTATTAAGATTATTTTTATTTGCAAATAAATAAACAAAATAGAGGTTTATAAGTTGATATAAAGAAACATGGCAATTGTGATTACCGTGTTAAAATATAAGTACACTAAAAAGTACAAATAGCAGAAGACCGAAGTTTCAAGTTCAATTTTATTTTTGTTCTTTGCATAAAATATTTGTTGATTCATGTTTATTAATCTGTAACACTAAATTATTAAAATATTTCATGAAAAAGGTAATATCTGAGTGTAGACAGGAAGGAAGACTGGAATTTTGAAACATAAGACTCTAGAAAGGAGTAAATGCTTTTCAGGAAGAGGGGATTGTAAGAACAATGTTACTTGCCACTACTGTGGCTGTGTAAGGCCAATAACACCAGCACACAGGAGGGCTACTAGCACAGAGTCTTTGATATGCTTTTCTAAGGAAAGCATCTTTAAGGAGTTAACAGTCTTAGTTTAATTAAACAAACATATACCATTCACTTAGTTCTGGGGAAAAGCCAGCACCCTGGACTTCAGAGCACATACAAACAGAAGTTGGAAACAGAGAAAATATAAACAGAGCAAATAACACAAATCAACATAGTTACAAGAGAGTGAAGCACCAACATCTGGGTTTTCAAAGTTGGGGAGGCTCCTTAATGGCTACCCAGAGTCCCCACACCAACACTCTTCAAATGAGTGAATTCCATGAAAAATGCTAATCTCAGAGTATATATAACCTTTTGCAGAGCCCAAGGATTTCACAACTCTCCAGGGCTTCACACCTCTTGTGACCTAATTTAGCAAAAGCATGTGGGCCTTCCTACAAAAAAAAAAAGGCAAGACTCAATCAAAGGCACTTGATTGCCTTAGTGCTGAGAAGCACTCCAAAAAAAAAACAAAAAACAGTAAAAAGTCCCACTTTGCTTGCACTTACAGGGATGCCTTGTACAAATTCACAAGGGCACATGATGGAGAACTAAGACTAAAAAACAACAAATAATGGATTGCAGAAAAGACTGAAGAATGAAGAAATTTAGATTACTTTTGTTTAATTATAGTGTTCTGGCCTCAATAATTTCCAATTTGCTAACATCAGCTGAACAATAAAATGACCAGGCAACTAGAGACTAATAGAAGCTGTGGAGCCTGCCACAGAAAACATCAAGGTCTTGGGTCTGATGAATGTTTAACAAAATAGGCACTGGAGTGGAATCCAAAAGGCCTGGAGTCTGTTCCTCACTCACTAGATATGCAACTTTGGATCTGCCAGTTGGCTTCTGTGGCCCTCAGTGTTCTCATCTGTCAAATGTGAAAGTTGGATGCTAGATTCATTAAAGGTTTCTAAGAAAAGAAACTACATTATTTTGAATGTTTCAGGCAACATTCAGTTGCCTGAGGGCAGTAAATTAGACTAGACAGACTCTCACAGATGAGAACTCTTCTAGCATTGTAGTCAACAATTCTGTGGGTATTTGTTTTGTCAATGCAACTTTCTGCTGCCAGGTTCTTCTCTCATGGGTTTCTCTTCCAGCCAAGGAATTCCCAGTGTGTTCTAAGGATAAATTATGTATTTGTTAAAAAAATATTAGGCCAATCAATTATGGGGGGGATAAATACTGAACATTGAATGGAAGCACCTTAATTTTCAAATGGCCTTAACTTTAACTCCCTAGACTCTCTGCCTTTCACCACAGCTCCTAGTTGGAATATTCTGGCTTATCCTTTTCTGCTCAGCTTGGAATCTACATTATGAATCTGAAACGGAACTTGAGCTTCCTATTTGGAAAGAAGTTTTTTTATTATTATTTTCTTCCCACTTTGCCACAGATGATCAAAACTTTGGACCATCTACAATTTACATTCCTATTAATGTAATTAAGCCAAAGCAGTGGTAATAAATTAGTATAATTCAGGATCTCTTGGTTTTTTTTTACTCCTGTGTGAAGCACACAGGCATACCTTCACACCTGAAAGGGGAGAAGGAGAGGGAGAGGGAGAGGGAGGGGGGGAGAGAGAGAGAGAGAGAGAGAGAGAGAGAGAGAGAGAGAGAGAGAGGGAGGGGGAGAGAGGGGGGGAGGGAGGAAGGGGGGAGAGAGATAGAGAGACAGAGAGAGAGAAACAGAGACAGAGAGAGAGAGAGAGAGAGAGAGAGAGAGAGAGAGAGAGAGAGAGAGAGAGAGAGAGAATGGGAGAGAGGATGGGAGGGAGGAAGGAAGGGAGAGAACACTGTACTTAGAGCAAGAAGAATTGGGTACAAGCCCTGGCTTGGCTTCTAGCTTTGTATGATCTATTGAACCTCCCTGGGTCCTTATTAGCTCATTGTTTAGATGATAAAATAGACAACCTGCTTTCTAAGATATTTCTAGGCTAAGATTGAGATATATAGATAGGTATGTCTGCGGAGTGGGAAAGTCACCAAAATAGAAATATGAAGAACTGTATCTGAATTCCATGTTTGATACTTACTAGATGTAGGCTAGTCACCTTAATTTTCTGAGTCACAGTTTCCTCCCTTATCTACCTCACAGAGTTTTAAGGAGGAAAATGTATAACAAACAGTGTGATGATAATGATGATAGATAGATAGATAGATAGATAGATAGATAGATAGATAGATAGACACACATGTTAATAGCTCATTCTCTTCTGGATATTGCCCTGTATTCGGGAAGACTATTCCACTGGATTTTCACTCCTGCTAGATTTCATCAAACTGAAAAGACTTCAGGTGTCATATTTACATCAAACTATGCCTACTTTCCAAAGACCTACCTAGATAAGTGTGGAGATGTTCCTCTCCAGTTGGTTCTTCTCTAGGTGATGAATAGAGGAGAAGTACAGGTAAGTGGGCACAGGATGTTAAGAATAATACAGTGTTCCTGCCATTTATAGAAATCAATTTCAGTATTGCTCCTCTAAGTGTGTCCTTTTTCCCAATGACAAATGAATTAATTGACTCATGGAGAAACTCAACACCATCAATCAACACCATTTTCTTGAAATGAAAGCAGAAGATGTGAAGATCAAATTAAATAGAAAGACTTGTTTCAGGTCTTCATTTGAGATGTGAATGAAGGAATTCATAAGATTTTGATTTGCAATGAGACAGACATAAGATAAGATATAGACCAACTCCCACATTTTATATATCAGGAAGATGAGGTCTAGAAATGTTAAGAAACATAGTTAAGGTTTTCCACAAAAAAATAGCAAATGGTAGAGTTGGGTTTCAAACCCAGTTCTCTTTCTGCTGTAACAAAAGTTGGTATCATGTTCCCTAAGGAAATAAGAAATATTATTGCATGAAGCCCTTCATGTTTCATCCTTCATGATGTAAATCAGCAAGTAAACCACCATGAAGGAAATTAAAACTTACATAGAAAGACTTTCAGAGAGAATGAAGAAGCTATATGGTACAGTTGATAGAATGTTTGACTCGATTTAGGAAAATCTAATTTCACATCTCTCCTCAGACTGTCATTAGCGATGTGACCTTGCACAAACCTCTTAAGCTCTTTGACACTGTATCTTCACCTGTAAAATGAAGGAGTTAGATTCAGTGGCCTCTACTGTCACATCAAGCAGTAAATGAGATACTTGTAAAGTTGTAGGAAAAAATTTTAAACTGCTATCTCAACAGTATTGCTGTTGTTTAGTCATTTCAGTCATTCTATTGTCCAAGTGTTTTGCATAACAACACATGCATGACGTATATTGAATTGCTGGCCTTCTCAAAGGTGGGGGTGGGGAGGGAAGAAGGGAGAGAATTTCGAACTCAAAGTTCTAAAATTGAATGTTAAAGATAGTTTTAAATGCAACTGGGCAATAACATATACACACAATGGGATTTAGAAATCTATCTGGCCCTACAAGGAAGTAAGGGGAGGAGATGGGGGCGAGGATTTGGGTGATAGAAGGGAGGACAGACTGGGGAAGGGGCAATCAGAATACATGCCATCTTAGGTGGGGAGAGGGTAGAGATGGGGAGAAAATTTGTAACTCAAAATCTTGTGTAATTGAATGTTGAAAACTAAACATAAATAAATCAAAGAATAAAAAAAAACATTTCAGTCATTTCTGACTCTGTATGAGCCCTTTTGGGATTTTCTTGGCAAAGATAATGAAGTGATTTGCAATTTCCTTCTCTAGCTCATTTTACAGGTGAGATACTTTGGTAAATGAGGTTAAGTGACTTGCCCAGGGTCATACAGCTAGTAAGTGTGTGAGACCAGATTTGAACTCTGGAAAATGAATCTTTCTTTCTTCAGTCCTATTGCTCTATCCACTGTGCAACCTAGCTGCACCACATAAATGCCACCTAGCTCTTAAATATGTGCTCTTATAAGTATAATAGTTGCTGCCCCTTCAAATTCTAAGATTAGCCATGGTTAATCAATTGACAAACATTTATGAACCATCTACTGTGTACCAGGCACTGTGCATGGCACTTGGGAAAGAAAAACAAAAAGTCAACATTTCTTAACTGTGTGACCTTGAGCAAGTCACCAAACCTCCTTAGGTTCATTTTCTAAACAACAACAATAACAAAAACCCAGTATTCATCCTAGATGGTCTCAAATTTTCCTTCTAGCTCTCGATTTTAAATACCATGGATTTTAATACATCTAATAAATTTGATAACTCTTATTCAAAAATCATGTCTCTCCTGCATTTTTTTCTATTGGATAGAATAATGATTCTGGAGTTGGGAAGACCAGAGTTCGAACCTCGCCTCAGAATATTACTAGCTCTATGACCATTTGGAAAATCATTTAACCTTGGCCTGAAAAAAGACCTGAGGGATTTAATGGGCAGCCAGCTCTATATGGGTCAACAATATGGTGTGAGAGTAAAAAATGCTAAAACAAATTTGGGCTGCATTAAGAAATGAAAGCCTTTCCAAAATCAGGATCCTTAGATCATAGATTTAAAGCTTGAAGGGACTTTAGAATCACTTGATTATGACCTGTGTTGTTTTAACATAAGGAAACTGAAACTTTGCAATGTTGAGTGACTTCTATAGGATCAGCCATCTAACAGCTGTCAGATATTGGCTTTGAACTCCTGTTCTTCTGACTCTGATTTCTCTACCCCATCCAATAGGACAAGGTGATGATCCACTTGTACGCTGATCTGATCAACCCACATCTTAGATAACGTGTTCAGTTGTAAGCACTGCAGTAAAGGGTATTGGTAAATTAGATCCCATATGGGGGGGGGGGTGATAAGGATAATGACAACTCCTGATTGGAATTCTTATTAAATGACTGAAAGAACTGAGGAGGTTTATCCTAGAGGAAAGAAACCTGGGGATAGATGAGGCTTTATTAACACAAACAAACAAAATACTTAAATTCTAAGATACTTCCGTAGCCTTTTTTGATTTACATGTATAGTAACCATGTCAAAAAACGATACGAGGTCAATCTAATCTATCATAATCTGTACCTGTTAAAGTCTTGCTGCCTCTTAAGATTATTGTTTTATTTTCTCAGTTTGCAATAACAATCTTTCAGCAGTACCTTCTAAAACCTTGCTCGAAAATTGAAGTTGAACTTGTAATTTACATCATCATTCTCTTCTCTTTCCTGAAAATCAGGTAAATATTTTCCCTTTTCCAATTGTATAGTATCTTTTAATTCTCCAATTTAAAAGTGTTTGCATGATAACTCATCCCTTAATACTAGACAGAGTAAATCAAATCAAAAGAAAACAAACCCTGTCTTCTGAGAGCTGACTCTGTCTCTGTCTTTGTCTCTGCTTCTTTTTCTGTTTCTGTCCCTGCCTCACTCTCTCTCTCTCTCTCTCTCTTTCTCTGTCTCTCTTTCTGTTTCTCTCAGCCTCTATGTCTCTAACTTTGCCTCTTTCAGTCACTCTCTGTCTCTGTCTGTCCATCCACCTTCCCATCTCTGTATTTGTCTGTCTTTCTTTCTGTCTCCCTCTCTCTACCTCTTTCTCTTCTCTCAGTTTCTGTCTCATTGTTTCTGTTTCTCTCTGTCTTTCTGTCTCTGTCTCTCCATGATCTTCTTTTTCACCCTTCTATATCTATGTCACTTTTTCTATTTTTCTAATTCTCTCTTTATCTCTATCTCTATATTTCTCTCTCTCCATCTCAACACTCACTCCATTTTTCTGTATCATTGTTTTTTTTACTGCCTCTCTCTAATCGATGTTTTTTTTCTGTCTCTTCCAGACCTCTCCCTTTGCCCCTGATCCTGTCCCTTCTCAATCTGATGATGTTCAGTAATTCTCTGCTTTGCTTGCCTCATATCAAACTAGGCCTACTTGAATTCAGGAATGCTATTATAACTCTTTCCTCTCTTCAAGACAAACAGTGTTTTATATCTTCACAGCTATTGTTATATTATCCAGAATTCAGAGAATGTTTTTTTAAATGATTTTAAAAGTGATGAACTCTAATTTTCCCTAAGAGTCCATCAGCTTCTTAGTCTTCATTATTTTTCTTTCCTTTTCTTCCTTTCTCTAAAACAAAATCACTTCTATTCGTTCAATGAGACTTAAATCAACAAGTAGTCTGTTGCCTGCAAGATATCATATTATTTGCTGAGAAAGATAGGTGGTAGTGTTATTCCCAAATTCCTTTTACAGAGGAGTATTAGCAACTTTTGTATACAAATTGGACAGAGTGTTAAAAGCAGGAGTATCTTAAATGAATGACAATAGCATTTACTTTGTGTCATTAGGTTAAATAATGAAATGTGGATAGAAAGATGAGAACATTTCTTGATTGTAGGAAGACTGAATTAAAATATATCTACTGGGGGCATGTACAGCAAGGAGGGGTTTGGTATGAGAAGGTTCAGGAATACTAAATAGAGTAGTGGGACAATGAAAAAACCTGTTCTAGGAAGAGTAGGTTTGATTTTCTTACTCTATCCAAAGATAGAAGAAAATGCAGGAGAAGTAAGAGGCAGAAAAAAGGAAAGGTGGCCTGGCTTAGAGTTGACCAGGAAAGTCTTAGCAGGTGTGAGTCAGGCTAGACATGGTGATCTCTAAATAATCAGAATCCCAGGGACCCCAGATAGCACCTAGAGTGCTAGGTTGGAGGTGTCTTTAGTAAGCACAGTGAACCGTCATGACTTTCCCAGGCCAGGTCAGAGGCTTTACCTATTTCCCTTGATTTTTGACAATAATTCATCATATAGGTGCCTCAAAAGGAGAGTGACTTCACCACAATCTTCTCAATAATCTTAATATACGAATACCCACACATATATGTATACACACATACACACAAAGCATAAACTTAGAACAAATATGTGTAGATGTATGGATGGATGATATATGTGTGTATGTATGTCTAATATATGTATATATACATACATATATACACAAATGTATGAGATGAATATGTATATATATACACTAATGTTATGTCTGTTACATTTTATTATGTTATATCATCATGTCACATCATATCATGTCATATTTCATATTGTTTCATATTTTATTATTTACAATACTTGCAATCAGGAAGATTTGGGCTACAATCCCATCTCAGACTCTCACTATATATGAGTGAATGGTCAGGGAACCTATCTATTTTATACCTCACTTATCCAATCTAGACAATATTCAAGTTGGACTTGGTGGCCTCCAATGTCCCTTTCAGTTCTAAAATTATGACCAGCATAGCATGGCATGGGAGCGGTTCATCATTCAATGGTTGCCTAACAACATGTAATGACTTTTTGAGTCATAACAATTGATCAAGAGAGGATTCTTAGATGTAGCAGGGTCATGATTTACACTGGTGGTGGGCAGATTATTCAAATTGGTAAAATTCTCGAGACTTACAGAATTGAAAATATATGTTTGGGCAGTACCTCTGACGTCATCAGTGTAGGGGAATCCAGGTGAGATGTTCCTTCTGTCAATGTAGGTGAGTACCTTCTCTGAAGATATAACTTGAGTAGCCTGGAGCACGGAGGAGTTAGGTGATCTCTCCAGCATTGTGTAGTCAGTATCTGTGAGAGGCCGGGTTTGAGTCCAGATCTTTCTGACCAGTATGTGGTCTGTCCTGAGACCTTGCTGTTGTCAGTGTTGTTGTTTACACTGATCGTCCCAGAGGTGTCTCAGTGAGGGACTTTTTCTACCAGTGAAAATCAGAAGCCCCTTTGCAGCCTATTGGGTAAGAAAGTTTCCAGAGAAATTAAACTATTTCTTCAGGATCATAACCTGAATGTTTCAAGAACAGAACCTGGACGGTCTTCGTCTTTTATGTAGGGCTAGTTCTCCACAGTGACACGAAGACTTTCCTGCATACATATAATGATAATTCTTTATTTGTATGCCTATCCATACCTATCAAATACTGTTGGCATGTATAGCCATGTCCTTACTTTATGGGTCTCCATTTCTGTGAGACAGAACTTTAAATGTCTGAGGATTGCTGTTACCTTCTCCATGAATTGCTTCTTGTTTGGTTGTTTCCTAATTTATAAAGGAGGTTAGTTGGCCTAGATAACCTCTTAGGTACCTTCCAGGATGAAATCATTAATCCAGTCATCCACAATTGCTTTAACAGTCCTACAAAGTATCTAGACATTTTGGTCATTTTGGACATATTCCTCTTTCCATGTTTGTCAAAATGCCTTTTACAAATGGGATTCCCAAAGTTCACACAAAAGGTCAAGTGTTCTTAAATTAAGACAATTAATCCCTTCAATGTAGATACTTTGCTTTTATCAAAGTGTCAGAAGGTGATGATGATTATCATGTCACTTGAGGACTATAAAAACTGCTGAGCCATATCCATAAAATTATAATTAATAAAGATAAAAGGTTTGAAATTCCGGAATATATTCACCTAAATTTAATCCTTCCCTCTCTTGAACAAGTCGTAGGAAACTTTCTAGAGGTGGTGCAAATGGTAGCTATGGTACAAAAGCAGTGTAGCACTTAAATATTCATACAGAAATAGATAGAGAACTTTGTTAAAGACATGACATTTCCATCATCTCTTCTCTGAATAACAGGTTTCCAAGAATATTAGAGCTAGAATGGAGAGGGGACATCATCTAAACCAGCTCCTCCCCACCCTCTTTTCAGGTCAAAAACACTAGCTCTTTTACTTTTCCTGCTGGAAAGACTCCTCCAGCCCTCCTTTATGTCCCAAGGAACAAGCTGACCCATGGACCAACTCTAAGTAAAAGTCTTCCTGGAGCTATGACTCTCCCGCCTGTTGTTAAAGCTGTCTTTTAATCAATAAATTGAATTTCAACAAAGTAAAGAGGGTATCTGCACTCATCACCGTTGTTATTTCCACCTAGGTACAAGTAACATTTAAGTAGCAAGCTAGCCAGGGTGCCCCCATCCCCTAGCCCACTTAGCCATTACATTTGTTCACTTATATGGTATGATTTAAGGAATTCTGAAAGGCCCCCTGGAGCTTAAGTAACTCTTCAGGCTAAAAGGAATCTCACTTCAACAGCCTTACACCATCTGTAAAAATTTCACTTTCATTTTTTAACATAAACAAGTGTTAGTTCATAAAAATAGATATTTAAATCTTGAAGGTATGTTAGAGTCTAACTCCCCTTCTTACAGATGATGATATGAAGACATGGAAAAATCACACGGTTTGACCAGGGTCCAAGAGCTAGTGAGTCTCTAAATTATAATTTGAACCAAGGTCTTTCTGACCTGAAGTTCAATACTGTGTCTGCTATTCCATTCTGCCTTTGCTGTCAGCTTAACCATTCCCCAAGGGTACCATAAGGAAATAGGGACCAGAATTTCAGATCTGAGGAATACCAACTCACTGGTATCCATGCTGCCCTCTGGAGTAAAGAAGAAATAACCTAATAAACTTAGATATGGGAAAAGACTGGATTTGTTATGTTTCTTTACCCATTCCCCATGGCACCTAACAAGGTGCTGAGTACATAATAATTTCTTAATAAATTTAAAATTGAGTGATTATTGAGTAATCAGATAGATCTTCTCTGAAGATTAATGAAAGGACATAGGGAGATATGAATGGATGATGGAAGTTCAGAAAAATCCTATATAGAATTACTCTCACAAATTATGCCTCAGGCATCTGTTTTGCTGCCTTCTGGTTGTGAAATAATATCATGGGGCAAACACTGAATAGGATCTGTTCATAGCCACTATCTGTCACTAACTAGTACTTTGTCTACAAGCAAATAACCTCCTCTCTGGTCTTATTTTCTTTCTCTACAAAGTGGGGATATATTTTTTTTGGTACTACCTACCTAATGGAGATGTTAGGAGAAAAGCACTTAGAGAAATGTGAAGTATTGATGCCTTCCATCTCCCCCAATAACCTCTTTCTCATATCAGATCTCTTGTTCAGGAAACATTTTAGCTGGATCAATCTCTTTTTTTTGGTAGTCATCCACTTGGATAATTTCTCAAGATAGATTCATAATATTGAGACCTAAATTAGCTTTAGAATTTACTCATTATCGTAGAGCTAGAGATGAAAGGGTTTTAAAAGCCATCTTGTCCATTCTTTTTTACACATGATAAAATGATGTCCCAAAGGAATTAAGGAATATGTTCAAAGTCGCATGGCTAGTAACATCCGAAGTAGGATTTGAATCCAGGTCCTCAGATATAGATCAGTATTCTTCTCACTTAGGCCCAGAGAAAAAGTTCTTCAGACATGGACTCTTAATTGTTAGACAATGATTTTTTGGTTGTTTGTTTGTTTTTCAGTTTAATTCTTTTCCCATGTCCCTGACAATACCATCTATGGTTTATTCTACTACTTCCTCCTCTCTCAATCCATTCTAAGGCTGAATTCTGGCTTCTGATATCATCATTTGTTTGAAACTCCTCCTCAAAGTTACCATTGAACTCTTAATTGCCAATTCTAATGGACTTTGTTCAATCTTTATCATTGACTTCGATGCAGTATTTGATTCCTTTGATGAACTTCTCTCGCACATCCTCTCCTTTAGATTTTCTGGACACTATTCTCTTCTAGTCCTCTTCCTTTTGTGTCTGAGCATTCCTCCACCCACTTACTAGATATTCAGAAAGATTACCCTCTCTAACCACAAGTGGCTTCTTCTCATTCTATATTCCATGGCTTGTACAGAATGACTTTTCAGAACAGTAGCAATGGAGAGAAAGGGGAGATGAGTGTGTGATAGAGAATGATACATGGGGGAAGTAGGGCTTAAGTCAGACCTTAATGGGTGATTAAAAGTTCAATAACTAGAGAATATGTAAGGTCATGGAGGAGACAACAGAGAGAAATGATTTGGTGCTCTGCCACATTAAGGAGAATGGAGCTCATGTGAAATATGCAGAGTTGATGTTATGTATTTATTTTTTCCCCAGACCTGTGATCCTATAGAAGCAAGAAACTCTTGGTGAGGAAACGTTCTTCATCATTACTTATAGATTGCTTCTTTGTTATTGTACTGGATTGTTTGGATTACTAAGAGATTAAGTGATTTACCCAGGGTCATACAATCCTCATGTTGGAAGTGGGACTTGAATTCAGGACATCCTGATGCTAACAATGATGTCAATTCACCATAATATTGCTTCTCTTTGGGGGAATTTCAGAAGAGAAAAATGGATCATCCAGACAAAGATAGTCAGGAGAATTTAGACAATAGAAGGAGCAACAAGATATTCTACCTTTCATCAAAGAGTTCTCCTGCTGGATTTGTCTTATGCTGGCAAGATATCCAAGTGATATCCAAGGTGAAGCAGCACACATCTCCATCATGGGCCATGGTACTATAGCATTAAGGCAAAGTTTGTGACTTCAAAGAAGATCGTGAGCATGCCTGAAAGGTTCAGAATAGCAGGATATAAGGAATTCTCTAAGTTGAAGTCAGAGGACTTAAAGCATTTATTCAAGCTCCAAAGTAGCAGACCCAAGGACCAATGCCACCAATTCGATTTTGTGGACAAAACCTTCCAGATCCAATAATCCTATCTCACAATAGTAACCAAGAGGTTAAAGAAAAATATTATGGCAGCAAACCAAACCATACTTGTGCTTCCCCCGAGTGCTAGGGCCCTCCTGTAAGATCACTCATGGGTCCCAAGCCCCTGCTTAGCACTCTCCAGTCTGTATGCTCCAGAAGCTGGTTCTCTGCTCTCTGAGCTGCTCTCAGTAGTGCCTACTGCTTCAGTTTCTTCTGCTCTGGCTTCTTCTGGTTCTGCTTGCACTGCTCCTCCTTCTCCTGCTTCTGCCATGTCTGCTTCTCCAAGCTCTGTTCTCTCTTTTTATACAGTCCTTAGCCATCATCAGATCAACTAGAACTTCATCTGACTGACCAGAACTTAGGTGCATACTATTGGCTCTGGTCTTAGAAACTCCCCTTAGGTCCCTGGGGGCTTCATGCCCACACTTGCTCAGCACCTAGTAATTGGGGGTTTGGGGCCTACTTAGGAACAAAGATCTAATCAGACCTCCCTTGGTTGTCCACACCTGGAGCCCCAGCTGAAACCTATTCATTGGGGGGGGGGGAGATCTTTTCACTTACTGATTGCCTTTACAGGTAACAACACCAACAAGGAATCTTAGGTTATCATATATTTGCCATTGTCATTGGACACTGTTGTATGGCCACTGGGGCACGATAAGATGGAACCAAGAATGGAAATTTTTGTTGATTGAATACTTGGAAACCTGACTTGCATTGATTATATTGTTCCAGGAAGAGGAGGACCAGAGGAAACTGCATGTGCTGAGCAAAAATAAGGAGGAAGAACCTATAATCATAAAAGAGGTTCTGAGATGGAAGGTGAGTGAGTCTATCTTTACCACCTCCCTAGTGGCCTCTAATCTTGGATGAGCTGTGCAGTCTATGGGCCAAGGAGGAGTGTGTCCACACTAACTACTTTATGTGTTATATACCTAAAGGTGTACAATGACCTGTCCATCCCTCAGAGAGATTAAAAGTTCACTTGGGGGAAAAATTACATGGGCTATATTATCCTAAACATCATGTTTGGGGAAAATTTCTCTGACAATAATACATTGGGGAGACCAGGAAGGGTAGTAGAAGGAGTGTGTCTCCAGGGCAAAGGAGACCACCTAAACATTTGTCATAGACAGCCCAATAAAGTGATATAAACTTGGACTAAGCCAGAACAGGAAGAATGAAGTGGGTGAGATACTTTAGACAAGATAATGTCTCACCCATTTCTTTTACAAATGTGGAATCTGAAGCCAAAAAAGTTGAAATGACTTAATAATAGGTATTGAGAAAGTCAAAGCCAGGAATTCATCATCATCATTATCATCTTCATCATTGCCAACATTAATTAAGTTCTCATTATCTACTAGATACTATGATAAGGCGGAGGGGTACACATTTATAACAACAAAAACAACCCCTGTCCTCAAGGAACTTACACGATAATAAGGCAATACAAAACACAAAAAGAAGATGAAAAGGACGCTAGAGTGTGTGTCACTATGCAAACCTAGGAAAGGATGGAGAAATCCAGGCTTCATTCTGGTGAGAAATGAAGAAATCCCTTGCTTGGGTTCCCTCTTTAAATAGGGATTTATGTGAGGAGATTACCAGTCAACGGGAGAGGCCACAGGGGCTGGAGGTGTTTAGGAGTTGTGAGTTCTAGGGCTGAAGTGAACATCCAGCATGCAATTTTCTGGGGCATTATGGAAAAGTCTAGAACACAGGCTGGTTTAAAAAAAAAAAGGAGGGGGGAAATGGGAAAAAAAAAAACATAACTTTTACTTTAAATTTCTGAGTTCACTTTGCTGTCTCTAAAAGATGTCTTAAAAAAACAAATATTTGTTATCATTCTTACAAACAGTAGGTGTTGATAAGTAAGATTGATTGATGAGTTGAACTTTACTTAACTGAATGTATTGCATATTCTTTAGGCCCCTTGCATTGTATCAAACATTTGGAACAAAAAAAACATACACACATATATAAATGTACATAATTATAAAATGCTTATAATATATAATTATACTATATACAATCATATAGAAAGTGCGTGTGTGTATGATGCACCCTCAAGGGGCTCAGAGGGCACAGATAGACAAATCAATATCTATCAGTCTACCTATTTATCCATCTATCTGTCTGTCTATCTATCTATCTTTCTATGCTGTACAAGTCCCTTGAGGACAGAAGTATTGTTATTCACTCGTGTATCACTCCTGATACTTAGAAGTTATTTCCTGAAGAACTGAATTAATGAAGGAAGAAGGCAAGATTGAAACTGAATACTTTATATTCTCCATCTTATATTCTCTGTTCCTTTCTAGCACAAGTTACATTTTCACTTATATCTCAAATTCACTGTCCATGGCAGGATGGAGAGAAAAGGAGAGAAGAGAAGGGGTGAGGTGAGAGGAGGATAGGAGAGAGGAAGAGAGGAGGGAAGAGGAGAAGAAAAGAAAGGTAAAAGGGGGGAGTTGGAGGGAAGTGGAGAGGATAATAAATAAACAAGTAAATAAAATATAGATATATATTTATGTTTATATATACATGTATCTACACACAGATACGTAAGCATATATATTATACATAAATGTATATATATATATAAATGTGTGTATATGTGTGTATGTATATTTGCATATATTTCTGTATATATGTGTGTGTGTGTGTGCATAGACACAGTTTATTTCTTTGCATGCATTTTGTTTATCCTCAATACAACCTAATCTCTCCAGTAAGAGCATGCAATGGAGATGCCTTTTTACATCATATTCATAGCATTGTACTCTGAATAGAACTGTACCTTCAGCCTTCTTGAACTGAATTGGAGGTGTCTGACTGTCCAGGTTGGAGTCAAGGAAAGGAACCATACCTGGGAATATTGAAAGATGGAATTTGATATGATCACTAGTCTTTTATAAAAGCTATGGCTAATAGAAGCAAATTGATTTTTTTTTTTTGCCATTCCAAAAGTAATTTCACTTCCTTGAGAGAGAGCATGTCATACGGGAAAGAGAGCAGGATTTGGAGCCTATAGAACTATCTTCATACTTTACTTCTGCTACTTCTACTTGTTTGATACTAGGCAAATCATTTTCTCTCTTCAGACATTAATTTCCTGTTATGTAAAATAAGGAGGTAGATATAGATTAAGGTCCTAAACCTGAGGTCTACAAACCCCCAGAAGATCCATGAAAAGATTTTAGAGAGTGAGTGAATGTGTATGAGAGAAAATCCTAATTTTCACCATCTAACTGAAATGGAGCATTTTCTTCAATGATTAAAAGCATGATTCTGAGAAGAGGTCCATAGGCTTCATCAGATTGACTGCCAAAGAAGATGTCCCTCACACACACACACATACACACACACACGCACACATGTGAGCACACACACACACACACACACACAGGTCAAGAACCATTTGCACAGAAAATCTCCAAGGCTTTTTTTTACAGCTTCAGATCTATAAGCCTAAGAGACTTAGCTCCTGCAGCTGCAAAACAATGGGGGTGGGGTAGACTAGCTCATTTCTAAGATCCCTTCCAGGACAGGCATGCTATAATTCCTGGAATCAGCCCAGTCAAAGCCCTCCTCCTCATCCATGTAAAGTTGCCTTAATCAGTACATTTTAAGGAAATAATAATGCTGTCATCCTTAATGGGGAATAAAGTTCCTCCAGTCTTATCATCTGTCTCATTTTTTTTGCCAGTCAGATTGTAAATACTTCAGAAAGTCTGTGGTTTAGAGGTGGTTATTTTTTAAAAGCAAAGTGTCAGGGTAATTAATGAATAATTGGGCAAAGATAAATCTTGCAGAAAACAAATAACTCGATGAAGAAGAAAGCTGGTCAAAGGCAAGGAAGAGCACAGTTAATTGGAGCTCCCTGGGTGACAGAATTGACCCTATGATCCTGACACATCTAGGCAGGAGCTGTTCAGACGGCTCACTTAAGAAGCACAAGGGCTTCAACAACAACAACAAAAAGTTGTTTGTGTGGCTTTCCAAATTTACAAGGAAACAGTAAACACACACTTGCAAATGTGCGTGGGTGAACATAGTGAATGGCCTTCTATGAATAAAGAATAGTTAAATCATCCCTTTTGTATTTCTTTTCTCAACCTAATATTGTACATGCCTATATGTTAATCAGAAAATAGGACCACTTTAAGATGACATTGTCTTGGAATCCGATTACAACCAAAACCTTTATTCATCACCATCATCACTTCTCAACATTTACCACAAAGCAAATTCCAGACACTGTAGATTGACTTTCAAGGCCTTCTGATGTACCTGATGAGGGTTTGGGGTGAGGGGTGCTCGACACCCCAAAGTACCGACACACCGGGTCCTGCCGAAAGAATTCGACTCAAGCTTTCTCAGCCAAGGGAAAAGATAAAGTTTATTAAGAGTTAACCAAATAAGCCTGCCCCAAGAGATCCCACCCCTTGCGACGCCTGTAAGGAAAGCGGGCCAGACCAATCTGAGCTGGGTTGGATCTGACCACCTTCATGGAGGCAAGATGGAGATTATATACACAAAGGCTGTGGGAGGGATTGAGGGGTGGTCTGGGGTGACCAGAAGAGGGGTCTAGGGAGGGACTTAAGGATGAGGTCAGACTCCAGGGTGGGGGAAATAGCTGAAGGCTGTATGGAAATGACAGACCATAAAGGGCTAGGGTATAGATATTTTGATCAGGATTAAGGATGGGAAACAGGATTAAGGGTGGGAAACAGCTGGACAATAGAGGACTGGGCAAGGTAGGCATTTGGGCTTAATGGTTATAGCCTCAGGCCAAGGCCAGGTCGAGTGGGAAGATTCAAGGAGAGTTCAAGGGTTCGAGGGGTTCCCAGAGACTGTGCCCTCATCATACCCAAGTATACAAGAACATGGGTACCCAATGTACCATCTCAACATATTTCCCATGTCAAGAACAGAAAGAAACTGGACCTGTGATGTCAGAACTCTATGGACATCTGTGATGGAGAAATTATTTTCAAAAACCCAGTGACATCTTCTTTTTGCATCTCATAATCTTTGTTTCTAGGTAACTAGGAGCAACTGAGTTGCCCACAATCAACTAGAAAGTATCTACCTGTGACAAAACTTAAACTCAGCTTTCTCAGGTTACAAGGGCAGCTTTTTATTGATATCACTATGCCTCTTGTCCAATGATATTTTTTAACAAAACTTGATTATGGCTAGACCGATCTCCAAAGGTCTCCTCATCATGCTAGCTTTATTCCAATGAATTCCAAGAATACAAGCTCCTTGAGACCTCTGTTCATTTCATTTATGTCTTTGTATCCTCATCCCTTATCACTTTGGCTGGTACAAAGCAGATGCTTCATCAATCCTCACTGAAAGGTTGACTGATTGATGCCAGCCCATGTAAATTTCACAGTCTTCACAGAGAAGGATCTCCCATATTCTCCCCATTCAAATTGTATTAACCCATCCCTTTATTCATCAACTCAATAGACATTTAAATGTTTGATCTGAATGACCCTCTGGCTGTTTTTCAACATCTCTTCCTTTTATCAGCTAAACCACTTTGCAGGAGCCCATAAATGACTCCACTCCCTTTTTTCTCACTCATTTCTTAATGCTCTGTAGCAAGGAGGAGGTCATTGGTAGCTTTGCAGAGAGAAGTTTATTGAATGATGTAGATGGAAATTAGATATTGACCATTGTGACCCTGGACAAATCATTTAAACTTTCTCAGGCTTTGCTTTCTCATCTCCGATATGGTTAATTATTGGAGAACCTTCCCATAATTATTAGAACACCTCCCACTGATTCTGAATTTGAATCCAGATTCTAGAATACTAGGACTTCGAGCTCAGATAGTGTTTAGCTCTCACTTTACCAATGAAGATAAGAAAGCCTAAAATATTAAGGTGACTTTCCTAGGGTCACCTAGATCATATGTTACAAAGCTGGGATTTGAAATTATATACTTTTAATTCTTCTGACCCTAAATCAGTTTTACTTCCTTTTTCTCTAAACCCTTTCTCTATTTTTATCATACTTGTACCATGAATCAGATGATTTAGACCTTTCTTATATAATTCCATGTGCCTAAATATGGGAAGGGCTAAAGTGAGAACTCTCTCCACCGAGATTATTGTGACTCTGAGTCAGTATATAAATGCTAAAGAGTTTATCGAAGCACAAAGAGACTTATTTACACAAATAGGACCATAGGTGGTATATAGAGCAGATTTTCCTAAATCAAATCTTTCCACTCTTTGATGACAGATCCTCCTGTTTCCCTCACTAATTGACACAAGTGAGCAATCCATGGAAACCTCCAAGTAGATATGAAGAATACCTAACATTCTTATAGCTCTTTAAGGTTTGCAAATCACTTTACGTACATAATCTCATTTGATCCTCAAAACAACCTTTCAAAGTAGGTGTTATCATCATCCCCACTAACAGATAAGGAAACTGAGGCTCAAAGAAGCTCAAGTTTTTGCCCCAAGTCACATAACCACCAAGTTACTGAGGTGAGTTCCATAGGCAGGTCTTCCAAGCTCCAAGTACAACTCTATCCACTACAACACATAGCTAACTCATAAGAGAGCAGGACCTACATATTTTTCTTGGATAATATCCAAAGGACCCAGTTTAGGGAATTCAAATAAAAAAATATTGATTATTGTGGGTGCCTAGAAAGGAGCAGACTGTGAAAGGCAAACACTGTCTGCTGCCCAGTTCCCCTAAGGTTGAATTTGTTCTCAGCATCAAAGTGAGCTGAATTAAGGAAGGCTGAGTGGAGGTGAATTTACTCTTTCCATAATAATTATGTGTGCCAAAGATAATTAAGTGCACCAACTAATGGACTGCTCTCACGTCAGTTGTCTATTGCCCCAGGTGCAAGACATTATTTCATCCTTGTTCCGCTGAAGCTCTCCTGAAGAGGAAAATCAGAGCATCAAATTCCAAGAAGATAAGATTTTCTGGTCATCCCACTACCACAGGATTCTAAGAGTGCTCAGAATTTAGTGGGTAGAATAAGAATTCAACACCCCAGCCCCTGATGCTGAATGTGTGTGTGTGTGCGCGTGTGTGTGTGTGTGTGTGTGTGTGCGCATGTGTGTGTATGTGCGCGTGTGTGTGTGCGCGTGTGTGTGTGCGCGCGCGTGTGTTATAGAAGAATATATTCAGTTTGGAGGCCTCTGTCTTCCAGTACAGCACATTCCACCAAAGCCTCCTAGTGACCTACCCAAACTACGCAGCTGGGAAGTGTCAGAGTTCACTTTTAATTTCAGATCTTGGGACCTGAATTCTAGCCCCTCACTGTGTCTGGCATTCTAGCTCCTTGAAGTCAGAGACTTTTTTATTGTTTTCTTTTGTTTTGGTATTCATTGACATGACCAGTGACCACACAATGCTATCATGTATGGAATGCTCAATATGTTTCAAGGAAAATACAAAGGAGCTGTATTGTCAGGTTTACTGTTTATTCAGCAAATAGGCAAATATGGCAACAGATGGGAATAGGCAAGGTTGTGTATTCTGTACCAAGATGGAGAAACCCATACCCTGTCAGAAGAGCTGTGAATAGATCCAACCCTTCTGAAAGGCAGTATGGAATTAATGACAATACTCATTCAAGAAATCCTACTGCTGACCTTCTACACCCAAGGTCAAAGAGATTTTAAAAAAATCACCTTTACAAGAAAATATCAGTAACAGGAGTTTTATGGTAGCAAATAACTGGTAACAAAGCAGATGAACATTAAATGGAGAATTACTTTTGAAAATTGTAGGACATGAATGTAAAGGCAGATTTCTGCATGAAAAAAGAATGAAAAATTCATAGGACCACGGGCATATATACGAATTGTATAGAGTTGAAAAAATCAAGAAAATAGTGATTATAAGAAGCAAATATATTAATATATAAATATGTATAAGCAACTTAAATTATATATATACACATATCTATACATATTATATGTATACACATGTGTGTATGTATGTGCAACAATGTTACTTGCCACTACTGTGGCTGTGAAAGACCAGCAAAACCAGTACACAGGAGGGCTGCTAGCACAGGTTCTTTGATCTGCTTTACCAAGGAAAGCAATTTTAAGAAGCAAATGATATCACTTTAATTAAACCTACATATATCACTCACTTAGTTCAGGGAAAAAGTCAGCACCCTGAACTTCAGAGAAAACACAAACAAAAATTATAAGCAGAAACTATATAAACAGAGAAAATAATGTAAATCAGCAGAGAGGGCTTCTAACCATCCGTCCATAGCAATACATACATAATTAATAGAGAAAGAAGCACCAATATCTGGGTTTTCAAAGTGGGCGGGGGGCTCCTCAATGGCTACCCAGCGTCTCATCTGGCCCAATTGCAGGGACACTCTTCTGATGAGTGAGCACAAAGCAAAATGCTAACCTCAGAGTATATATATACTTCTTCAGGGTCAGAGGGCATGACAACAATATGACTCAAACTCACATGATTTAAGTTTTCTTGTGATAAAAGCAGGTCATCAAAGACTCATGATTCAATCAAAGGCAAAACTCAATTGTACCCGATGGCCTTAGTGCTGAGCAACACTCCAAAAACAGATGACACAAAATCCCACTGTACTTGCCATCACAGTGTGTGTATGTTTGTTGACTAGAATTGATTTGTATTTCCAGATCTTAGAAGCTAAAAGGACATATTGCTCATTGCAAGCTAATATGAAGTAGAATAGTAAACTCCACTTTGGAAGAAATTCTTTGAGAGGAGCCTTTCTTTAAAGAGCTTCTCTCAACTTACCAGTTAACTTTCCATTTCCATTCTCTGCTCTGCTGGGTTTGGACTCCATGGAGCATCACGCCTCCTCCAGGATAAGCTGATCCACTGAAATCTCATTGTCTTGTCATGCTGATTGAAAGAGTAGAGAAGATAGTGAGGCTGCTGACTTTGTACAGCCCTGCCTCACTTGAATCCAATTCACATGTAAATCAAGGGTATTAGGAGGGCAGAGTTTATAATCTCAAAGAGGATCATATATATGTCTGAAAGGTTTGGAACCGCTGGATATAAGAAATTCTCAAAGTAGGAGGCAGAAGAATCAAAGCATATATTTAGGCTCCACAGTAACCAGCCCATGAACCAGCATCCCCATTTTGACATATTGATCAAAAGCTTCCAGGCCCAATAAGTATGCCTCACAAGAGTAACCAGGAGGCCACAGAGAAGCATGATGGTGTACAGCAAAATCATATACATGCTTCCCCTCTATGGTAAAAAGATTACCCACTGGCCTCAAGTCCTTGTTCAGCTTCCTCCCGTAGGTCAGCTCTGCTACTGGCAGCTCCTGCTTCCGTTTCAGCTGTGGCTGTAGCTGTAGCAGCCTCTGGCTCCAACGGAAGCTGTTTTTGTATGCCAGGGAAAGCACAGGTTCTTTCAATCTGCTTAAGCAAGGTGAAGGGGTTGACCAAGAAAGCACAGGTTCTTTCGATCAGCTTAAGCAAGGTGAAGGGGTTGACCAAGAAAGCACAGGTTCTTTCGATCAGCTTAAGCAAGGGAAGCAAGGTGAAGGGGCCGACAAGCTTACTCCAGTCCAACGTACAAACAGCATTCAGTTCAGGGGAAAAAGCCAAACTAGTCAAGGGCACTTGTTGACTAAGTGCTAAGGAGCCCATTTTTGGTTACCAACACATCAAGACATCACCCTCCTTATATCATTGGTCCTCTTGAGAATAAAGGAGAAACAAAAATAATAACAGACAACTTCCAAGAAACTCCATTTTCCATCAGCAGATCTGTTTGGCTTTAGCTTCACATAATGATATACCTCCATCCTGAGTATCCTCTGGTGTTCCCCTCCCCATTTTCGAATTAATTTTGTGTATTTTTTTCTTAAACTCCACTGTAAGCCTCTTGAGGTCAGGGACTGTAATTTTTTTTTCTTATTTATATCTCTAGCACTTAGCACAGTGCTTGGTAGATGGTAGGCACCTAATGTTTATTGAGTTAAATTGAATTGAAATTGTCTAGTGGGTTGTTATAGGGTAGACAAGTTTGTTGTTGTAAATAATAACCTAGTTTCAGCCTAATTTCAGAACTATTCTATGACAAAATCCTATCCCCTACTCCTTTCCTGTGCTTTTTTCCCTGCTCTACTTCCCACATTCCAATCTTAGAGTACGAGAAGAGTCTTAACAATATGTCAAGATTGACTTGGCTTTGGTTTTGATACGTGCCTGTTATCCAATAGTTTTGTTGTCTGATACTGATCTGCAAAATGGGGATAATAATATCTCCTGTAAGATGGAGATGATGATACTATTAGGCACTTCAAATATAAGATGCTAATATGAAAACTGGGTTAGAAGAGGCAAACAGGTTGGGTGGCGTAGGAACTCATACGGTTTATTCCCTTAAATGAAGCAGAAGCTAGCAAACATGTACATACATGGAGCAAGAATGTGAATACTGAGTGTCTGATAAAAAGAATGAGAAGCTTTAACTGTGTTGTAGAACAATCCCAACAGAGGATGTCTGTGTCACTCAACTTTATGATCTCCATGTAAGTTTATCCATAGTATGAGAAAGGAATTTTCTTAATTGAATAGCTTGCAAACACAAGATAAGAGAGTTGACAAAGTGTCAGCTGAAAATACAACCCAGGATATCTGTGTTTCCCTTACTATTAGCATGCCATAACATAGTATATGTCCACAAAATATTAAGATAAGAAAAGTCTCATTATTCAAGGTAGTATCTGGCTAGGTTCCCTTGTCCTTGGTAGTCATTAACAGAAGAATGTTCTGGTCAGCTTCATCTGGCCTTGTTGATACAGTAAGAGGCATTCGCTGAGTTTTCTCAGATAACAAAGAAGGGAATATCTTTTAAACCAAGGTGCTGGGGGGAGGGGGGGCGGAGCCAAGATGGTGGCTGGAAAGCAGGGGCTAGTGTGAGCTCCCCGCCAAGTCCCTCCAAAAACATATAAAAAATGGCTCTGAACCAATTCTAGAACTACAGAACCCATAAAATAGCAGAGGGAAGCAGGGCTCCAGCCCAGGACAGCCTGGATAGTTGCTGTGTGAGGTCCTTCGCATACACAGCTGGGAGCGAAGCAGAGCAGACCAGAGACCAGCATGGGCCGCGTGGACCAACCAGACCAGGAGCCAGGTGGAGCGGGCCCTAGTACCCTAAATCAGTGAGCTGCAGCAGTTACCAGGCTTCTCGATCCACAAACACCAAAGACAACAGAGAAGGTTAGTGGGAAAAGCTGCTGGGGACAGGGGGATAGAGTTTGTGGTTCAGCCACCACCTTGGGGACAGCGAACATGGGGCAGCTACAGAACTACAGCTGCAGTTGCTTCTGGCCCCAGGCCCACCTGATGGGAGGAATTAATGGGCAGATCAGAGCAGGAGTGCAGAGCCTGCTGAAGATCTAAGTCCAGTCTGGGTTGGGGGTTCTTGGGGAATGAGGAGTGTTGGTGTGGCAGAGCTGGCTATAATAGCTCTGAAATCAATAGCGCATCCCCCAAAGCTTGGAACATAGTACTCTTTACAACAAGCAGTCATACCCCGCTGAAAAACTCAAGGGTCAAGTAAGTTGGCTGGGAACATGGCCAGGCAGCAAAAACGCACCCAGATTCAGTATCAGACTTTGGAATCTTTCATTGGTGACAAAGAAGACCAAAACATACAGCCTAAAGAAGTCAACAAAGTCAAAGAGCCTACAACAAAAGACTCCAAGAAAAACATGAACTGGTCTCAGGCCATGGAAGAGCTCAAAAAGGATTTGGAAAAGCAAGTTAGAGAAGTAGAGGAAAAATTGGGAAGAGAAATGAGAAGGATGCGAGAAAACCATGAAACACAAGTCAATGACTTGCTAAAGGAGACCCCCAAAAATACTGAAAAATGTACTGAAGAAAACAACACCTGAAAAAATAGACTAACTCAAATGGCAAAAGAGCTCCAAAAAGCCAATGAGCAGAAGAATGCCTTGAAAGGCAGAATTAGCCAAATGGAAAAGGAGGTCCAAAAGACCACTGAAGAAAATACTACCTTAAAAATTAGATTGGAGCAAGTGGAAGGTAGTGACTTTATGAGAAATCAAGATATTATAAAACAGAACCAAAGGAATGAAAAAGTGGAAGACAATGTGAAATATCTCATTGGAAAAACCACTGACCTGGAGAATAGATCCAGGAGAAATAATTTAAAAATTATTGGACTACCTGAAAGCCATGATCAAAAAAGAGCCTAGATATCATCTTTCAAGAAATTATCAAGGAGAACTGCCCTAATATTCTAGAGCCACAGGGCAAAATAGAAATTGAAAGAATCCATCGATCGCCTCCTCAAATAGATCCCAAAAAGAAATCTCCTAGGAATATTGTCGCCAAATTCCAGAGCTCCCAGATCAAGGAGAAAATACTGCAAGCAGCCAGAAAGAAACAATTTGAGTATTGTGGAAACACAATCAGAATAACCAAAGATCTAGCAGCTTCTACATTAAGAGATCGAAGGGCTTGGAATATGTTATTCCAGAGGTCAATGGAACTAGAATTAAAACCTAGAATCACCTACCCAGCAAAACTGAGTATCATGCTCCAAGGCAAAATATGGATTTTCAATAAAATAGAGGTCTTTCAAGCTTTCTCAGTGAAAAGACCAGAGCTGAATAGAAAATTTGACTTTCAAACACAAGAATCAAGAGAAGCATGAAAAGGTAATCAAGAAAAAGAACAAGAAAAAGAAATCTCAAGGGACTTACTAAAGTTGAACTGTTTTGTTTACATTCCTACATGGAAAGATGATGCGTTTGATCATGAGACTTCAGTATTAGGGTAGCTGAAGGGAATATGCATATATATGTTTGTGTATGTATATATATGTATATGTGTGTATGTATGTAGATTTGTTTGTATATATATATGTATATATAGAGAGAGAGAGAGAGAGTGAGAGAGGGCACAGGGTGAGTTGAAGATGAAGGGATGATATCTAAAAGAAATAAAATCAAATTAAGGGATGAGAGTGGAATATATTGAGAGAGGGAGAAAGGGAGAGATAGAATGGGGTATATTATCTCGCATAAAATTGGCAAGAAAAAGCAGTTCTGTAGGAAGAGAAGAGAAGGCAGGTGAAGGGGAATGAGTGAATCTTGCTCTCATCAGATTTGCCCGGAGGAGGGAATACCATGCACATTCAATTGGGTATCTTAGCCCACAGGAAAGAAGGAGGAAGAAAACAAAAAAAAGGGGGAGCAATAGAAGGGAGGGCAGATAGGGGGAAGAGGTAATCAAAAACAAACACTTTCAAAAAGGGACAGGGTCAAGGGAGAAAATTGAACAAAGGGGGATAGGTTAGGAAAGAGCAAAATACAGTTAATCTTTCACAACATGAGTATTATGTAAGGGTTATACATAATGATAAGCATGTGGCCTATGTTGAATTGCTTGCCTTCTTAGGGAGTGTGGGTGGGAAGGGAAGAGGGGAGAGAATTTAGAACTCAAAGTTTTAAAAACAGATGTTCAAAAACAACAAAAAAAATTTTTTGCATGCAACTAGAAAATAAGATACACAGGCAATGGGGTGTAGAAATTTATCTTGCCCTACAAGAAAGGAAGGGAAAAGGGGATGGGAGGGGAGTGGGGTGACAGAAGGGAGGGCTGACTGGGGAACACGGCAACCAGAATATACGCCATCTTGGAGTGGAGGGAGGGTAGAAATGGGGAGAAAATTTGTAATTCAAACTCTTGTGAAAATCAATGCTGAAAACTAAATATATTAAATAAATTATTTTAAAAAAAAAGAAGATAAGGAAGAAAAACAAAACAAAACAAAAAAAAAAGACCAAGGTGCTGCTTCTGGTAGATTAGTTCAGGATTTGGTCCTTTTGGGTTGATTCAAATGATCTTAAATGATTATCAAAGAGAAGAAAAATGCTAAGTATAGTTATATTAAAAATATCATATAGAATAGAAAGCTAACCCCAATGTCAAGAAGATTTCAATTCAAGTATTGCTTCTATCTCATGTATTATGAACATACGCTACTTAATTAACTTCATACTACTCCAAATAATTCTCTGATTAAAAATTGCAGAGAATGTCTTGACCTACATTGGCTGGGGGAATTTCTTCCTCTTCAACAAATGTTAATAAATCAGTTAGTCGGTCAATATATTAAAAAAAAAATTATTACTACTATGTTCCAGGCACTGTGCTAACTTCTGAGGATACATGCATGAAAAGGAAAATTCAACCCCTGCCCTCAAGGAACTTATAATCTAATGGAAGAGGCTACATGCAAACAATATGTATATATGGCTATATACAGGATAAATAGGAGATAATAACAGAAGGCAGAAGGAAAGAACTAGAATTTTGAGGAACTGGGAATAAAAAATAGGAGTAACAGGAACATAGGATGTGTTGTTAACATTATTGAAGGGAACTACAAATGCAGTGAGATCTCAAATAAATGAGTATCTTTTAATATATGACCATTATGAAGTGTGTGAAGCTTAAATGGGGCAAGGCTTTAAGCTAAAGGGAAAAAAAAAGACATTGGAGATGATAGAATTGCATGAAGTAGGAGCCACTCTTCAAGTTGGCAGGATTTTTTGAGCACCATTGACATCACATGACATATAAATGTTGGATGGTAAAGAGAGCTCATACTCAAATTCCATTCCATCATGTTCAAATTCCACCCTGGACACTTATTAACTTGGTGACTATGAGCAATCCAATCTCTGAGGCTCAATATTCTAATGAACAAAAAGATGCAGCTGGGTGTGATAATTTATTTATTTCACTTGTATCTTTTGTCTAGGTTTGGGTTCTTTAAAATTTATTTCCTTCAGTCCAACTCTAGAAAGTTAAAAAAAGGAAGGCATCCCAGAAAAGAAATGACCAAGAAATGAGGAAAAGTTCATTTATAAACAGAAGTGTTGCAATGGAAAGTGCTGCTTATAAATACATTTTTGAAAATGTTAAAAGCAGAATCTTGGCACAAGAGGCCAGTAGCCTGTAGTATTTTATCGACAAAGGGATTTTATGGGCAGGACAGATTCAAAGGGGCATATACAGTTTCCCTCTGCCAGAAGAATAACACAGTAGGATGGAACACATGCTGAGATTTCTGCATCATTTGCCTTAGGGAAGAAATGAGGGAAAAGAAAAAGAGGTGGAGAAGGGGGCATTCCTCAAGGCTGTCAAGGTATTTTAAACTTCAAAGCCTGGCAGCTCATCCAGGACAGATTGGGCACATCCTTCAGTTGTGAATAAAATAATGCAAGAGATAGGGGAGGTGCTGAGAAGATCTGAGTAACCAAAAACAAAAACAAAACACTCCTTTTGGAAGAAGATGAGGCACCTAGGACTAGAAGTCCTATTAATATCATATAGACTTATCTCTTCAGAAAGGATTGAAAAGAAGCCAAGATGGAGGATGATATTTTATAGCTAATCCTTTTATTCATAGGCATATTAGGAGACCTATACACATGTGGGAGAATCTTGGGATCACTTAATACAACCTTCATCCCCATCTCCCCTCACATAAAAACCTCTCTTGACATCCTAACCTTCCAAAATTACTCATTCCTTTGGAATAAGACATTAGAAGCCATGCAAAAAAAAAATGTTATACCACAGAGGCAAAACACGAATGCATTTTTGGTCAGTAATTTTCTAGTTTGAATTAGCACCTAGATTAGCATTAAGTACCTAGCAGGTCCTTAAGGGAATGCAATACAGAATGGGGTGGTTTTGTGAGGCAGACAAAGAAGTTATGGTAATGGGACGCTTAGTGGAGAGACTACTTTCAGACAATGTAGGAAAACATTTCCAGAAAAGAAATGACCAAGAAATGGGGAAAATATACTCTAGATACTACCGATATTCTAGGGGATGCTGAGAATCTAGAACACAGCTTGAGGGCTTATACAAAGCCAGGAGAAAGAGAAGGGAAATAATAAGAAGGGGAATGAGAAATAGAGATAACAAAAAATAAACTTCTATTTATTCATTCACTTATTTACTTATTATTTGCTCATTTACCTATCCATTTGACACCTTAGTCTATCCTTAGATTGAAAAAAATAATTAAATTCTAAATGCAGATAGTTCCCCAGGGAGAAATAAAAATGGTTATTTTAACATGAGTATTAAACATCTACCATGTGAAACAGGAAGTGCTACAGCTACAAATACAAAAATAAAAGACAGTACTTATCAGTGAGTCCTCACATTTATAAAGTGCTAAGTATGTGCAATCTTAAAGAGACTGGCTTCTTCTGGTGAGAAATTGTTAAATAGATTTAGAAATGACTTGGGAGAGGTATTTCCCAAATTACTGACTGATATGCTGTTGAATGAACATGTGTGTCTCAGACAAAATATTGGGTTGGTAGACTCTAAGTTTGAGCCAATAAAGTTGGTCTGCGGTAGTGCTAACACCATAATGTTTTGTATATAAACGAAGGGCAAGTCTGCACTTATCCATGCCAGTGTTGAATTCTAAATAACTTGCAAGAGTCAATCAATAGACATTTACCAAGCACCTGCTATGTGCCAGTCACTGTGCTAAACACTGAGGATAAAAAGAGGCAAAAGACAAGTCACTGCCCTCAAGGAACTAATTTAACCGGGAGAGACAATGTGCAAACAAATATGTATGAAGAAAGTTCTATAAGGGATGAATTGGTAATTAACAAAAGGAAAGCTTTAGAATTAAGACAAGTGGGGAAAGATACAAATTCAGTTGTGACTTAAGGGAAGCCAGAGAATTCGGTTGGTAGAAATGAGAAAGGAGCATTTTTCAGACATGAAAGGACAGTCAGGAAAAAAAAAAAATAAAGTCTGGAACCAATATCTGTACTGTCTTGTTTGTGGAATAGCCAGGAGGGTAGTATCACTGGATCAGAGTACATGGTGAGGGGTAAGATGTTAGAAGACTGGAAAGAATGGAGGGATCTAAATTATGAAGGGTTTTCAATGCCAAACAACATTTTGTATTGGTTCCTGTAGGCAATAGGGAGCCACTGGAGTTTATTGAGTAGAGGAGCGACATTGTTGATTTAGAAAATCACCTTAGTGGTTAAATGGAGGATGGACTAGAGCAGACAGAGACTAGAACAAGGTGGACCACTTGAACCAAGTATGGGCTATTGAAATAGCACAGGCACAAAGTGATAAAAGCTTTATTACAGTGATGGCAGTGTCAGAGGAGAACTGGGGTGGGATGTGAGAAATGTTATAGAGGTGAAAAAGACAAACTTTGGCAACAGATTAGATAAGGATGTGTGATGAGATAGTGAAGAATCAAAGATAACTCCTGGGTTGTGAACCTAAGGTCCTGTGAGGATGGTGTTTCTCTCTATAGTAACAGGGAAGGTAGAAGTTTAAAGAGAAAAGATAATTATTTCTGTTTTTTTCCACTTAATATTATTTTATTTTTTTCCAATTACATGTAAAGATAGTTTTAAACATTCACTTTTATAAGACTTGGAGTTCCAATTTTTTTTCTCCCTCCCTCCGCTCCCCTGTCCCCTAAGATGACATGCAATCTAATATAGGGGATGTATACACAATCATATTAAACATATTTCCACATTTGTCATGTTGTGGAATAAGAATCAGAAGAAAAGGGAAAAACCACAAGAAATAAAAAAAAGAGAAAACAGTATGTTTCAATCTGTATTCAGATTTCATTGTTCTTTCTCTGGACATCGATAGCATTTTCCATCATGAGTCTTTTGGAACTGTATCAGATCATTGTATTCTGAGAAGAGCTAAGTCTATCAAAGGTGGTCATCACACAATGTTGCTGTTACTATGTACAATGTCTTCTGGGTTCTGCCCACTTCATCAGTTCATATAAGTCTTTCCAGGGTTTTCTTTTTTTTTTTTTCTGAAATCCTCATGCTCACCATTTCTTATAAAACAATAATATTCCATTACATCGATTTACAACAACTTTTTTCAGCCATTCCCCAATGGATAGGCATCCCCTCAATTTCCAGTTCTTGGCCACCACAAAAAGAGATGCTAAAAACATTTTGGTACATGTGGGTCCATTTCCTTTTTTATTTAATTATTTATTTATTCAGACATTTATATATGTATTTGTTTGTTTGTGACGTAGTTTTGTGATATGGGATTTCGCTTAATATTTCTGAACCTCAATTTCCATATTTGAAAAATCTACCTTGTCGGGCTTGTGCGAGTGTAATAATGCACCAAGTGGATGTTAACTATAATCTATTTTGGTTTCAAAAGAAAACTTTAAGACAAACACTTCCATTCACCTCTTAGAGATGGGAAAATTGATATTCTGTGAGATTAAATGACTAACCATAGAATAACTTGATGTTCTTGGTAAGGTCATTTCTCTTCCTTGGACCTCAATTTCCCCATCTATAAGATGATAATGTTAAACTGCATGACCATCAATTCCTCATCTGGAGCCAACTCAGTGATTAGTTTTTTCCCCATGCATTCTGTGCCTGTCAAGTCTACTGACATTGTCTTTCTGTCTTGGTACCATGAGCTTCTTTCCCACCCTCCCATACCTACATGTGGACTGGTTTGGTTGCTACTGATTGTTTTTTTTTTCTTTGTATGTAGTGTCTATTGCAGGATCTTGGATCTCTAAGACTGTTTTACGGCATAGAAAGACTTGGGACTTGGTTCTGGGTTAGTCCAGTCAGGCCAGTAAGTAGACTAGGACAAAATCTGAATTGCTTACATGTCAGTCCCTGAATACCTGTGTAAAATATAGCATACTGAGTCTCTCCTCCATTTGGAGAAATAGAATATATGGTTATCTATGAAAAATAGTTTCATAATTTTGATTGTCTCCATCTGTGAACAGGGGTCAGTTTTTTTAAAAACTGGTGTTTTGACTGAGCCCATCTGCCCAATTCCCATAATGTCTAGTGATTAGAGTGACTGATCTGGGCTCAAATTCTGTCTTTAACACATTACTAGCAGTGTGATCACAACCTACATAAATATCAGTTTCTCCATCTGTAAGATGGGAGTGATAATGCCTGCAATATCTAACACACAGGATAATGATGAGGTTCAAATAATACAGGCTGTACCAAAAGTCCCAGTGCAACTTTAAGAGTTAATTGCTTATTAAAGTTATTAAATATATGTAATATTCAAAATGTTACAATTTCCAAACTTTTATGTGTCATATAATTTTAAGTTATTACAATGTATCCAAATCAAAGTATATTTACTAAATGAAATATTAGTAAAAGACATAACACAGCCAAACTGGTTACAAAGATAGGATCTGACAAAATGTGATTAAATTACACAGCACAGTGGTACATGATAATAAACAGTTTTAATTCCCATGTATGTTCACATTTATCCTTTACAGGAATTTCCCTTCCACTTTGGCCCATCTGTTTCCCTTAATAATTGCTTTGCTAATTGCTTGAGTTTTGGCTTATAGCTTTCAAGAAGTATAAAAAAGCCACATAGCACAGATGACACCTTCACAGTTCATAACAAAGGCTCCGGTGACAACTGAGCTCATCACCCTCTGCCTCTCACCCTTGGAACACTGGAGGAAGTGGGCACATCATTTCATTAATTTTGGAATCAGAAGGCTGGAAAGTTATCACTGATGGGCAAGGCATGCTCAGGAATCACCAAGGATTTGAATATGAGAGACAGACACTTTGAAAATGAGAGAGAGAGAGAGAGAGAGAGAGAGAGAGAGAGAGAGAGAGAGAGAGAGAGAGAGAGAGAAACATACTGGTGGCATTCATAACTCATATATAAGACAGTTTAAAATATATAACAATTGATTAGAAAAAAAGAACCATGGCCAATGGGACCAATGAACATTTTTAAATGACATTTCTTTAAGAAATAAGCTTTGGAATTTAGTGGAGATTTTGTGGAGCAAATTATAAAATAGGCAATACATGTTTTATTTTAATCTTTTTGTTTGTTTCCTTTCTTCTGTGCTAACTCCTTTTACAACCTAGTCTTTCTAGGTGCCCAGTACTCTCACCCTAACCCAGGTGCCTTCCGGCAATTGCAAAATTTAAAAAAAAGAGCATCATCATCATAATAATATTTTCACATTATTGTGTTAAAGTAATCCACAACCCTTCTGGGTGTATTTTAATTTGAAAGGTGAATTGAGGGAGATGAGGATTTGGATAATTTCTCAAACAAACTATTGATAATGACTTGGGAAAATTTTGTAGATACGGAGAAAAATGTTAAAAATAGTTTTGACGGGGTGTATGAATATTTAATATTGTGGAAAACTGAGAAAACATCTTCCAACACACAAAAAATATATCATCTTTGCCTTTTCCGCCCTCGCCTTCCTTTTTCTTCCCTTCCCTCCCCTCCTCTTCCTCTCCCTTTTTGCTCACCTCCCTTCTCCTTGCTTCTCCTCTCCTCCCTTTCTTTCCCTTCCCTCCTCTCCCTTCACCTTCTCTTTCCTTTCTACTGTTTCTCCAATGAGTTACACTAGCAAATCTGTTTTTATCTTTGGATATGCCTTAAACATAAATCTAGACTTATGATTGAGTTCAACCGATCCGTTTCATACAGGCAATATAAGAAAAGATTAGCAAAACAGAAGTATATCTGAAGACAATCTTGGGGTCTTAGTGATCTTCCAACTTAAGTCAACAGTCTCAGCCACAAAATTAAATGCAATCTCATTCTGCTTAAATGAGAGAAAGGAACTAGGAGTAAAGAGATGGTTTTGTTTTACCTGCTGAGTTGGGAGCGCACACGGCATTTTATGTTCATTTCTGGACAACACATAGTAGAAAGAAGATAAATAAACTAATGGAGACACAGAGGATGGCAACTGGGTTATTGGCAAAATTCAGTTCGTGTCTTATATCCAGACTGATTGACTCAATTTTTTCCACAGTCAAGCATAACCTGGGAATATATAGACAAAGCTTTCTTTCTTCAAGCCGTATCTGCTTATCAGTTCATATTTATGCTTTTTGCTCTGATGATTTCCCAATTCTTCTTTCAACTAATCATGTCATTGTACCTTCAACACTTCACCGATTCAACGGAGTATCTTTTAGCTTAGGAGCTTCAAAATGGGTTTCCTTGTGAGTCCCGGTGGAATATTAAATTGGGTACATCTGTTCCACAATCCATGGACCAAACTCTGACCTACAGCCTTATATGTAAGTGATGTGGACACCTGATTCCTGTACCAAATGTTTACAGGACACTTAAGGCTTACCTGTCCAGCAAAATACATTATTCAGTTGTTTTTCAATCATATCTAATTCTTCATGACCCCATTTTGGGGTTTTCTTTGCAAAGACACCAGAGTGGTTTCCCATTTCCTTCTTTAGTTCATTTTACAGATGAGGAAACGAAGGTAAACAGGGTTAAGTGACATTCCCACGGCCACACAGCTAGTGTCAGAGTGCCAGACCAAATTTGAACTCAAGAAGAAGAGTCTTCCTGACTCCAGGCCTAGTAATCTATCCACTCTGCCACCTAAGTGCCCAACCAAAACATGTCTCCACCTCTTTCCTGAAAATCCACAATTAGAGTTTCCTTTCTCTCTCTCATTCTCTCTCTCTCTCTCTCTCTCTCTCTCTCTCTCTCTCTCTCCCCGTATATCTGTCTATCAATCTATCTAGCTGTCTATCTATCTTTTTGTGTGTGTGCGTGTGTGTATATGTGTATGTGTGTATACACATGTTTTGGGAAACACAGAGAATTGTTAAGATGCCTTATATCTAGATATAACGATTATCTTCATCCTTTAAAGAGTCACCATATGCCAGACATAACAAGGACCAAGCAACATCATACAATTCACTTTTTGATACTAAGGATCATAGAGTTAGAGGCAAAATGGAACTCAAAGGTCACCCCTCCTGAGTCCCTCCTTTTAAAGATGAGAACCCTAAGGCCCCTTGAGGTAAAGTGACTTACCCAAAGTTGTACAGATGGTATTGTTGTAGAGCTTGTATTACAACTGAAATTATCTGCCTAATCTAGTGTTCTTTCCATTATATTGTCATGGTAAAAACACAGGACCTAAATAAAACCACTTACAATAACTGGTCAGAAATGAATTCAGAGACTTCTGGTACTAGGAGGAGTCAACAGTAGCATTTCTTCAGGGAAACCCAAGGAATATGCTCCAAAAATTTCCTGACTCACTCTTATATTAAAAAACAAAAACAACTTTATAAGCTAAGGTGAACAGTTTGCTATACTGCAGGAAATCTTTAACTCTTCTTGCAAAGAAGTAGAAAGTGTCTCCTGTTGTTTAAGGCTGGCGCTGTAATTGGAACATTCTATCTCTTCTAGAATTGGTTGGAATAATTTTTGTTTTCTCTGTACTCACCTTTGCTGAGTAAACTGGGACAAGGCTGAATTCAATCCAGATTCTTTCTTATGCTATATTGAATTAGAGTTCTAAAATGGAGTTATTGATGTCAGAAGAGGAAAAATGAAGGGCTCCTTTCCTTGTCTCCATGGTACCATGAAGCTTCCTTTAAGATACAAGTACCTCTGGTGGTTTGTTACTTGTTTAGGGAACTCATTTGTCTTCCCAAGGCCCCTGTTACCTTCTCTCTAAATGGAAGGGCATAAATGATATGACTGATGTAGAGGAGTATAAATAGAAGATGATTTCAGGTGTTGTGAATACCCCTCCCCCCAGAGTTTTCAGGTGTTAATTATCAATTTATTAATTAAACTAGCAAATAAGCAACAAATTGATGGTCAATGAATTCTCTGAGTAACCAAAGATGCTAAGTAACACTCTGAAACACCTTAAATCAGATGTGTTCTTTCTAATAAGGTATTTGGCTGACAAGTGGAATTTGACCCTGATTGTTGAACATTTAATGAGTTGGGCTAAAAGTCTTCAGTTCCTTCTCTTCAGAATGTTGCTTGATCACAAGATTCAGACGTCTCAAAGCCTCTGGACAGGGGAAGTCATTTCCATCTGATCCTTTCTGGGTAGTTTTCTCCTTCATGAGTTTAGGCTCACCCTAAATTCTAATAGAGGAGATCAAGGTCAGTAGTTCCTTCCCACATGGGAAGAACTCATCCAGACTAGATTTTCCTTATGCTATAGACAGAGATCAGATTTCTCAGTTGGGTGAGGTCCAAACCAACCTAGTTTATGAGCAGGTGCCTTAGGGGCTAGAAGTAATAATATCACTCAATTATGCCCTGGAGAGACTGATTTTTTTTCAGGAGTTGGGTCTTAACAAAAATAGGAGTAAAAGAATGGATCACAAATTATTAAGTAGTTATTAATATGAGTATAATGTTAATTTATCTCACTGGGTCTCGTCAAGTGTAAAATACCATGAACCAGAAATTTTAGGATCTTGAAATAGTATTTCATTGAATGTATCAAACATATATCAAAATTATTTTTTCTCATCGATTCTGCCACGCAGGAGGTCGGGGTCAGTTTCTTATGGATTAAAACAAAATGACAAAAAAAAAGTACATTTGCACTTTAAGTTACCCCCGATATATAAACACACACACACACACACACACACACACACACACACACACACATACACACACCTTCTTCATTTGGATATCGTCTTGAGAAATGCACCAGGAGTGAAGGAATGATAGCACAGGTAGCTTCGTCTTACAATGGAAATACATTTTAATCACTGGTTGGCTTCATAAACAATGAAAATCAGATTCAATTTAGTTTAAAATATACAAGTTTTAAGTGAGAACATTTTCTACACTTAGCTCAAGTTGAAAACAAAAGTTAATGTGATTTAGCACCTAAATTTATTAAGGAAGAGAAAATCAGTTAAAATTGTTTTTCCCCCTCAAGAAGTCCCTATAGATACTTTTAAAATTTTTAATTTAGTATGTGTATAAATGTAATAATGGTTGTGGAATTAGCATTCTCCTGGAATCCCATTACTGTTTTTAGACTATGGCATTTCCCTTATCAATCAACAATTTTTTTTATGCTTTGGGGTCCAATCAATGAGAATTTTCAGCAAATTCAGATCCTAGAAAACATTATATATATGCAAAACCTAAGAATTTTCTCCCTCTTTTCTCAGAGTCTGGTTCATCATCTTTTTTGATATCCCAATGCCCGTTCTCCTCTTAGAGCATTTCAATATATACGTTGATTTTTTTCTGAATTATCCTAACTTCCTAGTTAATCAATATATCAACTCCCATTCTCTACCCCTCATTTTACCTCAGCTCTGCATAGAGATGGACAGATTCTTGATCTGGCCATCAAGCATGTGTACCACTTCTATATTGAAGAATTATAAAATTCTGTTAATTTTATGGCTAAGCTTTTTGTCATTCCATTTCAATTAATGCCTTCCTCTTCCAAACCTTGTTCCTTATTGTCACCATGACTTTCAATTCTTCTTACTGTCATTGCTTTCTAAGGTCATCACCCATGGTCTGGCTGCATGATATTCTTCATTCCACATCTGGACCTCTTGATGAACCATTCTACTCATTCTACTCTCCAACCTCTTTCTTCCTTGTCCTATTATCCCTTATACCTTGCCAAATCTCATCATTTTACTGCTTTGCTCCTGTTCAAATGCTGGAGAAAATAGATTGAGGAAATCATGAAACCAAGCATACTGAGTCTGCTACAAATTTATGTTATCTAACCTCAAGCAGGCCCCTCACAGGCAGCAAGACTCTTTTCCAATAGCGAGTGATGCAAACCTTCCACTTTATCCTCATGGTTCCCATACAATCCTCTCCACCTTTTTAGGTGAAGATATCATCTTTTATACTTCCACCTACATACACACACATATACAAACTATATATATATATATACACACATATACATATACATATATACACACATATATATACATATATACATGTATATACATATATACATATATATACATATATATATATATATATATTTAGCACAACTTTCTTCACCCCTTCTCGCCTTACATTCCCTATCTCCTGACAAAATAATAAAATTCTTTATCTTTTCCCCCAAACCTTCCCTTCTTTGTAACTTCCCTATTACTGTAGGGTTAGAGTTCACCACCATACTACCAGTGACCAAGATATGTAATCTCCTTGTCATTCTCTGCTCCTTCCTATCATCCACCTCATATTTGCAATCCATTCCTAAATTTCCATTTCTACCTTTATAATATATTTCAGACATATCACTTTATGTACATTTGGAGATGAAGCCGTTTCAAGCTAATCACCTCTTTCCTGGATTATTGACATATTCTTATAACTTGTTTCCCTGCCTTAAGTCTCTTCCCTACAGTCTATTCTCGACTCAGCTGCCATGGTGATTTGTCTAAACTGTAGATTCAACTGTCAAGTCTGTGCACAATAAGCTTTAGTCATTCTGCATTTTGAGAGGAAAAATAAAATTAAATTCTCCCCTTTGGCAATGAAATCTCTTTATCCCTTGGCCCCTTTCTACTTATCTAGACTTTTTTTTTTCACTTTAGTTCCCTCCATTCATTCTGTGATTCTACTCCATTGACCTTCTTGTTGTTGGTGTCTAGTCATTTTTCAGTCATGCCCAACTTGTCATGACTCCAATTGTGGTTTTCTTTGCATGGATACTGGAGTGGTTAGTCATTTCCCTCTAGAGTTCAATGAGCAAGCTGAGACAAAGAGAGTTAAGTGGAGCTAGTAAACATCTGAGGCTGGATGTAAAGTCCCAAAGAGGAGTCTGAGTGCTCTATTCTTTGTGTCATCTAACTGCCCTTTGATCTATTTTTGGTTCCTGTTATTAGTGTTCAGGTCAGGGAGATTTAGGGGCTAAGGGATGATCAGGATTACAAAATACTGACACACACAGGGTCCTGCCAAATGAATTCAACTCAAGCCTTCTTACAGCCAAGGAAAAAGTTTCTTAAAGATTTGCCATATTGGGCAGACTCTTAAGGAGCCTGAGCATTCGCATTGCTTGTATTGACAAGCTGGCCAGAACAATCTGACCCAGATGGAGTCTCAGCTAGATTGAATTTAAGTGCCTTCATGGAGGCAAGATGAGACTTCTATACAGAAAGACTGTGTGGGGCGGGGAATCTAGGGCTGGTTCTGGGGTGATGGGAGGAGTGGTTTAGGGTGGGTCTTGAGGAGGAGTCTAAGGAAGATCTTGATAGGACTGAGGTGACTAGAGGTCAGACTCCAGAAACCAAGAAAATGGAATTTTGATGGGATCCAGGGTGGGAAGTTGCTAGAGACAATCCGGAGGTAACAGAGGTTTGGGCATAATGATAATGAAAGGCTTATGGCCTCAGGCAAATGCCTCAGCAATTGGGAAGATTCAAAGTGGATTCAGGAGGGTTCCCAGATTCAATACCCCATCATTCCCCCCTCAAATAAATGGGACCCAAATTCTTTTGGGGTAACTGGCTAAGGTCTCAGCTTCTGAAACTGCTTCCTCCTAGGCAGGGGTGTAAAACTGCCCTTGCCTCCATTAATCCCATTCGAGTGTTACATAGCCAGAGCAGTCATCTGGAAATTCATGGTGTGGAGCCTGGAGGAGACAAACCTGGGAAGGAACTTAAGCAAACAAGGACCAAACAGGCAGAATAGGAATATAGAGAAAGGACAATTTCCCTCATGTAAAAGATAATTTCCCTGGAGGAAATTAAAGATGACTATTTCATACCTATCTCTCCTAACCACTTGTTCTGTGTGCCACACTACTTCAGGGTTCAGAAGTGTGTAACACACCTGAAAAAATAGGTCAGTGGTATGTAAGGACAAGGCTTGATATTTGGTGAGCCTGTGGCTAGCCAGTCACTTGTGGCCCTCTGCTTCCAGGATGCTCTGAACTTGGTGCAGAGTTACAACTTCCAAGGTCTGGTCATCTAGAGGTTCAGAAGCTTCCTCAATTAAAATGTAAAATGGAGTCTAACTGTTTTGAAAAATAGGCAACTGGCCTGGAGTCAATCCTAAGGGCCAGATTAAGACACCTAAAGCCTGTCTTCCCCTTTCATCAACATACGTAGTGAAAAGTTTTTCTAGATTAGGTAAAGCTAATGCTGGAGTGGTGGTCAATTTAGTTTTCAAAATTTCAAAAGCTTTAGTGTGGTCAGGGCCCCACTCTAGAGGAAGTGAGTCAGGAGCTTGAGTAGCAATTAATGTTTGCAGTCTCTCCCAGGCCTTGGACTTAAGGGGAGCACTCTAGGGTCTTGGAGGAAAACTATGGCTGGGCTGGCAGAAGTAACTCACCAGGAATTCCCTGACCCTAAACAATTTGCTCAACCATCTCCCATACTTCAGGAGGACACAGGGAGGTCTGATGAACAGAGGGAAAAAGTAGATGGGAGGCTTAACTAGAGAAAGTTGGCTCCCACTTTCACCATCAGGTCCCTTCCCAACAAGGGGGCAAGGCCAGAGGAGAGCATAAGGAAGGAATGTGCAAACAACAGATCCTTAAGTGGTGGGGGGAGAGGGAGGAGGGTATGTATGGAGACATCCCTTAGTTTCCCCTTCAATGCCTTGACCTGATGGGTCAAGAGGTGAGTAGGCCCATTGTAAATAGTTAAAACAGAGAACATAGCCATGATAAAGTGAGTACCTTACCTTCAGCCTCAATTTTTCCCCAGGGTTGGCAAGAGATGAAGAAAGTGGGAGCTCTGCTAAGCCCCAGGCTCCTCCATCTTGAGAAGACAGGAGGACAGGGTACTGGGGGCAGCTCCACCACCTTTCCAACCTTGAGGACAATCCTTCCTCCAGTGTCCCTCCTGGACATATGTTGAGCATGGTAAGGGGGCGCCCCGGAGGGGTGCTCCTTGGGTCTTTTCCTGGCCATGGCAGCAGCCAAGAATTGAGCATGTCCTCAGTCTCTAGCTCTTTCCCTGTGTTCTATTTATTTTGCTGCAACTTGGTCCCTGTGGTCAAAGACTCCAAAGGCTGTATCCAGTAATTGGGACTAAGGTGTTTGGGGACATATTGCCAATTTCTGAAGTTTCCTCCTAATATCTGGGGAAGACTGACTAGTGAAATATATACTAAAGATTGCTGCACTTTCTATAGAGTCAGGATCTAAATTCATATATTCCTTGATAGCTTCTACTAGCCAGTCTTAGGAAAGGGCAGGGTTTTCCTTTTCTCCCTGAGTAGTTTCCCTAACTTTCTGAAAATTTATTTGCCTTTGAAATGCCATTCTTAGACCTTCTATCTGGCAAATTACCATATGGTCTCTCTTTCCCCTGTCCTAACTCTTTTGATATTCCCATCCAGGGTCAGTAATGGGAACAGCAGCTGTTCCTGGGGGATATTTTGTGGAGTCATCGCTAGCAAAACTCTCCCTAAATTTTTGGGCTCGTTCCCAGATTCTCCTCTTTTCCTCAGCGGTACAACAGGTGGAGGAGAGGGTATGCAAATCACCCCCCAAAAGCTTGAATTGTAGGGACAGATCCCTAAAACCCTCAATAAATTTAATGGGGTCTTAAGAGTATCTCCCCACTTTCTCTTTAAATTGAATGAGATCTGAAATGGAGAACAGCACATGTACTCCAATTGTCCCACTAGGTGAGGCAGGAACTTCTCTCAGGGGAAAAAGCCTTGAAGGGACCATGGGGACAGGGGGCTGGAGAGAGAGATAGAAAGTCTCACTTCCTGTGAGGGAGGGGCTGGCTGAACTGGATCAGACTGCAAGGCAGGGGGATATGGCTGGCAAGGGAAAAGCTCAGCTGGCAACTTGAGGAGGGGAAGGGGTTAGAGAGGGAAGTATCCCAGAGATTGTGGTAGAGGTGGGCCCTAAGGCCTGGACCTGAGTGGTCACCATCTCAGAGAGAGGGACCAGGGGAGGAGATGCTGCTGTGGGGGCAAGGCTAAGGTCACAACCTGAGTAGTGGTCACCTCTGGGCTAGGGCCCATGGTGGTAGATACTGCAGGGCTTGCAGTAGTGGCATGACTGGAGGCCAGAATTTGAGTATGGGTGGGTGGACGGGCTAAGGGAAGAGATGCCTTGGTGAGACCTGTGGATGGGATCTGAGCAGGAGTTACTGAGGGGAGAGGGGCCATGGGAAGAGATGAAGGGTAGGAGATATGGAAGATGAATGAGGCAGGAAATGAGGGGTAGACTAGAGGAAAAGGGCAGGGAAACCAAGGGAAAGAATGGGTGGCCAAAAAGGGGTGAGCATGGAAAACAGGGGTACTTGGGAAGGTTGGGGAGCAGCAGGAGGTGCTGGGGCCAAAGCCCTGGGGGCCATAAGAATGGGGTCATCTAAAATGTTCTGTTGACCCCCATTGCCCCTTTGTGGGGCAGCTCAAGCCACAAGCATTTTACAATCTTTTCTGAGGAAGGAGTTCTGAGAGAGCTTGACAAAGGCCATCATATAGTAAACTTCTATCCATGTTTCTTCTCTACCACAGTATAATTCTAAGTGCAAGAGAGTATTACGTTTTAAAGTCCCCAAAACAGGCCATGCTTCATGGCCTTTTAAATAATACTGAGGCCAAACAGTGTTGCAAAAGAACACCAGCTTTTTCTATTTAAGTTCTTTAAAGAAATTAGATTTTTACCAATTTCATAAAAGACAACCCAAAGTCGAACTTTTGAGAATTAGAAAGGATTGACGCATCATAAGAGTGGGGGCTGGAAGTCCCCTCCTCCATAAAGGAAGATTTGGGAGTAAGTATCAAAAAACAAACAGAACAAAAGACAAAAAGACATCCTCCTAGCTGTCTGACCTAAAGGGACTGATGAGGGCACAGTAATGATGAGGGCACAGTCTCTGGGAACCCCTTTGAACTCTCCTTGAATCTTCCAACTAGATCTGGCCTTCCTCTAAGGCTATAAGCCTTACATTATCATTAGGCCCAAATCTCTACCTAGCCTAGCCCTTTATTGTTCAGTTACTTCCCACCCTTGATACTATCAATATCCATCCCTTCAGCTACTTCCTACCCTTAATCCCATTCTCTTGGTTCCTGGAGTCTGACTTCATCCTGGTGCCATCAAGCTCCTCCTTAGATTCCTCTTTCAGACCCTCCCTAAACCCCTCCTCTAGTCACCCCAGACCACCCCTCAATCCCTCCCACAATCTTTGTGTATATAAGTCTCATCTTGCCTCCATGAATGTGCTCAGATTCAATCTAGCTCAGTAGATTGAATCTGGCCTGCTTATGAAAACAGGCGTCACAAAGGGTGGGATTTCTTAAGACAACCTGTGAGAAATGTGGTTTTGTGAGCCCTTGGAGGACCTCAAGCTACTGTTTTGAAAGACTCCAGCACCCTCCCGGGAAAGGGAGATAAAAAGAGACTCCAAGCCATCAACTTCCAGAAGACTGCCCAGCCCCTGTACCCCTTGAATGGAACCCATCCAGATAGGGACAGCTCTACGCCCCTTTGCCAGCAGGAAGCAATTTCAGAAGCTGAGACCTTCATCCCTGACCCCAAAAGAATTTGGGTCCTATTTGTTTGAGGGGGGGAATGATGAGGGCACAGTCTGTTACCCCAGCCCTTTATGGTCTGTCATTTCCATATAGCCTTCAGCTATTTCCCCCACCCTGGAGTCTGACCTCATCCCAGTCCCTTCAGGCTCCTCCTTAGACTCCTCCTTAAGTCCTTCCCTAGACCCCTCCTCTGGCCACCCCAGACCACCCCTCAATCCCTCCCACAACCTTTGTGTATATAATCTCCATCTTGCCTCCATGAAGGTGATCAGATCCAATCTAACTCAGATTGGTCTGGCCCACTTTCCTTACAGGCATTGCAAGGGGTGGGATGTCTTCGGGGCAGGCCTATGTGGCTAACTCTTAATAAACCGGGATTTTGATGGGATCAAGAGTGGGTAGTGGCCAGAGGCAATCTGGAGATGACCGAGATTTGGGCATAATAGTAATTATGGAAGGCTTATGGCCTCAGGGAAATGCCTCATCAAGTGAGAAGATTCAAGGTGGGTTCAAGGAGGTTCCCAGATTCTGTGCCCCACCATTAGAACACTTTGTGTCCCTGTCATAATTATCTATTTATAGGTTACTTTATTCAGGCCGTTCTTCATGGCTAGAATGCTCTGCCTTCTCACTTCTTACTCAGTTTTCCTGGCATCCCTCAAGACTCAATTCCAATCCTGACCTTAAGCAAGCATCCCCCTCTCCAACTGCCCATCACCTATTCTGTATGCTGTGTACCTTGAGGTTTGTATGTTTTCTCCATTAGAATGTAAAGACCATATTTTTGGCCTTGTAGCAAGGCCTTAATAAATGCTTGCTGTGGAGATCCAGGGAGGTCCTAAGGGGTTTCATTGTTTTCTTTATTAAGCTAAACACAGGCATTCATGGCCCTCTATTCAAATGTGTTTCCATTGTCATTATTAATGAATTTCCTACCAAAGCAGCTTAAAGTCCTAGAATAATGGGAAGAATAGAGGATTTGGAGTTCAAAATCCTGGGTGGAATCCCAGATATGTATTAGTCACATTTTTTTGACCTCCACCCTGACCCTAAATTTCTGGGTATAGAATTTAATCTCCCAGCATCCCACACAATTCTTTCAGACTGTAAATTGCAGAGAAGTTCCAGATCTCTCCTAATAGACTTCAGCAGGGAGTTTCCTTGCCACAGTTTCCCTATACCAAGGATAGGGTTCAAAAAGAGGCCACTATTTCCCTCTGGAGCTCAATTTCCTCATTGGTAAAAGGAGGTCATTCCTAGTCACTTAATGTTTGAAGAACATAAGCTGTGAGTTCCCTTACGACTATGACTATGAAACTGTGATTTTCTGGCTATGTGACCTTTAAGGACCCTTTGAAAACTAAATACATTTTCACACTTTAAGCAAAGCTCAGATAGACATGCCACTTACTGCCTGCTTGATTTTAAGGCAAGGTATTTAACCTGTCCTAGCTTCAGTTTCCTGATCTGTAAAGGGTCAGACTAAACCACTGAATTATTCTCCGTTCTAACTCAACAGTCCCACTGGCAAAGGACACCTTGTTTGACTGTTGAAAGGATGTCTTGATTGATGAGGCAAAATTCTGGGAAAAGACAATTAAAAGAAGCATGTTAAAAATTAATCAAGGTAGTAAGACAATGGTAGTAACATGTAGCTGATCGCTGAAGACCAGCAGTGGCTTCACTGTGGGGCCAACTTCTATGGGTAACTTTAAGACAGTTTACACAGTTCCACCTCAGTGGAAGAGGTTGAGCTCTTGCATCTCAATTCCTCTCCAAGGCAGTAAGGACATGTCAGTTTTCAGGTGGGGGTATTTGACAAAGAGAAGGTAATGCAAAAAGCTGCAAACTTTGTCTCCTTCCCCAACAGAGCCTTCCCCAACCAGATTCATAAGTAGGGATGGGAACAACGGATCTCTGAGTCAATAGAACTTTGAATACACCTGTAGACTCTGACAGATACTTGGTAGGGCTCAGGAGAGCTGAATGAATGAAGGATATGTAATACATCCTATTAAATCTACAGGTCTATCATTAATTTTAAATGTTTGAGAAAATACTCAAGTAGTAAAGAATCAGTAAATTAGTTTTTTTGTTTATTTTATCTTGTTGAAATTTTGACAAAATTTTTAATATAATAATTAATATAATGACAGAAAATTATTAGTATCAATTGTAATATGGGCAACCTAAATATCTTAGTCATCATGACCAAGTCAAAATTCTGGTAATGTCCTTACATTCTTGCCCTTAAGATAATAATATTAAGTTGAGCTGAAACATACCCTACATCCCCCCACTCAGGGATGCTGCCTTATGGGGAGCCCAGCTCAAGCTGGATCTCAGTGTCTAGTGTCCTTGACCCCTTCCATTAGGATTCATGGCACAAAGGACAAAACAGCCAGAATGAAATATGAAATGACTTTCCTTAACCAGATTGCCAAGGGCTACTGTGGTCTCATGACCAGGCCTTGCTACTTCGTACTTGTTAAACCTGAAAATTTGGTTGAAGGAAACAACAGAGCTAGGTGATAGAAAAATCCATGTTGTTTATTATTTTCCCTTAAAGCATAGCGGAGCTAGCTTACTTGTACGTACAAGGAGTCAGAGTATAAACTCTGGCTGCCTGAACAAAGCAATGAGAAAACTTATATACGTTATTTTAGCAGAGCTAGCAAGCCTGTATGACCTCATTTTTATGACCCCCATGTATGTTTAACCATGATACAAGAAGAGGATTTTCCTTAATGGAATAGATTGTAAATACAACAGATTAGATAGTTGACAGAGTGTCAATTGGAATTACTACCCCAGGATCTCTGTGTTTAATTGGCCATTAACATTCCACAACATAGTATATGCCCATAAAATATTAAGATAAGGAAAAGTCACATAATTCAAGATAGTGTCTGGGGTCAAGGTTTTCACCCTTAATGGCCATGGACAGAGCAAGGAATGCTCCATGTGGATTTTGTTGATATAAGATAGAGATATCCCTGAGCTCACTCAGAGAACAAATAGACTGTTAGGATCAGGCTTTTCTTCTGGTTAAGCAGTTCAGGCCCTGAGTCTTATTGAAATTACAAAAAGATATAAAATAGTATAATATTTTCCACATACTGCATCCTCCCCCTCTCTGATAGGGTTATGGGATTCATGCTGGACCCCTAAAAAGAAAAGACCTTGTCTTTGAAAGCAACACAGTCCCTGAATTTTCCCATACATTTCAGTAGCATCCAGCCCACCCCAACCCATCTTGATTACTTGATTAGTCTACTTGCCACTCCTTAATCCCATCCAGATCCCCTCTCTGTTACCTCTGGACCACCCCTGGTTACTTGCCACTCTTCAATCCCATTCAGAATTTCCCAGTCTTTTTCATTATAAAAGTAACAATCTTACCTGTATTAAATCATGCAGATTGTTAGAATCAATCCTGTTTGTATTGGTGTCACAAATAATGCATATTTACTGGAAATCTTGCCTGCCCAACTGGTGTATAATTAAACCTCACTACTTTGACTGGAAGGCTTGAGTGGTCAAATTCTTCCAAGGCAGATCCACTCTCTGTCCTTGCACTTTGGGGTTCCTAGCATTGCAAACAACAACATACCCTCCAAAATCTATAAACAAACAAACAAAAGCTTTTTCATGAGTCTTTTTGGTGGGAAATCCAATGGACATGCCCTAAAATGGTAGGTCTATTATCCTCCTCCCTCTGTTAAAGAGACTTTATTCCTCAACTTATGGTTTTGATTTATTTGAGGACTCAAAGCGTTCTCTTTTTTTATTTTTTATGTTTTATTTTTAGTTTACATCACTCAGTTCCACAAGTTTTTCAGTTCCAAATTTTATCTCCCTCCCTCTCCTCCAGCCTCTCTCCCATGATGGCATGTAATCCAATACATGTTCTACATATACCTTCACATTGAAATTCATTTACATAATAGTCCATTTGTAAAGAAGAGTTATAACCAATGGAATGAATCATGAAAAAAAAAGAAACAAAACCAAAAGAGAAGGGAAAAAAAGGGAGCAAATAGTTTCCCTCAACATGCATTCAGACTCTATAGTTCTCTCTCTGTTTGCACATAACTTTTACCATCATGAACCTTTTGGAGCTCTCTTTGAATCCTGCATTGATGAGAAGAGCCAAGTCTAACAAAGTTAGTCCTTACAGATACCACATGTCTGTAATCATGTTTAATGTTCTCTTGGTTCCGCTGCCCTCACTCAGCATCAGTTAATATAAGTCTTTCCAGGTTATTATGAAGTCTGTATCTTCCTTATTTCTTATAGAACAATAGTATTCCATTACATTCGTATACCATAATGTCTTTAGCCATTCCCCAATTGATGGGTATCCCCTTGATTTCCAATTCTTTGCCACCACAAAAAGAGCTGCTATAAATATTTTTGTACATACTGGTCTATTTCCCTCATGTGTGATCTTTTGGGAGAGAGCCCTAGAACTTCTATTGCTGGATCAAAGGGTAAGAACATTTTTATAGCCCTTTGGGCATAGTTTCAAATTCCTCTCCAGAATCGGCTGGATCAGTTCACAACTTCACCAAAAATGTAACAATGTTCCAATTTTCACACATTCTCTCCAGAATTTATCATTTTCCTGTTTTGTCATGTTAGCCAATCTGACAGGAGAGATAGATATGGTACCTAAGAGTGGTTTTGATTTGCAGTTTCCTAATTAATAGTGATTTAGAGCATTTTTTCATTTGACTATATATATCTTTATTTTTTTCCTCTAAAAACCACCTGTTCATATTCTTCGACCATTTCTCAATGGAGAAATGACTTGTATTCTTATAAATTTGACTCTGATCCCTGTATATGTTAGATATGAGACCTTTATCAGAGATACATTTTGTAAAGATTCCCAATTTTCTGGGTCCCTCCTAATCTTTGTTGCATTGGCTTTGTTTGTAGAAAAACTTTTAAATTTAACATAGTCAAAATTATCCATTTTGCATTTTGTAACAGCTTCTATATCTTTTTTGGTCATGAATTGTTCCCTTCTCCATGAATCTGACAGGAAAACTATTCCTTGCTCTCCCAAATTGTTTCTAGTATCAGCCTTTATAAATAAATCAGGAATCCATTTTGACTTTATGCCTAGCCTCTGCCATACTTTTTTTTTCCAATTTTCCCAGCAGTTTTTGTGAAATAGTGAATTTTTATCCCAGAAGGTAGACTCTTTGGGTTTACCAAAAGTAGATTGCTATAGTCATTGACTCCTGCGTCTTTTGTACCTAATCTATTCCACTGATCTACCAATCTATTTCTTAGCCAGTTCCAAGTAGTTTTGATGACTATTGCTTTATAATACAGTTTAATATCTGATATAACTAGGCCACCTTCTCTAGCATTTCTTTTCATTAATTCACTTGATATTCTGGACCTTTTGTTCTTCCAGATGAATTTTGTTATTATTTCTCCAGCTCTGTAAAATGATTTTTTGGTAGTTTGATTGATATGGCACTGAAAATAAATTAATTATGGTAGAATTGTCATTTTTATTATATTAGTTTGGCGTAACCATGAGCAACCGATGTTTTTCCACTTATTTAAATCTGACTTTATTTGTCTGAAAAGTGTTTTGTAATTGTGTCCTTTGTCTTGGCAGATAGACTCCCAAATATTTTATAGTTTCCACAATAATTTTAAATGGATTTTCTCTTTTTGTCTCTTGCTTTGGGGCTTTGTTAGTAATATATAGGAATGCCGAGTATTTATGTGTGTTTATTTTATATCCTGAAACTTTGCTAAAGTTATTTATTATTTCAAGTAGTTTTTTACTTGATTATCTAGGATTCTCTAAATATATCATCATTTCATCTGCAAAGAGGGATAACTTCATTTCTTCTTTGCCTGTTCTAATTCCTTCAATTTCTGTTTCTTCTCCTATTGCTCAAGCTAACATTTCTAGTAGCAAATTGAATAATGAGGATGATAATAGACATCCTTGTCTCACCCCCGGTCTTTTTAGGAATGCATCTTGCTTATCTCCATTACATATAAAGCTTGCTGATAGTTTTAGGTAGATGCTGTTTGTGATTTCAAGGAAGACTTTGTTTATTCCTATGCTTTCTAGTGTTTTGAATAGGAATGGCTGTTGTATTTTGTCAAAAGTTTTTTCTGCATCTATTGAGATAATCATATGGTTTCTACTAGTTTTGTTGTTGATATCATCAATTATGCTGGTAGCTTTCCTAATATTGAACTGTCCTTGCTTTCCTGGAATAAATCCTACCTGGTTATAGTGTATTATTTGGTTTTCTTCATTTTTTTTAATCAAATTGACCAAAGGTTTATCAATTTTGTTGGTTTTCTCATAAGAGCAGCTCTTTTATAAAATAAATTTATTAGCGCAATAGTTTTCTGGATTGCAATTTTATTAATCTCTCCTTTGATTTTCAGTTTTTCTAATTTTCTATTTTATTGGGGATTTTCAATTTGTTTTTTTTCCAGCTTTTTCAGTTACATGCCCAATTCCTTGATCTCCTTTTTCTCTATTTTATTCACATAAGCATTTACAGACATAAAACTTCCCCTAAGAAATGCTTCTATTGCATCCCATAAGTTTTGGTATGTTGTCTCATTATTGTCATTCTCTTGAATGAAGTTATTGATTGTTTCTATGACTTGTGCTTTGACACACTCATTCTTTCAGATTAGAAAATTTAGTTTCCAATTAATTTTTAGTGTATCTTTCAATGGTCCTTTTTTTTTAAAAATAATTTCTATTGCATCATGATCTGAAAAGGATGTATTGACTATTTCTGCTTTTCTGCACTGGATTGTGAAGTTTGTATGGCCTAGTATATGGTCAATTTTTGTGTATGTGTTGTGTACCACTAAGAATAAAGGTATATTCTTTTCTATCCTTATTCAGTTTTCTCCAGAGTTCTATCATATCTAACTTTTTTCTAAAAATTCTTTCCACTTCAGTAACTTCTTTCTTGTTTATTCTGAGATTAGATTTATCAAGTTCAGAGAGAGGGAGGTTGAAGTCCCCCACTAGTATAGTTTTTAATGCTTGTTTCTTCCTGTAACCCCTTTAACTTCTCTTATAAGAATTTGGATGCTATACCATTTGGTGCATATGTGTTAAGTAATGATAGTATTTCGTTGTCTATGGTGCCTTCTTAAGCATTTCATCATTTTTACTTTTTTAAAGATTTGCTCTCATGATTGAATTTCTTTTTCCATTTTGTCTTTTACCTCTCCAATTTGTTTTTTTTTTTTCAAATTCTCCTTCAGTTTTTCCAGTTATTATTATTTTTTTTTTGGTCTTGAGATCAGTTCACATTCACATTTGGTGTTCCAGATGTAGGTATGGTGTTAATGCTGCCTTCTTCTGAATTGGTATTTTGATCTTCCCTGTCTCCATAATAAGAATCAATGGTCCTTGCTTTTCTGGATTGCTTCTTCATGGTGGTTATCTTTTTCCAGGCTTTTAAAGTGGATCTCTGCTCCTGTGGCACAGGGGGCTCTGTCTCAAGCTTCTTGTGCTGGGATCTGGGAGCCTGGTTGCTGGCGTTGTGTGCTGTGGCCTATGGTTTTATCAGCTAGAGGCTATATAATGCTGCCACTCACCTGGTGCTGAGTTGGAGCTGGCCAGTGTGTGCAAAGGTCGAGGCCAGGTCATGTCTTTCTGAGTTTCCCCTGGTTTACACTGAAGCTCCTGGTGTGAGGTGTGGGGGAGGGGTTGTCTGGCTCTTGGAAGTCTATTCCCTTATGGCTGCACTATAGCATGGGTAGTCTCAGCAGTTGTCTTTTGCTGCTGCCTGCCACTTCCCCTGGCTGTGGGAAAGGAATGTCGGGGGGTCTTCGTGTTGGCAGTTCCTGGCTCCACCTCCATGGAGCTCAGGAACTCCCAGCGGTTTGCTGAGGTGGGCCCTGCTGGGATGCCTCCCTTTCTGCACTGTTCTCCTTGTGCCACCATAAGAGAGGCCCATCTCCCCAGCCCCCGGAGCTAACAGTGTGCTGAAACCCTACTTCTTGCTCTTTTATTCTAAAGTTTTTCCCAGGCCAGTATTCTGTGGGTTATTTCAGGTGTGGGAGGGATAAGAGCTTCTATGTTTTACTAGGTCACCATGGCTCCCAGATGTTTGAGAAGGTGAATTTAATACCTTTGGTCTGTGTCCTGAAAGTGTCAGGAGTAGTTGCTGCTGCAGCCATAGGTTCTTCACTGCTGTCTCACCTAGCTCTGACAGACTCCCATCCTGCCCTGGGAGGCCGCCGGCTCACCACTGCAGCTGTTAATTCAGACCCTGGCCTGCTCCTGCTCCTACTCCTACTCTGGTATGGTTGTTCCACAAGCTCAGTTCTATCCCAGCCTGTTCTCCTGGCTGGGTTCTGCTGCTGTTCCCACCCTGGTGTGGTCAGATGTAGTTCCAAGCTCTTCCTGACTTGATGCTTTCAAGAGCTTAAGGTCATTGATGTCCCATGATGTCATTGGTCCTCTTTGAAAATGAAGGAGGAACAACAATATTCTTCAACTATGGCTTGGATGCTTGTTGACTTAGTGAATTGCCCATGATTACACACCATATGTACTGGCATAACTTAAACCCATCTCCCTGCCTCCAAAGAGAACTGACTATCCATTATACCATATTATCTCATTCCATGTCATATACAACTAATAACAATAACGATGATGATGATGATGATGATGATGATGATGATGGTGACAATGATGATGATAATGATACAGGAGCTTAATTAGTGTGAGCATTTCCTCCAGTGCAGATGACAAGTCCTCTATGTCTTAATAGGCTTGGGTTCATTTTATAGTTTTTGTTTTGGCTTGGATTCGTGAATGACTAGCTGGCAGCAAATATTCTCCAGCTACCAGATTTCTAATAATGAAGTGAAAAATGGGAGACCCACAGTATCTTGCTGATATGATAGAACAAAACTTTTTAGCTTTGTAGAATCTCCTAGAATTTACTTTCTACTCTCATTACACAATTTTAATCCCTCCCCCTTGAGATATTGTGACACAATGGATAAATTGTTAGACTTGAAGGCAGGAAGAACTGAGTTCAAATCTTGTCCCTGATGCTTATTAGCCATGTGGTCATGGACAATATCCTCTCTGAATATCACTTTACTCATATGTAAAGTTAGGTTAATAGTAACTATATTCTCTCTTCCTTACATGTGAGGCTCAAGTGACTTTATGCTTGTAAAGGACATTTCAAAGTTTAAAGCACAAAATGCAAGAAAATGGTTCTTGTTATTGTGACTAGAAAAGGCATTGGAAAAGGACCAAGTTACATTTATATTTTGTACTTTATAGGTGTCCTGCCAAATAGGTACATCTTCCTTATAGAAATCCTAAAATGTAATGACAGGATCACAAAATCTCAGGGTCAGAAGAGATCAAAAATTAGCTCCCTATTCCAACCTGTCCATGAATAAGACTCCCTTTTGTACTATACTCACCAAATGATCAGCCTGTCTTTCCCTGAAGATCTTCATTGTGGAGGAATCTATCAACCCAAACCTCTAGAAAAAGCCTATTTCTTGTTAAAGTTAATGCTAATGACTAGGAAGTTTATCCTTTCAATAAGCTCAAATCTGACTCTACAAATTAGAAAACTGATGCTCAGGGATATGTGAAGACTTTGTCTAAGGTCAGAAAATCATCATGTAAAATAGTATTTATATAGTGCTGTGAGTTTGGAAAATGCTTTATAAATGTTATCATACTCTTCACCAACAGCTTGGGAGGTTCTATGATTTTCTTCATATTATAGATGAGGAAACTAAGGCTGAGAAAGGGTAAGTATTCAGAATCCCTCAGCTAGTAAATGTCCAGGTCACATAAGAAGGTTAGTAACAGAACTGTGATTTGAGATCATGTTTCCATTAACATAAGGCTCCAGACTTTTTAGTAAATGGAGAATAATGGTATCTAAGAAGCCTGAATGCTAATAAGTAAGCAAACAAAATAACAAATAAACAACTAAATAGATAAATAGATGAATAAATAATGTATGATGATGATGATGATATACCTTTCTGGAGGAAATAATTTTCTCTGCCTTAATAAATTGAAGGTTCCTTCCAATCTCAATAGTGTGCAGTTCTTCCTTCCTTCTTTCCTTCCTTCCTTCCTTCCTTCTTTCCTTCCTTCCTTCCTTCCTTCTTTCCTTCCTTCCTTTCTTTCTTTCTTTCTTTCTTTCTTTCTTTCTTTCTTCCTTCCTTCCTTTCTTTCTTATTTCTTTTTCAATTTCTTTCCATTTTAATTTACAGAATAAAACAAGTATTTCCATGTTATGAACAATTTGCTAATCCTTTTAAATATAGAATAAAGTTACCATGTTTTTTTTTTCCTTTTCCACTCCCTCACCCTAGAGATGACTACCATTACACAATCATACACACACATATAAGTGTGTGTGTAAAACCTTTCTATACACACTTCTTTTTATCAGTTCCTTCTCTAGATTCAGATAGAATATTCCTTCCTATGTCCTTTGTAGTTAATTGGATATTTACAATAGCTTTAATGACTTATTCCCTCAAAGAGTTTCTTAAACAATATTGCTGTTGCTGTATACAATATTCTCTTGGTTCTGCTCATTTCACCCTTCATTGTTTCCTCAAGTTTATCCACACTTTTCTAAGATTGTCAAGGTCATCATTTCACATAGCACAGTAGTGTTCCATCAAAACCATATACTGCAATTTATTCAGTTATTCCCCAATTGATGGACATCCATATTCTTATATATTTGACAAAAGTCTTTATGTATTTGAAATATTAGTCTTTTATCTTATAGAGTGTCTATCATGGTCTAAGTTCTAAGAAACCAGGAGTAAGATTCAGAAGTGAACATAGTTCAGTATTAGCCTGCCCTGTTTTCAAATGAGTGTGATTGCATATGTATAGCCTGGTGGGGTATCCTAAATTAGGCATGAATATTCATGGAAATGAAATGCAAATAAGAGTGTAGTCCAGATACCCACACCTGAGATTCATTGGATCCTATTTTTTTTATGACTAAGTCTCTGTCATTTTATCCTCCAGAGAACAGAGTTTAACGAGATTTGGAATTTCCACCAGTCCAATTTTACCAGCCTACTTTAGTCAGTGATAGCAAATAAGGTGGCCTGGTAGTTGGAGCTCTGTAGTGCTCACAGAATTAGGCATACGGCCAGCAAAGACCCAAGCCTGAGTCAGCTGGTGCCATCCACTTCTGCTGTGGTATTGCAGCCTCAGGTAAATGACACCAGATGCTTCTTTCTCATCTGCCAGGCCTCTTTATTTCTCAGATGAGGGGAAATGAAAAGGAGTGTATGGGACTCCATCTTCCAGAAGCCCATGCTGGTCTCTCTCACCTAAGTGCTTTGCAAATTGATTTTTTTTTTCAGATGAGTCAGTCCTCCTTGACTTCAATAGCATTTCTGTCTGTCTGGGAGTTCTCTGTTCAGAGGGCTTGAAATAATTACCCTTTACCTGAAAGGCACCCTTTAAATCTCTGATATACAGTATATAGGTTTTTAAATGATCAGGATAAATTGGAAAACCATGACAGAGTGGAAATTCTGCAGGAGGTAGTGCCCCTCCTAATTCGAGTAAGAGAGAAATAGGGCTGAAAGGAAACCATCCTTTGAGGAACTCAGGCATTGGGCTATATCCTGGGAATATAGACCTAAAGAGAACTTGTGCGCCCATTACTCTATTTTACAGATGAACAAAATGATACCCACGTGGCAACATTACATACCTAAGGTCATACAGGTTGCATGATGTAGACATGGGAACTGAACCCAACCACTCTAGCCCCCATATTAAGAGTTCTTTCCACTGTAGCCTGGTGACTTTCAAAGCCTGGCTCTGAGATTGTGAGAACTGTCCAATTCTTTAACTGAAAGGAGTCTTCTAGAACAAAACAGCATTTCTAGCCTAGCCCTCTCCCTTCCTCTTTTTCCTTTCCTTCCCTTTGCCTGTCATCTCCCCTCCTCTTAGGGCCAGCTGCCTTAAGATTTTTCAAATCCTTTTACATATAGCAAAACCTTGGCACACCTGATCCTCCCAACTAGGTTAGGTGGAACTAGGGCAACATTTCACATCAAAAGCTGGGCTCTGTTACTTATAGAGCCAGTGATTACTTAAAGTCTGAGTTTGAGCAAATCACTTAACTTTTCTTTATCTCCCTGACTCATCTGTAAAATGGGGAGGTGATCCTAGAGTCAGTCACTTTCGCCCCTTTGAAGACTGAATCTATGATACTGTGAATGCTGCAATATGGATTGTATTTTCATCCTCATTTTGTAGATGTGGGAAAGGAAGATCATAGATGTTAGATTGTGTATGTATAGTAATACAATAAGTAAGTGTTCAAGCCACAGTTTGAAACCACATTTGTTTGTTTGTTTGTTTGTTTTTTCCTGACTTTATGACCAATACAATCATCACTAGGTTATATAACTGTCAAATGGTAGATGACGTATGGATAGGGCCAAATGTATCTGAACAGTGACAATCTAATAGCCTTCAGTAGGAGGAAAGCCAGAAGAAATTTTAGGGATCTTCAGAGGGAAGAAGGAAAAGGGTAACATTTCTCTTCTTTGATCAATGTAAAAATCTATTTTTTTGGTTGTTTGGATTTGATTCATTCTACTTAGATAATTAACTAGGATTTCTCCTTTCCCTTCTACACACACTTCTGGTAGGCGTTGATAAGATTACTAGCTGGGGCATAATTGAATTGGCAGTTTGATGTGATGCCCCACACCAACTTCTAGACTGTTTTCCTCTAAATTCACTGAGCTGTCAGCTGACTTCAAACTTTTTTCATTAGGAATCCTCATCAAAATCATTTCTCCACATAATAATGAAGGCACTTTTCATCTTCAAAGGCCTTTATAAGAACTAATGAACAAAGCCTCAAAACAGCTCTGTGAGGCTACAGAGATCCCCAGGGATTCAATTCCCTTTTAATGACCTGCAGGTGAGGCTGAAGCATATGTGATGAATTGAATATGAGGGACTCCAGCATCGAGACCCACTCCGTACTGTGGGGGTGATGGCAACTGCCTATAGAGTAAAACAGGCATTTGTATCAAGGAAAAAAAGAGGTCAAATACATGAAAACTCTATGGAGGGGAGAATTGGAAACAAGTGGTTTCCTTATTGATTAGAGAAAGCATTACAAATTGTGATACATAGATATAATGAAATATTATAGTTCTGGAAGAAATGACAAATCTGAGGAAGTCAGAGACTCTTATGAAACACTGCAGAAATAAAGAGCAGAACCACCATAAGAATGATATGTACATAAATAATAAAAGATAAAAAAGATAAAAAGACATGAAATCCCAGCTGAACTCAAATTTTACCAAACAATCTAAATTTGGTCAAAGAGTGATTGAGAAACTCTTCTTCCAAGGAGGAGAAACTGAGGCTGGTGACCTTGCACAGCCCTCCTTCACTCAAATCAAAGTCAACTGCAAGTCATGTCACCATTTCCCTGATGTCATGGTCCTCTTCAAGAATGAAGGACAAATACACAAAAGATAATGTAGATATTTAAAAGACATCTTTGTTTTTTATGAAGGAAAAAATGCCATGATGCTCTTATCCTGGTCTTTCTCTCCTCATGTCATGATTAACTCCCACAGCCAGCCATCAAAAAGTTATTAATTTCATCTTCAGTGGTGCAACATATCCTTTTCATTTTCTCATCAATTCCTTTAACCTCTTTCTCTTCCTTTTACTCAAAGAACCTTAAATATCAAGAAAACAGTTGTTAAATAAGTCCCAATAGCTTGAAAGCATTTAGGTAATGATAGTGAACAATCCACATTTCAAAAGGCTATAGAATCTTCCATATATGCCCAACTCAATAGAGTAGAGGTTTTTTCTCTCCCAATAGAAGTAAATGCTTGTTGATGGATTGACTTCTTTAGGTCATTTAACATTTTGGGGGTACCAAATAAAAAGCATATTATACGTCTTAGTGTTTCTCTAACTAGCTCATGTTCTTTTCTGATCTCATATAGCCTGGATTATGGTTTTACTTCATGTCATGTGAATAGCTTACTTATGATAAATTATAAAATGCAGTAGATTACTTTGGCCCAGCCTATGTTATCTCTATCATCACATACTATGTATGATGGGGTGCTTGGGTGCCTGTGCTTGGATTCCAGTTCCAAAATCACATCCAATTCCAAAATTACATCTCTCCCTAGCCTCAAAACACTGTCTAAGGCAGTTTCTTTCTAGCAAAACAGGGCAGCATGCCCTAGCAAACACTTATCTCTCTTCCTCATATAGTAGCCAGGTGTACCTATAGAATTTATCAGTTTGAACCAATGGTGTACTGGCTGAACTGTCTGTGTACTGGGTCATAGAGATATTTACTACTCACTGACCTATCATGTGGATGCTAGACCTAGGCATATGTATACTCCCTTACATTTATCTTGTCTAACAAGACATCGATGGGATCAACCTGAGTATTTCCACGTCAGCCCTGACCCTTGTTGATTTAGTGATGTTTCAGGCCTAAAACCTCTCCCCCACGCATCTCTCCCTTGAGCTATTTCCCAGTGAAGGCTGGCTAAAGTATCTGTGCAATAGATACAAAAAGTACACTTTCCTGTAAGAACTGACCACTCCCTAGTCCCACCCTGAATCACCTAATTAACATATTTGGCACATATTTTACTATAGAATAAAATATACAAACTTTACCTGCACCCTTCCAAGGTTGCGGGTTCCCTAAAACCTCTTGCCTGCTTAAAAGCATAACAATAAATCTTTGCCATCTTGATTTAAAGAATGTTAAAGTCTGCAAAGTCATTCCAGATGGCCTTGACCCTCTCCAGGACTCTGGTCCTTGAGGGGCACTCCCCCTCAAGGACCCTGTCTGGGAACTCCAGTCTTGGGGTTCCTGGACTTCATCTCAACCTCGACATGATTCTTCTCAGATTGAGGAATTACAGTTATATAGGGTCACTGGAAGAATGTAAATATTAAAAAAATATATAAGATTTTATGTTTGGGAGCTGCTGGGATAATTAATCTGCTCTAACATTTCCAAAATGTAATCCCTGCCAGCATCTTCTTTTAATTCATTTCTATGTACAAATCCTTAGGATATACATTGATTCATTTCTAATGCTAACACAGAGAACACATGAAGCTATTATCTGCCTGGTTCTAATCTAACATGTGATGCTTTGGAAAACTATCCAGTTATGTGTAGTGATTAAGTAGTTGAAATTATGTCATGTTACGAAGTCTTCTAAACGCCTTCAGGGACAGAAAAAACTGATAACTAAAAAGGAATTGAATCATAACTGAGTACACATACAAAGGGGATGTTGCTTTCCTGTCAATCTCACTTTCTTCCTGGTGGACTGCTGTGAACTACCAGATTGGGGTGGGGGGCTACGATGTAGGGGGAAGTGCTATTTTTAGAGGAAGGGAAAACAAAGTCCACAAGTAATCAATAATGGACCCTATTGTAATTTACAAGGTCATTGGGGCCCTATGGTAAATCACAATGGTCCCTAGGGAAACATTTAAAATATCATGAAGCTGAGGGGTAAATCAAGAATACTAGCTCTGAGAGTCACTTTCTCCATTCCTGGGGCACTCGTGAAATTCTTCTTAGGTGCCACTCACCTCTGGCTTCCAAGAATTAGTTTCTTTCTAGAATCCACAGCCAGCACATTTCTCCATCATCAGGGGTAAAGATTCCCATAGGCACTCCTTAGGTAACTAATTTTTTCTATGTCCTTTTCCGGGTGATCCCTCTGCCAATGGTCCTTGACACCACCTCTAGTAGATATTGCTTTGGTGGAAACTCTGATGAAGCATCCAAACTTTAAAAATTTATAAGATGCTAACTTGGTCTATTGTTTCTCTGGATAGTCTGCTGCCTATAATTAGGGAAGAATAAGCACAAAAGACTAAGAGGCCCCATGTGCTCTTGGGCACACGACCATTCAGTGCCGTGAGGGAGATTGCTTCTCCTCCCCCTACCAGCTGCTCAAAAGAGTTGTGCCTCACTTGATGCCCATAAGGAAAATAGAGTAAGTGATCACCTTTGTCATTTTGTAGGCAAATTCAATTCCAGTTCATCATCACCTACTAATGCTTCTGTCCTGGCTCCGTATCCAACTGAAAGACATTCATCGAGTGCCAGCCTTTCAATCAATAATAGGCTAAAACCAACTCCCCAATGTACTTATATTAGAAACCAAGCTGGGAGCATGGCCAGTGTAGCATATTAAGAAGTGAAAATTTTAGAGTGCCCTAAGGTTTGGGTCCTTATTGGGCAGCCTATGTATTACACAGCTATCTCCCCTTTTCATTTCTCAGATATAGACATAGACATAGATAAAGATATAGATACAGATATAGGTAAAGATGTAGACATAGGTATAGACATAGACATAGATGATATAGATTGTCCTCAGGGCTTTATCTTTAGCTTTCTCATATTCTCTCTCTCTGTTCTCCCCTCAATGAATGTGTACACACACACACACATGCACGCACATTCATGAGCCATTTTCCTGGGGCTGACATTTGAAGTTGGGATGGCAGTGGTGGAGTGGGTGATGAATTAATCAGGGAAGAGAATGGATAGTATGAAGTAGAGAGGGCTGAGACTGTAGCCTTGAGGAATACCTATATTTTGGGCATAAGAGGAAAAAGAGAAGCAAATGAGACTGAGGAAGAATGATAAGACAGGTAAGAAGTTAGTCAAAAGCATAGTAGAATCATCCAGTAAAAAAAAAAAAAGATGTGTTGGTGATCAAGTGTATCAGAACTTCCATAAATTATCCTAACTCATCAACAAGAAGGATGCGCTATTTATTTACTCATTCATTCATGCATGCATGCATTTATTTATTCATTTATTTATTCATCCATTCATTCATTCACTTATTTATCTATTTATTTATTTATTTGTTTGTTTGTTTGTTGAGGAGAGAAGGCAGGGCAATTGGGTGACTTGCCTAAGGTCACACAGCTAGTAAATGTGTCAAGTGTCTGAGGCCAAATTTGAACTCAGGTCCTCCTGACTCCAGGGCCAGCACTCTACTCACTGTGCCACCTAGCTGCCTTGATGAGTTATTTATTAAAGGACATATGAAGGAAGATGCTTCCTGCATCCAGAGAAGGAACTGATAAGTAGAACTATGTATAGAATTATTTACACACACACACACACACACACGTGCATGTGCGTGTACATACATGCATTTTTTTTCTAATGTTAGCCAGTTTTGGGGGGGAGAGGTGGGGGAGGAGAAAGGATAAAAAATAAATTTATATGATAACTTTTTCATATATTTGGAAGGAATAGTGAGTTATACATAATGTGCAATCATCTTTTTTATTGCTGTTGTTGTTGTATAAGAAATGATTGTTTTATTCCATGAATTAAAATGACATAAATAAAATAACATAAAAATGAATTCTTTAGTGACCATGGAAAGAATAGTTTCAGCAGAATGGGCATTACACATCAAACTTCAAGAGTCTGAGGAGTGAGTTTTCAGTAGGGATGTGGAGGCAATAATTGTAGAAAATACTTCCAGAAGTTTATTAGTAAAGAAAAAAAGATGTAAAGTATCATTTGAGAGCTCAAAGACACCATAGGGTCAAAAGGGAGGATTTTTTAAAAAGTGCAACAGAAGTGAGCACATTTTGAGACGCTGGGGATGGAGCCAATTGACAAAGAGAGATCTTATGTGGAATGTGGAGAGCATCAAGGAATGATTGATAGAGTAAAATCCCAGAAAAGACAGGATGTTGTGGAATGAAAGACACTAATAAATGAAATATGGCTTCTGTGCAACATAATTGCAACATCAAATAGAATATAAGTTCTTTATGTTAGCTATGAGTTACAAGGTTCTTCACAAAATTTTGTTAGGGGAAGAAGATGGACCTGTCCTGGGGTAAGTCTAAGAATGACGAGGAGAGAGACAGTGTTCCATTGGTACCTTGTAACATTAGAAGAAATCTAGGAATCGTTATAGGGCAGAAATTCACAAGAATCACTCAGAAAGAGGAGCCATGGGTGGCTTGGGACCTGCATCTCCTGAAGGGATTCCTGATCGGATAATACCCCTGCTCTCTCTGAATATTTAATTATAATCTCTTTCCAATCAGAAACTATTATTATTATCATCATTATTATTATGATGCCTTTATATCCCTGGAACTTAGCACAGAGACTGTCACATAATAAGAACTCAATATGGATTTTAATCAAATGGGAAGATAATACATAGAGACATAATGAATGATCATTTTGGAATAAGAGGACTAGGCTTCAAAAGTTTATTCTCATTCTTATTTTTTTAATTTAAATTTATTTATTTAACATATTTAGTTTTCAGCCTTGATTTTCACAAGAGATTGAATTACAAATTTTCTCCCCATTTCTGCCCTCCCCCCTCAAGATGACATATATTCTGGTTGCCCTGTCCCCCAGTCAGCCCTCCCCTCTGTCACCACACTCCCCTCCCATCCCCCTTTCCCTTCCTTTCTTGTAGGGCAAGATAAATTTCTACGCCCCTTTGCCTGTGTATCTTATTTTCTAGTTGCATGCAAAAAATTTTTTTTTTTGTTTTTGAACATCTGTTTTTAAAACTTTGAGTTCCAAATTCTCTCCCTTCTTCCCTTCCCACCCACCCTCCCTAAGAAGTCAAGCAATTCAACATAGGCCACATGTGTATCATTACGTATAACCCTTCCACACTACTCAGGTTGTGAAAGACTAACTATATTTTGCTCCTTCCCAACGCATCCCGCTTTATTGAATTTTCTCCCTTGACCCTGTCCCCTTTCCAAAGTGTTTGTTTTTGATTACCTCCACCCCCATCTGCCCTCCCCTCCATCATCCCCCCCTTTTTTAATCTTCTTCCCTCTTCTTTCCTGTGGGGTAAGATACCCAATTGAGTATGTATGGTATTCTCTCCTCAGGCCAAATATGAAGAGAGCAAGATTCACTCATTCCCCCCTCACCTGCCCTCTCCCCTCCTCCCACAGAACTGCTTCCTCTTGCCCCCTTTATTCGAGCTAATCCACCCCATTCTATCTCCCCCTATCTCCCTCTCTCAGTATGTTCCTCTCTCATCCCTTAATTTGATTTTATTTCTTTTAGATATCTTCCCTTCATCTTCAACTCACCCTGTGTCAGCTCTCTCTCTCTCTCTCTCTCTCTCTCTCTCTCTCTCTCTCCATATATATATATATATATATATATATATATATATACACACACACACACACACACACACACATTCACTTATATATATACATAAACATATATATATATATACATATTCCCTTCAGCTACCCTAATACTGAGGTCTCATGAATCATACACATCATCTTTCCATGTAGGAATGTAAACAAAACAGTTCAACTTTAGTAAGTCCCTTGAGATTTCTTTTTCTTGTTCTTTTTCTTGATTACCTTTTCATGCTTTTGATTCTTGTGTTTGAAAGTCAAATTTTCTATTCAATTCTGGTCATTTCACTGTGAAAGCTTGAAAGTCCTCTATTTTATTGAAAATCCATATTTTGCCTTGGAGCATGATACTTGGTTTTGCTGGGTAGGTGATTCTAGGTTTTAATCCTAGCTCCATTGACCTCCGGAATATTGTATTCCAAGCCCTTCGATCTCTTAATGTAGAAGCTGCCAGATCTTGGGTTATTCTGATTGGGTTTCCACAATACTCAAATTGTTTCTTTCTGGCTGCTTGCAGTATTTTCTCTTTGATCTGGGAGCTCTGGAATTTGGCAACAATATTCCTAGGAGATTTCTTTTTGGGATCTATTTGAGGAGGCGATCGATGGATTCTTTCAATTTCTATTTTGCCCTATGGCTCTAGAATATCAGGGCAGTTCTCCTTGATAATTTCTTGAAAGATGATATCTAGGCTCTTTTTTTGATCATGGCTTTCAGGTAGTCCAACTAATTTTTAAATTATCTCTCCTGGATCTATTTTCCAGGTCAGTGGTTTTTCCAAGGAGATATTTCACATTGTCTTCCATTTTTTCATTCCTTTGGTTCTGTTTTATAATATCTTGATTTCTCATCAAGTCACTAGCTTCCACTTGCTCCAATCTAACTTTTAAATTAGTATTTTCTTCAGTGGTCTTTTGGACCTCCTTTTCCATTTGGCTAATTCTGCCTTTCAAGGCATTCTTCTGCTCATTGGCTTTTTGGAGCTCTTTTGCCATTTGAGTTAGTCTGTTTTTTAAGGTGTTGTTTTCTTCAGTGTATTTTTCAGTATTTTTTTGGGGTCTCCTTTAGCAAGTCTTTGACTTGTTTTTCATGGTTTTCTCGCATCCTTCTCATTTCTCTTCCCAATTTTTCCTCTACTTCTCTAACTTGCTTTTTCAAATCCTTTTTGAGCTCTTCCATGGCTTGGGACCAGTTTGTGTTTTTCTTGGAGGCTTTTGGTGTCGGCTCTTGTGCTTTGTTGACTTCTTTAGGCTGTATGTTTTGGTCTTCTTTGTCACCAAAGAAAGCATCCAAAGTCTGAGACTGCATCTTGGCGTGTTTTCACTGCCTGGCCATATTCCCAACCAACTAACTTAACCCTTGAGTTTTTCAGCGGGGTATGACTGCTTGTAGACTAAAGAGTTCTATGTTCCATGTTTGGGGGGTTGTGCCAGCTCTGCCACACCAGCACTGCTCCTTCCCCAAGAACCCCCAACCCGGACTGGGCTTAAATCTTCAGCAGGCTGTTGCACTCCTGCTCCGATCAGCCACTTAATTCCTCCCACCAGGTGGGTCTGGGGCGGGAAGCAACCACAGCCATAGCTGCCCCACCTCCACTGCCCCCGGGGCTGGTAGCCGAACCGTGAACTCCTTCCACTCCTGCAGCTTTTCCCACTAACCTTCTCCGCTGTCTTTGGTGTTTGTGGGTTGAGAAGTCTGGTAACTGCTGCAGCTCACTGATTCAGGGCACTAGGGCCCGCTCCGCCCGGCTCCTGGTCTGGTTCGTCCACACTGCTCACACTGGGCTCTACTCTGCTCCACTCCCAGCTCCAAGCTCCCAGCTCCGCGTGGGATAGATCTCACCCAGAGACCATCCAGGCTGTCCTGGGCTGGAGCCCTGCTTCCCTCTGCTGTTTTGTGGGTTCTGCCATTCTAGAATTGGTTCAGAGCCATTTTTTATAGGTTTTTGGAGAGACTCGGCAGGGAGCTCACACTAGTCCCTGCTTTCCAGCTTCCATCTTGGCTCCACCCCCCCCCCCATTCTCATTCTTTATAATGCCATGACCTTAAACAATCACTTATCTTCTCTGGTCCTCAGTTTATTCCTCTGTAAAATGAGAAGGTTGGATCAGATGATCTCTGTGGTCCCTTCCAACTCTTAATGTGTGATCGTATGGCCCTAAAACCATGATAAGATCAAACAGAAAGTAGTAATTTACTTGGGTATATTCAAAAGTAAATCAGAAGACCCATGATTATAAAAAATAGGTATCAAAGGAGACTGGAATGGAACAATGAAGAAAACAAATGAAGCTGCATTTTGCAGTTTTTATGATTATTTCTCAAAGTATGCATCTGTTGGAAATATTCATAAATAAAGTTGTTTTTTTTTTTTTACACAGGAGTGAGTGAAGGAAGGGTTTATAGTAATTCTCGAGAAGCAGGCCACCTGGGCTGGAATGCCTTGGCTGGAATGCACCAGGGGCCCAGAAACAAAGCAAGCTTCTATAAGGTTAATCATTTGGGGTCCATCCCTCCAGAGCTGGGATTGGTCTCAGCTCTTCTGGGTTATGATCTCCCATATATTGCCATTACATATTGTTCTTTGTCATGATTTGCCTCCTGGTCATGGGAGGCATGTACAGATAATGAGGCTCTAATTTTACGTGGGGTGTGTCAGGTACTATGTATGAAGCTATTAAGCATACACGGTACAGGTCTGGCTTAGCTTTTGCCCTACTTTTGATTATGGACCCAGTGGAAACTGCTTTTTTCCCTTTTCTGAGAATTGTTTCTTCATTTCTCAGTGCTCCCTTCTATTCACGTGACTCCTAGACAGTTCTTTCTGTGGAGTCCAAACTTTATCCCTTTCTAAAACATCTGTAGAAAAATTCATGATTTCTTTAGTACAACTTACTGTGGTATCACAGGGGTTATTATTATTGTACTGAAGTCTCATTTATTAATGTATTTAATGGTTTGGCTAAATAAACACTTTCCTCTGGTACTCATCTTATTCTGTTGTATGGACACCTAGGGATTAGCAACACTACACAGTTATTTCCAGAAATTTCCATTCCAGACAAACAGTATCATGCAAGAGACCTACTCTAATAGGAAAAAGGCTAAGTGCCAGTCTTACTCTTTTTGGTAAGAAAGAGATTTTTGTGAGAAGAATTTCTGTGAAAGGTGGTTGATTTTGAAATCCACCCCTCACTACTACATGATAACTTATTTCTTCTCAGAGACAGCAGTTAGTCAATTGGTAACTAGCATTTACTAGGTGCCTACTTTGTGCTAGCCATAGTGTTAAACTTTAGAGATATAAAGAAAGAAAAAAATACTCCTTGTTCTCAAGGAGCTCACTGTCTAATAAGGGATACAACATTAAAATGACTCTGAGCCCTAGGGTAATAAGTAACCTAAACCCAAAATTCCCCAGGTCAGCCTCTCTTGCCTTCAGTTTCCATGCTGTAAAATGACAGAGTTGGACTTCAAGAACTCTAAGGAAACTTCTGTATCTCAAGTCATTGATCCAAACAGTTTATGACTATAAGCTCCACTTATTTACAACAGGGGCTGAAAGCTCCTATGATGAAGCATTATAGTGCATGTTCTTTGGACCATCTCCAATTGCTCTCAATTTCCGGTGCATTGTTTTGCTTCAGAAATCATAACCCATCACTTGTTTGCCATACAGAATCACTGGTTGGGGTGAGATCTAAGGTAAGATCTGATACAATTCACTCTAGAAGTAGGCTAACAAAAATCCTTCACCTTACCCTCTACCATTCACTTGTTAATTAAATAATAACACATTAGTTGGTGACATTATTATAATGGCTGTGAGTTATCTCTAAGAATGCTATGTTCATTTTCAGTGGGATGGTGGTGATGGTGGCTGTAGTGGTGCCTAGAGCACTTTCCTTGAAGCTGGAAAGATGAGTTTAATTCCTGCCTTCGATGTATACCAAGGACCAATTCCTTCTTAATATTTCTATGCTTTCATTTGCCTATCAACTGTATGTGTATCACATTAAAAAGTAGCAGAATTGTTTAGAAAAAGCTACAGCAAGCTGGCAGCAAATTTAGTGAAAGTCGTGAACATCATGAATGTTGGACTGAGAAGTTTGTGCTTTATCTAGGAGATAGTGGAAGAGAAGATGCTTAAAGACAAGTCAATTTATCAGAGTGTGTATCAGGAGATTAATCAGCCAGGACATGTGCACATTGATTGGAGATGACCAAGAAAGGTAGCCCAGATATGGGGGACAGTTAAAAGGTAGTCAGGAAATGGAGTGTTGTGTCCAATGAAGAGCAAGAAAACTAATATTTTTATTTATTTTTAAATAGTATCTTATTTTGTCTAATTACATATAAAGACAATTTTTAACATTCATTTCTAGTAACATTTTGAGTTCCAAATTTTTTCCTGTCCTCCCCTCTTTTACCCTCCCCCGTTCCCAAAGACATCAAGCAATTTGATATAGGTTATATATGTGTAATAATTTAAAACATATTTCCATATTAGTCTTGTCGTGAAAGAAGAAACAGTCTGCAAACAAATTACAGTTTGCAAAAGAAAAAAAAGCACGAAAAAAGGGGAGAAAAAGTGAAAATAGTATGCTCTGATCTGCATTCAGACTCCATCAGTTCTTTCTCTGGATACGGACAGCATTTTTGATGCTGAGTCTTTTGGAATTGTCTTCCATCATTGTATTGTTGAGAAGATCTAAGTCAGTCATAGTCTATCATCACACAATGTTGCTGTTATTGTACACAGTGTTCTCCTGGCTCTGCTCACTTCACTTTGCATCAATTTATGTAAGTCTTACCAGGTTTTTCTGAAATCTAAGGCCAGTATTTTTAGATCACAGAGCACAGAGAGAGGAGTAAAGTAACAGTATGTTGCAAAGGCAGGATGTGAAGGGATTTAAATGACAAGAGGAAGAAAAAGAGAACTACTACACTGAAGGGTGAAAAAATAACATGATGGTTACTTCACTTTAGGAAAATTACTTTGGGGAGAAGATTCTGGGAAGACGGCAGAGTAGGTCAGAAAATTCCAAGCTCTCAAGATTTTCCTCCACCAAAGAGATAAAATAGTGTCTGTGGGTGAATATAGAGCCATGAAAACAAGTGGAGCAGAACAGTCTTCCTCTTGGCACAATTCTGAGAAGCCCTGAAGAAAAATCCCAGGACTAGATTTCCTTCCTGTGAAGAGTAAACACCTCCAAGCTATGGTCCTCTTTAACAATAAGCTGCAAGCTGCTTAAACAAGGGGCAAGCCCTGGGGGTTAGCTCCATTGGGAGGCTGCTTTGACTCAAGCCACAGGAACTTTTACCCCCCAAGGCAGTGAGAAGAGTTGGGTGTCTGACCTGGGGAAGATCTAGGGAACCTCTACTAACAAGGAACACTAGACACAGCTGCGGGGGGCAGAGCTTCTGGGATGAGGAGGAACCAGCATACACACTGTGAGTGCAAAAACAGTGGGTTAGGGATGCTGCTGGTTGTGGGTACCAATAGGAGACTGGAGCTCTTGGTTTGACTTCTAGGTCAGAGGAGAGAACTAAATAGGACCAGAGGCCAGAGACACCTTCTCCCATACTCCAGGAAACTAAATTATTACCAAAAAATGTACAGGTAAAGGAGAAAGAATACAACCATAGAGAGCTACTAGGGGAATAGAAAAGACTGGAGTTTATCTTCAGAGGAGGATACTGAAGCAAAGAAAACCTCTTCTGTCCCAAAGAGTAATGTCAAATGGTCAATTGACCAAAGAGAATTCATTGAGGAACTTAAAAAAGGCTTTAAAAATCAATTGAAAGAGATTCAGGAAAGATTAAAAGGAAAATAAGAATAACACAAGAAAAAAAAAGATTATGACAAGACAGCCAACCAATTAGAAAAGGGGATCCAGAATCTTAAAGAAGATAATGACTCCTTGAAAATCGCAATTGGGCAAGAGGAAGCCTATGTGTTGTACCAGAAGCGAGCGAGACACACCACAGAGTATAAGTTTTAAGTGGAGAATTTATTAGCCGGCGGCCATCGGGGTACGGCACCACAAATCAATGGCAAATGTGTTGGGGTGATGGCTTGGCTTATATAGGATATGGGGGTACAGAGTAGGGGGGAAGAGGAACAAAGGTCCTGGCTGATCAAAAGATTCAGTCAGGTTATCGTACTAGTGGGATAATCTCATTTACATTCCTTGGTGGAGTCACAGAGTCCCAGGGATATCTCCTAGGAAGGGTCTATCAAGTTATCTCTCAGTGGGATGGTCCTATCTATTGACATTCCAGGAAGGAACCAAGGAGTCTCAGGGATATCTGCTAGACAGGATCTGCCAGGTTATCTCTCAGTGGGATGGTCCTATCTATTGACATTTCAGGAAGGAGCCATGGAGTCCCAGGGGGTTTGCTAAATACCAAAGATGTCTGAATCCATTCTTTCTAGGGGGGCTTGTCAGTAGCTAGGGGTTACTCAGGGGTTCCTAATTTTCCTTGTATTACATTCCCCACTTTTTTCCTTCATGGGGGGTTTCAAATCCTTAAAAAAGGAACGACCTGATGGGGCATAGCAATAAAATTAGGAGGCCAACCAAAAATGCTAAGCAGGGGTGACAATAAAAGGAACGTTAGGTCATTGGCCCCAGGGGAAGGCCAGACCTAGTTGGAAGACTCAAGGAGAGTCCAAGGAGCCTCCCCGGGTACTGCACTCCAGAAATTTAAAAAAATGGTATAAAACATCCCACATTTCCCCCTTTTTGGTCAAAGGCAAACTGAAAGTTTCGCCTAAAGACCAATTAAAGGTATGGAAAAAAAAACCTCTATTTTCCACAGGGTGAAGTTTTAAAATCCCTATCTAGGTGGAGTCAGGTTTTCCCTTTTCTGTATTTGGACATCCCCAGGGATGGGCAGAAATTGTAAACTAATTGTAAGTAAGCAGAGGGAACATAATAAAAGTTCAGGAAAAACAGTCTTGGGAACACAAGGACGCAGAAGGGAAAAAAGCAGGTCTTTGCTCAGGTTCTGGTTCCGGATCCCGTGAGAAAGCCGTCTGCATCCGGTGCTGTCCCTCTCAGGCTCTTGGAACCGCAGGGCGAGGTCTTCTATAGGCCCAGATGTCCACTCCTCACAATGTTCATTTAAAGCAGTATTTTAAAATCCCAGATGCCTGATTGTAGTTATCTGGTTCCTTGATAGTAAAAGAGAGTTCTGCTTCTCTGGTTCAGATCTAGAAATTCTCAGACAATTTTAACTTACTATAACTTACAGATACCTTACAAAGGGGATATATTTTCACCTGTACCACTATCTTATACAATTTTCTTGTATTAGCATCCAAATTTAAGATCTTATTACCAAAACACACTTAACAGCTCGAATTTCCAGAATTGATAAATTTTTAGAGCCAATCATACACATCTGTACATAATTCTTAGGGGAATCAATCAATTGCCTTTTTTCAAAATTTGCTATCCCTTCCTTTTATTAGACATTCATCACATTACATCTTTGCCTTATTTGCTTTGCCTAATCATTTTCCCTTTGGAGGATGTTATCCCTATATTATTTCAATGTTTTATTTGGTCATGAACATAAGTTAAAATTGTAAGCTACTCATACTTGCATCTTATTATAATAACTCAGAGATATTTCAATGTTCATCTATCTATTACCTAACAGATTTAGCATAGTGCTTACAAAACTTCTTGATAATTTAAATTTGCTATGAAAGAAATGAGGGACTATGTCATATATCTTAACAGAAGGAAAGAACTTCCTTAGCTCTGTTTGATTTCAGGCACGAGTCATATCTGATAGCCAATCTTATAGTCACCAGGTGCTGAAAGCAGGGCTTAGGAGTAACCAGGTGGGGACTTTCCTTTTCAGAAAGGAAATAGCAGAGTTGGGAAATAAAGTCAGGAAGATCCTACCTAGGCTGTGTCCAAGGTCGTCTTCACGACTGCTCCCAGGCAGACCCACCTAAAAAAATTCTCAGCTTGTAACGCCTGCCGTGCCATTACTGGCTTCATGTGACCTAGTCCTGTAATCAGAGCTTAAGACAATATTAAATTGTAGTCCCAAAAATCTTAAATAGCAAATAAATATCCTTCAGGTAAGATTGCCCAAATTTTATTGAGCTAACAATTATCAAATCAAGCTACATAACTTTTCCATCTTCTAAATACTTCCTCACACTCATCTCCAACTTACTTTGACCATCTGAAACTATCATTCTCGGGGCAGGAGAGGCTTAGCTAACTCCCATTTGTCCCCAAACTTTCTTATTTGCCTTTCCTATTTTCCCTCAACCTTAATTCACCTTTCCAAATCTTTCAAACCTAGTACTAAGTCTTCTTTACATTTCAACCATAAGACAAAACAACTCATAAGTTAGTACTTTCATTGTCATAACTGTGTATACTGGAATCCCATTCCAGCTTCTTAAACCACAAAGACACAAAAAAAAGGGGATTTGTTTTTCGTGATAACTCATTCTAAAAGAAGGAACACTTATTAAAAGGATCTGCCATCTCATCTCCCCCTGAAGGTGGGTTCTTCTCCATCAGTTGGCAGACTTCACTAATTAAACTACCAGGCCAAACCCATCTCAAGTCTTAGTCTAATCTTATCAGTTTTTTTAAAAAAGAAGCCAGGTTGGAGGCTTCTAGGCCCCTACTGTCCTCTTATTGCTGCCCCTCACCTTTCCTTCCCTTCTGACAGGTGGACTAAGGTGAAATTCTTTTCTCCTTATCTAAACTAAGGGCGGGGAGGAGTAAGGAATTCAGACTGTCGTTTGGAACCTCCTTACTCAAAAAAAAAACTTGAATAAGACATTGAATGGGACCTTCTATAGATAAGCATCAATTCTAATAATTCTAATAAGGATTTTTTTTTTATCCAGATGTTAAAAGGCATGCTCCCTAAACTTTCCTGAACACAATTATTTAGAAGGTTTTAAAATGATAGACATCTCCTTTTTCCTTAAAGCAAATTAACCCTTAAATGCTGGAATTCATTAACTAAGTTGGTGCCAAATGTCCTCACTCTCAAATATTGCACAGAATTCCTAGACATTACAAAGTTCCTTAATCAAAAAGTGTTATAATGGGAGGACACTTAATTTCTATAAATTACATAATTAATTAGCCTTATCACAATAATAAGGTTTACCAGGAATTAAAAAAGCTTTTTTTTTTAATAAGAATTCCTCTACACAGAAAACCACACAAGATTGATAAGAATTCATGACTAGATGGTTTCAAAAGTTCTTGTTTCAGTTAATAACCTCAATTTCTTAATTAACTACGATTCTCAATCTAACAACATCCAGATTATAAGAGAATTATTCTCTAACAGCACAGGTAATGCGATGTTAACCAATTTGTATATAATAACTAACTTAGAAATAAGTACACCACAAGCAATTATCATGTATCTAAGACTTGAAACAGATTCCAATTAATTACCAATCTAGTGATCATAACTAAGTTGGATAAGCAAATCAAATGATTCATAACCACTAGTGGTAACATTTTAATTTCTAAGGCCCAATACTCTCTGCATTATAAAAGATTACCACATTTTTCAATATTGCTGATACATCTGTTTGTCACATTACACAATTTAGAAATGTACCAGTGCCCTAAACATAATTATGCATTTTAAAACTTGAAACAACCCTTTTATCAATTTAGGTGATCACATTTCTAAATCTCCTTGCATGGAGAATCTTTCATATCATTATTTGAAACTATAACTTTAAATCACCAGATATATTCTCATAATAGAAAACTTTTTCACACAAAAAGTCTGTTCTCACGGTTAAATATTAGTATTATTAATTATTTACTTGTTATAACCACCTATAACAGTTCCAAATTTTATCCCATCCCTTTAAAAACCCAATTCACATATATCAAAATCAGATTAAAGTTGCTATAATATCATTTCTTACCACACAATGGTCTTCTCAAATTTCACAATCTAAGAGAATTTTTTTTGGGAACACAATGCAAGTTTAGAAATACAGAAACAATAAATTTCAGATGACATCTATTGCATCTCCAGATACAATATAGGAACTGTTGGTCTTATTACTTCCGGTATTATATATTAATGTATTAATATATAAATACATGTATCACATATATTAATACATTAACATCCCAAATACACTTTATTTAGCTGTATATTCTTCAGCACCACTACCTCTGGCCCAGGTATAGGAACTTTTGCCTGGCCATGAATGAACTTATGAAAGAAAGAGAAACTTAATTTTGTTCCAAGCTTCATCTTATACAAAAATGCCTAAAGGATTTTTTCGGACTCCCAAGGAAGATAAGAGCAGGAAAAAATCCCTTTTAGTTTTCTAAAGGGGCTCCTCCCTAGGTAGGGCCTGGCAGCTCCTTGAGGGCAAGGAGCCTACCCTTCCAAGCACTAACTAACCAGCCCTATTAGCTTCAGCTCTGATAACCTTTCAATGTGGAGGGTGGGGGAAGGGTGAGACCAGGAGCAGCACATGGCAGCCAAGAGGAGCACATGGACTCCTGACTAGACAGGTAATCTCAAGCTGCTACTCTACAACCCTCCTAAATTCCTTATACAGGTTTTCTATCTCTCTCTTTCACAAATTTTACTTTTTAAACTTTACCACAAAGACGGGCTACAAAGGTACTCAGGGGCACAGGACTGACTGTCAGTCTGTGAATTTCTGTCCCTCTCCTCATTGCCCGGTGGGGAGGGCGATTTAAGTTTTTCCCTACAGTTCTCCTGCATTCTCTTCTAATCTGATCCGGGAGGAGAGGAGTTTGATTTAACTGCTCTAACTTTTACTGCAGCCTTAGTGAAAAGATCTCAATGATTGTAATTCAAATAAAACTTCACCCCCTTGCTCACTCCCAAAAACCTCTTTTGTACTTGAATCTAAGGGAATCAGGGCCTGAGACAAATGAGAGTCCCACTGGAAGACTTTAACGGAGGTTTTAGCCAGAAGGCATTCATTGGGAGGAGGTGTTTTTTTAGCAAGAGTGAGCTCCTGGAATGACTTTACAATTTCAGGAGTTCTTTCTTCCCAAATTCAACTAACCAATTTCCAAACTTTTTAACAATTTAAAAACCAGAATTTGCCAGATTTTAACCTATTCCCCGTAGTTCCACGCTGGCCAAACGGGAGCCACAAGGAAGGGAGTCTGTTTCCCTATTGACAGCCTGATATCTCTGGCTGCCTATGTTTCAGATTTTTTTTCTTTTTTTTTCAACAAAACATAGACATTTCACAATTAACACAGACACGCGAACAGAGACGAACTCAAAACACAACAAAGTTCACGGTGTGGATCGAATTGAAGGCTAAGCAGGTCCCCTAAGAGGAAAGATTTCCTCCTCAAGGATACGACCCCCAATCTCTCTCACACTCCAACACAAAACAGAGAACCACACAGTGCGGGTGAAATCGAAGGCTAAACAAGTCCTCTCAGAGGAAAGATTTCCTCCTCAAGGATACGACCCCCAATCTCTCTCACACTCCAACACAAAACAGAGAACCACACAGTGTGGGTGAAATCGAAGGCTAAACAAGTCCTCTCAGAGGAAAGATTTCCTCCTCAAGGATACGACCCCCAATCTCTCTCACACTCCAACACAAAACAGAGAACCACACAGTGTGGGTGAAATCGAAGGCTAAACAAGTCCTCTCAGAGGAAAGATTTCCTCCTCAAGGATACGACCCCCAATCTCCCCACACCCAAAACACAAAACAGAAAACCAAATGGCATGAGCTGATTGAAGGCTAAACAAGTCCTCTCAGGGGAAAGATTTCCTCCTCAAGGATACGACCCCCAATCTTCCCACACCCCAGTAGGAAGGGTGGCGTCCCAGCTTCCTAGCTCTGTACCACAGCCTCGTCAGGGTTTAGCATGGTATCAGAGATCCAAATGGCTAGCCCCAAACCAGAAAAACCTTACCTCTAGAGGTCTACAAAACCAGAATTCTCCGTAGGCCGAAAAGGGACAGGTCAACAAAGAGTCCATTCTCCGAGACCATCACTCCACATCAGAGTCCTAGGAAAAGAAATCCCCAGGAGCCGGCCCTCTGAAGTGAGAGAAGGTGGATCGGGGGCAGAGACTCCCTGTTGAGGTCCGGAATTCTGTGTGTGTCTCCAGGGCGGTAACACGAAATACCGCCTCATCTCGCTGGGGCCTCCAAAATGTTGTACCAGAAGCGAGCGAGACACACCACAGAGTATAAGTTTTAAGTGGAGAATTTATTAGCCGGCGGCCATCGGGGTACGGCACCACAAATCAATGGCAAATGTGTTGGGGTGATGGCTTGGCTTATATAGGATATGGGGGTACAGAGTAGGGGGGAAGAGGAACAAAGGTCCTGGCTGATCAAAAGATTCAGTCAGGTTATCGTACTAGTGGGATAATCTCATTTACATTCCTTGGTGGAGTCACAGAGTCCCAGGGATATCTCCTAGGAAGGGTCTATCAAGTTATCTCTCAGTGGGATGGTCCTATCTATTGACATTCCAGGAAGGAACCAAGGAGTCTCAGGGATATCTGCTAGACAGGATCTGCCAGGTTATCTCTCAGTGGGATGGTCCTATCTATTGACATTTCAGGAAGGAGCCATGGAGTCCCAGGGGGTTTGCTAAATACCAAAGATGTCTGAATCCATTCTTTCTAGGGGGGCTTGTCAGTAGCTAGGGGTTACTCAGGGGTTCCTAATTTTCCTTGTATTACATATGAAGTTATAAAAGATGAAGAAATATACATACATACATATATATGTGTGCGTATGTATGTATGTATATGCATATGTATGTGTGTGCAGATATACATAGATGTGTATATATGTATGTGTGTGTGTATATATATCTATATATATAGATATATATATATAGTTAAAAATAGAATAGAATGTGAAACATTTCTGGAGAAGAGATCAAGAAGAGAAAACATAAGAATAATTGGACTACCTGAAAGTTCTGATAAAAATAAAAGAATCTTGATACAAAAAATAATTGTTTAAAAAATTGTCCTGAAGCATTAGAACAAGAGGGGAAAGTAGAAATAGAAAAAAAAAATCCACCAATCACCACCTGAAAGAGATCCTGTAAGGAAAACTCACAAGAATATAATAGTTAAATTCTGAAACCCCCAGATCAAGGACAAAATATTACAAGCAACAAGAAAAAAAATACATATGACACTACCACAATTAGAATCACACAAGACCTAGTTTTGGTGACCCTAAAAGATCATAGGTTTGGAACACAATATATCAGAGAGCAAAAGAACTGTGTATCATACCTTGCAAAGCTAAGCATAATTCTAAATGAAAAAACAAAAGGATATTTAACCAACTGTCAGACTTTCAGGACTTGGTTGAAAAAACAAAAACAAAAAAAAATAACTCTGAACTCAATAGAAGATTTGACATGCAAGAGTCAAGAGAAATATTAAGTAGGTACCAATGAGCAGTAGTAAGGGAACAAATAAGGATAGAGTGTTTACCTTTTATGTATGGAAAATGTAAACTTATGTCTAAGATTGTTACTAGTAATTACGTAGCTTCCAGTATGATACGACTTCAAAAAGTAAAAACGTTCAAGAGCAGATAAAATTTATACAAATGAGGTGCAAGAGGAAGAACCTGTACACAGGAATTAGATAAGGGAGGGTGGGTGTTAGTTCTGGAATCCTACTTTCATTGGCAATGTGTTTAAGAGGGGAAAATGCATATATATCTAGAAGAGTATAAAAATCTCCTAAGTCTAGAAAGAAAATTCTAAGGGGATAGGGAGGGGGGAGAGGATTTTAGAGGGGGGGGTGAGGGAGTAGATTAAAAGGGGCTTTAGATTTAAGGAAATGGGAAGATAAGGGAGGGAGCATTAGAGGGGAGGAGGATGGAATAGGTCAAAGGGGTGCAGAAAAGGGCATTTAGATTTAGGGGAATGGAGGATAAGGGAAGGATTGCTGGAGTCTGGGTGGCTCAAGTAAAAGCAGGGCAAGGTAGCAGGTAGTAAAGTAGAGGACTTAGGAGAGATAAGAAAAAAAGAGATATGCAGAAACATAAACACAAGATTAGGAGTAGAATCTCTTAGGGAAAGTATATGTTTATATATGTATGTGTATATATGTATACATTTAGGTACATATCAATACATATATATGTGTATATATATGTATATATATGTATGTATATATATATGTATATATATGTATGTATATATATATGTATATATATATATATATATATATATATATATGTATATATATGTATGTATATATATATGTATATATATATATCTCCATTCACAATTGTAGAATTGTAGCCTTGGGGTGGTGGGTAGGGGGAAGGAAGGGGGAAAAAAGAACAAAGTAAAAAGTACACAGCAGAGAACAACAGAAAACCTACAAGGAAGCAAAGAAAACATGGACAGATTTCAACATAATCTGCAGTATTTAATACATAGGCTTTCTTGAAATGATAAGTTATTGCAATATATTCTGAATCCTCTCCTATGTTCTGCTGTGCATATGACATCTTTTTCTTTTCTTATTTTATATTTAAGTTTAGTATTTATTTATAATGTTTCTTTCTCTTTTCTTATAATGTATTTGTTTTACTATTTGTCTAAAATTTAAAAAAAATTAAAAAGAAAAATAAAACTATTTAAAAAAATTTAAAAAGAGAATTACTTTGACAGCTGAGTAAAAGATGAATTGGAGCAGGGAGAGATAAGTCATGGGAGAGAGTTGGAATGCTATTTCAATAGCCTAGGTGAGAGCAGAGCAGGACCTATACTAGGGTAGTAGCTATGTGAGAAAAGAGGAGACATAAACAAAAAGTATTATGAATGAAGAAATGACAAGACATAGCAATAAATTTCATACATGAGGACAGTGAGAGTCAGAAGCCTAGCATGACATTGAGGCTTTGAGTTGAAGTGACTAGGAATATAGTGGTTCCCTCAAGAGTAATTGGGAAGTTGGGGAAAAAGATAGTGAGTTCTCTTTTCAGACATGTTGAGTTTGATATGACTATGACATGTGGTTTAAAATATACATAGACAGTTGGTGATGTAGGAATGGGGCTCACAATACACATTCGGGTGAGATATATAGAGCTGAAAATCATGTGAATAGAGATAATAGTGAAACTTGTGGGAGTTAGTGAGGCCACTAAGAGACAGTACAAAGGGAGAAGAGAAGAATGCATAGCATAGACACTTCTGGAATATTCAGAGGTACCTGGCATGATCTGGAGAAAGATCTAGTAAAGAATTTTGAGTTCGAGTGGTCAGACACATGGGAGAAGAACCAGGAAAAAAAATAAAACATTGTCATGAAAACCTATAAAGAAGAGACAATTAAAAGACCACTGATAGTTTCAATGACTGCAGAAAGGTCACAAAGGTTGAAGATTAAGAAAAAGCCATTAGATTTGGCAGTTAAGAGATCATTAGAAACTTTGGAGAGGATGGTTTCAGCTGAATCATGAGAAGTAGGTAATGACCAATATAATAGAGAAAGCAATGTTTTCTCTAGTCCCAACTCTCTCCCAGGGCACCCCCCACCCCCATCCTGCAATGAAATATGCCAGTGATAGAGTCATTACAGCTATTCCCACAGATTCTGAAAGGAAGAAGCCCATCAGAGTAACAACAAGACGAATTAACAGTGGAGAATGTTAATCCTTAACTAACTCAGAATCCCTCCCCTACAAGCCTTCACGTTCCAGGAGGATGCACAGTTCTACCCACTGGTTTTGTGATTCTGAATCTACTGAGGGATTTTCGACCTACCCCAGTTTCTTCAGTCTCACATTGCCCTTGTCATTCCTCCAGGGTACAGTTGTAACAAGCTGAAGACAGACACTCTGCCCAGCCACATATGATATAATTATCGTGATATGAAAGGGGATTTCATTCTGTCTGTGTTGTTGTTTAGTTGTTTTGGTCATGTCCAACTCTTCCTGACCTCATCTGGGGTTTTCTTGCACCTCATTTGGGGTTTTCTTGGCAGATACTGAAGGGCTTTGACATTTCCTTCTCCATCTCATTTATAGATGAAGAATTGACACAAAGAGGGGTAAATGATTTCCCCAGGGTCATAGCTAATAACCATCTGAGGCCAGGTTTGAACTCATGAAGATGCAACTTCCTGGTTCCAGGTCCAGTGCTCTATCCACTTCGCTACCTTGCTGCTATATTTGTGTTGATCACTAGATTAAGGAGCCCTGCAACAACAACAAAGACACCTAATCCAATTTCCACAAGGCCTGTAAATGGCAGCAAATACTGATTCAGCCAGAGAACTAAAGAGAGGGAGCTGGGACAGGGGGCTAACAAATGGAGATGTATCCAATATATAAGAAAGAGGACTGATACACAGCTAGGACTAGGTCTACTGAGGCCAGTAAAAAGTAAATTCCAACCATGGGAAGAGACTAAGAGAGCTCTAAGTCCAATCCAGAGGTAAAGCCACCATAGAAAGAAGGAGGAATGAGAAATTGAGTGGCAGGAGGTGATGAGGTATGGAAAAGACTAAAATAATTCATTGAATGATGGACCTGGAGGCCATATTGCAGAGAGTTCAGCAATGAATGAGAATACGAAGTACAGGGGCAGAATTAGGAGTAGTGGTTGGCAAATACCTGAAGACAAATTTAACTTTGAGCATGGGAAAACTTAATTATTAAATGTGTTGCCTTTAAAAGAACTAGTTCACTTTTCACTAGAGGCTATCAAAGTTTGGGTAAACTTGGGCCTAATATGCTACTTCTTTTCCTCAGGATTTTATATTGAGATGTAATGGGCTTGAAGATGCCTTGAAGATTTACCTGCATTATCCAGGGTATCCCAGAACTTTTGAGCTTAGAAGAGACTTCTTTTTTTGTACTTAATAGTATTTTTTTTTTCAATTACATGTGAAGATAGTTTTCAATATTCATTTTGGTAAGATTTTGAGTTCAAAATTTTTTTCTTGGGGGACAGAGCCAAGATGGAGGCCTGAAAACAGGGACATGCTTGATCTCTCCCCCAAAACCCTCAAAACACCTGTAAAAATCACTCTAAACAAATTCTAGAGCTACAGAACCCATGAAATAACAGAGTGAAACAATTCTCCAGCCCAAGATGGCCTGGGTGGTCGCTGGGAAGGGTCTATCACACTCAGCTGTGAGCACAGCACAGCCCAGCTTGGGCTGTGCCAGGACAGGCCAGGCCAGAGCAGACTAGGCAGAGCAGGCCTCAGGGCAGTGATTCCCTGGCAGCTGTGGCAGTTCCAGACTTCTTAACTCACAAATGCCAAAGACAACATAGCAAGTCAGTGAGAAAACTGTTGGACCTGGGTGAGAGAAGGGTGCAGTCCAGTCCCAGTCCAGGGGAAGCAGAGGTGGCTGTAGCAGTAGAGGCTGCTTCCAGAGCTCCAGGCTCACAGACAGCAGGGGAAAATCAAGTAAGAGCAGTAGAGGAAAAACTGGGAAGAGAAATGAGAGTGATGCAAGAAAAAGATCCCCAAAAGAAAACTCTTGGAATATTGTAGCCAAATTCCAGAGTTCCCAGGTGAAAGAGGAAATATTACAAGCAACCAGAAAGGGAGGGCAGATTGGGGGAGGTGGTAGTCAAAAGCAAACACTTTTACAAAGGCAAGAAAAAGATCCCCAAAAGAAAACTCTTGGAATATTGTAGCCAAATTCCAGAGTTCCCAGGTGAAAGAGGAAATATTACAAGCAACCAGAAAGGGAGGGCAGATTGGGGGAGGTGGTAGTCAAAAGCAAACACTTTTACAAAGGCACAGGGTTGAGGGAGAAAATTGAATAAAGTGGGATAGGATAGGATATAGGGAAATATAGTTATGTCTTTTACTACATGACTATTATGGAAGTGTTTTGCATAATGATACATGTATAACCTATATTGAATTGCTTGCCTTCTCAAAGAGGGTGGGTGGGAAGGGAGGAAGGGAGGGAATTTGGAACTCAAAGTTCTAAACACAAATATTAAAAAAAAATGTTTTTACATGCAACAGGGAAATAAGATATACAGACAATGGGGTATAGAAATCTATCTTGCCCTGCAAGAAAGTATGGGGAAATGGGATAAGGTGTGGGGGGGAATGGGGTGATAGAAGGGAGGGCAGACTGAGGAAAGGGGCAATCAGAACACATGCCATCTTGGGGTGGGGAGGAGGGTAGAGATGGGGAGAAAATTTATAACTCAAAATCTTGTGGAAATAAATGTTGAAAAATAAAAAAATAAATTAAAAATAATTTTCTCCCTCCTTCCCCTCCCCCCTCCCCAAGATGGCAAGCAGTCTAACACAGGCTATACATGTATTATCATATTAAATAGATTTCCACATTAGCCATCTTGTGAAAGAAGAATCAGAACAAATGAGAAAGAAAAAAATAAAAAAGGGAAAATAGTATGCTTTGATCTCTATTCAGACACTACAATTCTTTCTCTGGATTTGGATATCATTTTCCATTATGAGAGAGATTTCCTTCTGGGAGCAGAGCCATGCAGCCCAAATGACCAGAAGGATGAAGTTTTGTGCCTGGGGCCCAGATCCTCAAAATGAGATGTGGGAAAGGGCAGGGCAAACAACCTTCCTGAAACAGAAAGCAAGAGACAGTGTAGGTGAGCAATCTAAAGCAGAAACAAAGTATGGAGTAGAAGAAAGGCATGTAATTGGATGGGCCAGTGAGAGTGGAGTGGGATAGAGAGCAAGCCAGTCTCAATCAGCAGACTGCGTGCTGAGATTACCCTAGTCCAGTCCATGGCATTTGTAACCTCCCTGTTTATGTGGTTGAAGGAGGCTCCCTTCCATTTAACTGTCCAACCATTTTCTTCTCAATTCCCCTTCTCTGGTTGATGGGGGTGGGGGAAAATCTAACCCTTCTTCTCTGCATGCTCTATTGAATCCTTTTCTAACTTGTTTTAATGTATAACTATACTTCTAAGACATTTTAAATTATTCTAAGGTATATGGTCATTTGTAGTGATTTTTTTTTCTCTTGGCCAACAGACAAGTAATTCTAGATTGAGAGCAGCAAAGCTACTCCTAAGAAGAAAAAAAAAAAAAAACATGATTTTTTCTCTGATGAGCCTCAGATGGGAATGATGACATGACTGAAGAGAAAGTTTCTACAATTTTAGTAACTCATCTCGCCATCTTCTTGCTGCCACCAAGCTCCTCTTCCACAGCTAGACAAGAGTCTTATACATTGAACCGTAGACCAGGACTCCCATGGGTGGATCTTTTTTATTTTTAATCTATGACTCAATCCCTGGGGAAATTACTCCACTAATATTTGGAGTCTCTGTGGAATGGCCCAATCCAGTTAACAGATAACTGAGTGTGTTAAACCAACAAACTTACTCAACTATGTCTATTGATGGATCCTAGTCACAAGGCCATGCCTCAGCTTCATATCTCATCTAGACTTCTAGCCATTCACCCAGATCAACTCACTATTTGCCTGGCATGGACATATCCAGCCAAATTCTCTTATCTGTTCCCTACTTCTCCTCATGTATTGCTTTCTTCTACTCAAATGGAAGACCATCAAAGAAAGGGGTGTATCTTCTCTTTTTTTCCCCTCCAATATTTGCATCTCCAAGGATTAGTGCAGCTCCTAGAACATGAACATTTCATACATTATTTTCTCCTTTCATTCATTAATTCATTCATACCCTGAACTATTTTTTGAATTTGGAGAGAGAATCAACAGGGCCACAAACGTGTAGCAGTGACACACAAAAATAGGTGAGTTTGTTCAGGTAATCACACCTGCATGTAGTAACTCCTCCCATTCCTCGCTATACTTACTTAGGTGTAAGTTAGACCAGATATCCTGAGTCCATTTTAGCTCCAAGATCCCAGGATTCTATGTGCAATTACTCATTTATCAGAGACTGATGAGAAGGAAAACAAGAACCAGCTTACGTATTTCAAGAAGACACCTAAATAAATAGCAAGACCCTCACCAATTAAAAGTTAATAAGGAGCCATGTCAGGGTGGGAACAGAAATAAATTTTATTCAATTCTCGAGAATTGGGCATCCTCACTAGAACGAATCCAGCAAGGGAGGCGCTTTACAAGAGGCAAGGCACCCATAATTATACCTAACACAAGAGAATTCTCACCCACCTCTGACCCTTCTCCCCACTGGCTGGGAGGCGGGCTTACAATCTGAGCACGAAAGCTAGACAAAACCTGGGAAATTGAGGCACAAAAACTCCAATTCTCATTCCTTTAGTTAATGATTACAACTGAGGTGACATCTATAAATCTAAAGAAGGAGAACAGGATAAGGGGAGGGGGAGAAGACCCTCTCCATTTTTCTACAGTACTTTTACAGTAAAGGAAACCTGGTCACAGTGACCCTACTCTTACTGAGCAAATCTTTAAACCAGAACCATAAGAAAGAACAAAAAGTTTTAGGGTAAACTTTCCCAGAGGCTGAGCCATCAGACTCTCACAGCCTCAGAATTTTTTTTTTCACTTCCCTATTTCTTGATTTCTAAGCATTTCTTAGTATAGATATAGATATATATTTATACATATCTTCCCTGTGAAGTCTTCACATTTTATTTACCTCATATACCTGAGATAAAAGTCTGCTGAAAAAAATGGAGATTTCAAAATGCCTAGAACAGGGGTGGGGAACTTGTGGCCTGGAGGCCACATGTGGCCCTTTAGGTCCTCAAGTGTGGCCCTTTGACTCAATCCATTCTCCAGGTTCTCTACCCTTGGAGAAGATCCAATAGACTGGGAACCTGGGAAAGTGATGGAGCAGCAAATGAACTGGACTTTCAGATCACTGCAGGGACTGTGCATCCAGAGATCCTAAGATTTAGCTCTGTAAGGAGGCCTTAGAGATCATTAATTCAAACTCCCTTAATTTTATGTAAGGAATTGAGGTCTCTAGAGGTAAAGTTACTTGCCCCAGGTCACATAGTAAGTATATGAAGGAAGATTTGAACCTAGATCTTTCTGATAGAAAGTCCAGTGTTCTAGGCAGTGTACCCTATAGCCACTCCAGTGATAAAGTTAATCAGTGGTTGCCCATGCAGTGGCCAAGTGCTGTGAGCTTTGGTACAATACTCAATGTTTTCTTGGTCTTCCTTTAACATAGAAAAAATGAGGCTGAGAGGAGTACTCAACTAGTTAAAAGGAGAGGCAGCTTCTGGATGGCTCTCTTCTCTTTTTACTCATCAATATAGAAAATAATACTTTCTCTGATGAGGAGAAAGACAGAGTTTGTTCCTCTTCCCTACAACCATTCCTACATAGAAGGTATAGTCACTTGGGTGAGCTTGTGCCTGTTGGCCTTGTCGGCTTTTTCTTGCCTGTCCTGAGTAGGTGACCAAGTAATCTACCTGCTGGTGGTTGCGTTTAAGATTGAAGATAATTTTGTGATTTCAAGAGATCCAGAGGTCCTGGGTGCTTTGGGTGAAGTGTACTGGTTGCAGAGGGAATTTCTTCATTGAATAAATTAAACAATAAGAGGAGGACCATGGATCCCTGTCAAAGACATGGATATTGAGAGGGACAATACAGAGTCAAAGTGAAATGGAAAAAGGCCTTATCTACAATCCTACAAATGCATAATATTTTGATCATTTAAATTATCAAACTACCACCAGAGTACAACAGGAGCTATGACTTCTATTTGTTTATTTTAAACTTTACTATCAATGCCCTTATGGTAATTAGGGTGGGACTTTATTTTTTTTCTTGCTGTTCTCTTTTGGAATGCTAAGGCCATCAAGTGCCTTTGATTGAGTCTGGCCTTTGTTTCAATTGGGAGTCTTTGACTGAATCAAGAGTCTTTGAGCTGCTTAAGAAACAAGAAAGCTCCAGGCCCCAGGCCCCACACCTTTTTGCTATGCAGGCTATGAGCCCTCAGGGCCCCAAATAGGGTATATAAGATCTGAAATTGGAGTTTTGTTTTGGGGCTATCATTCACTGGAAGAGTGTCCTGTGATTTCACCAAATGAGTCTCTGGGTAACTGCTGGAACCCTCTAGCTTTGAAAACACAGATGTCGGTGCCTCTTTCTCTCTGTAACTATGTAATTCTCTGGTCAGACAGATAGAGGCCTGCCTGTTGATCTCTGTGTGTTATTTGCTCTGTATATAATGTATGTTTGTAATTTCTGTTTATATTTGCTCTGAAGTTCAGGGTGCTGGCTTTTCCCCCTGAACTAAGTTAATGGTATATGCATGTTTAATTAAAATAAGATTGTTAATCTCTTAAATTTGATTTTCTTAGAAAAGTAGATCAAAGAACCTATGATAGCAGCCCTCCTGTGTGCTGGTGTTGATGAGGGCACAGTCTCTGGGAACCCCTTGAACCCTTGAACTCTCCTTGAATCTTCCCACTTGATCTAGCCTTGGCCTGAGGCTATAACCATTAAGCCCAAATGCCTACCTTGCCCAGTCCTCTATTGTCCAGCTGTTTCCCACCCTTAATCCTGTTTCCCATCCTTAATCCTGATCAAAATATCTATACCCTAGCTCTGTTACCCTAGCCCTTTATGGTCTGTCATTTCCATACAGCCTTCAGCTATTTCCCCCACCCTGGAGTCTGACCTCATCTTAAGTCCCTCCCTAGACCCCTCTTCTGGTCACCCCAGACCACCCCTCAATCCCTCCCACAACCTTTGTGTATATAATCTCCATCTTGCCTCCATGAAGGTGGTCAGATCCAATCTAGCTCAGATGGGTCTGGCCCGCTTTCCTTACAGGCGTCGCAAGGGGTGGGATCTCTTGGGGCAGGCCTATTTGGCTAACTCTTAATAAACTTTATCTTTTCCCTTGGCTGAAAAAGCTTGAGTCGAATTCTTTCGGCAGGACCCGGTGTGTCGAGCACCCCTCACCCCAAACCCTCATCAGTGTTATCAGCCTTACACAGCTGCAGTAGCTGCAAGTAGCAACATTGTTGTTAATGCCCACTGAAGAGAGCCTTTTGTGTTTTAGACTTATTTTGTGTACGGGAAATAAATAACTATCCCATAGCTGATCTAGAATGTTTACAGAGGACCTTTCTACTATGCTTTTTTGGGGGAAAGTCCAAAATATATGCCAAACCATATTTTTTTTTAAGTGTGTATGTGTATAATATATATTTACACATTTATATACACATATACATAAATTCCATGAGTAAAAATGTGGGAGTTTACAATCCAAGGAGTATGAGAAAAAATAAGCCTTCCCTATCCACCTCTCATGAGAAACCAAATTCATCTTGGACTCTCCATGATTAAACCTTTTCTTGAGTACAGAGTCAAAGAGTTCCTTACCGGAGAGGGAGTAGGTACAGTGCCCCAGGCCATGGAAGTGACAGATGGACTGTCTTATATGAGAATCATCAGCTGGCTAATTTGGCTTCAATGCAAAGTGGGTGAGGTGAGTAATAGGAAATCTGTCTAAGACAGGTTGGAGGCAGATTGTGAAGAGCTTTAAATGCCAAGGAAAGCAATTTGAATGTATTTGATCCCAGACTCACTATAATCTCTTGCCTTGCGAGATTTGACTTTATCTTGATACTGTAATTGTCACTTCCATAACTGATATAATCATCCAAAAACCACCAGGACAACAAGCTTTTTTGCATAAGTAACAGTTGTGAATATTCCCCAAATAGCCACTTATTAATGTGAGAAACTGTATCATAAGTAATATACATGTAATTGTACATATAGAGCTACATCTATCTATCTATCTATCATCTATTTATCTCCACTACCAAGTGGGTTTAAAGGGACAGTGACAGAGTTTGAAGTAGAAAAATGGCAGATTAAGAAAAAAATAGAATCTCAACTAAATAGATTTTTTTTTCTTTCTGAAAATGTTTGAGACTGGATTCTCTATGGAATTAAACAAAGAATAATAAATGGAATCACTATAGTTTATAGTTCATATTTCTCTAGTTCTTTAAGATTTATAAGTTCTTAGTTGTACAATGACTATAAATACATTGTAAAAAAAAAGGCCCATTTCAAAGATGCAAACACTAAGGTACCCAAGGCAAATGTGGTTTTCCTACTTTCAAAGCATTATTTAGTATCAGAGCCTGGATCTGGACCCAGGTCTTTTGACTCAAAATCCTGTGTCTTATCAAACTTTATGAAATCTCCCTGGACCATGGTGGTGGTGGTACACCCAATGTTATTTTTATTCAGCTAGAATAGAGTTCCTATTATGATTGAATCATCTCTTACATTAAAGAGAAAACAATTTTTCCTCTCCAGACAGCAATACCTAGCTCTAATAGGGAATCAAATCCCATAACATCTTTGATATTAAATATATGAAAATCTGCACTTTGGATAGGGTCTAACTCCATCAAAGCTAAGGTGATATTTACATAATGATACACAAAGGCATTATTTTAATGTTTTGTTTTGAATCCTCAGGGCTTAGCACACTCCTTGCAAAAAAAAAAAGGTTAGGACCATTGATGTACACCAAGAAAGGATGTCAGATGATATCTTGCCCAACCTTGTCATTTTATAGATGAAAAAACCAGTACCTAGTGGGATAGCCAATGCTTCACCCAAGATCACAGAGTGTTAGAACTAGTATCTAAACTGAGATATCTCAGCTGTGTCCTACACAGCCACATAAATTCCATGAGTAAAAATGTGGGAGTTTACAATCCAAGGAGTATGAGAAAAAATAAGCCTTCCCTCCTGGCTCTTTGTTAAATTTTCAGTGTGAGCATTTAGACTTAGGGAATCTCTACATGTTACAGATTAGGGTTTAATTTTTTCTTTTGTTAATTGTTCACACTTAAGAAAGTGGTGGAGCAGATATTAGTAATTCAGAGTAAACTAACAGAACGTATTGTGTGCCCTTTTCTTTTTTTCACCTGGAGACATGGTTGTTAAATATTGACCAGTGTGCCACTATCTCATACCAAAACCAGGGCTCTTTCCACTTCACCATAAAGTTGTTCACAATGTGGGGTACAGATGGGACTAGGCAGCCATTCCTACTGCTACTGACATGCCTCAGAGTATGACCTATGGACTAGATTCCAGAGCTTCATGGACCTACACTGAGACTAGACTGAAGTCATTTTGCTGGTGGATCTCATCCAAACAAATCCTAGAGATTAAAGTCCAGCTTTACTAATGATCCTTCAAGGCTCAACTAACGAATGTCACTTCTACTAGGAAGGAGTCTTCATGATATATCCCTTTTCTGAAATTGACAATATATATAGGCTGTATCCTCTCTTGGACATTTGCCACATACTGCCTAGGGATGTCAATTCAATACAATTTAATGCGATAAACATTTCTTAAGCACCCACTAAGTGCCAGGCACTGTTCTAAGAGCTGTCAATTTGTATCAATGTCAATGTGGGGTGTGTGTGTGTGTGTGTGTGTGTGTGTGTGTGTGTCCTCCTGGGCCATCTCTAGTCATCCTGATGAATATCTGGTCGCTGGATCCAGCTGGCTCCAGAGGAGAAAGTGAGGGTGGTGATCTTACACAGCCCTCCCTCATTCAAATCAAAGTCAAATGCAAGTCATGTCATCATTTCCTCAATGCCGTGGTCCTCTTCAAAAGCGAAGGACAAACACAACAATAACCTGTGTGTGTATTTTATCTTACTTACAAGGCTGTAAGCTCAGTTAAGGGCCAGGGCTGTCTCTCCTTTCCCAATTTTCTATATTTGCTTCAGGTCCCTGGAGAAGCAAGGATAGATACCTGCCCTATTCAGAGGGATTTTCCAAGGATTTGTGGAGGGAACAATAAAGTTTGGCTTGAATGATTTACCTAGTACTTTACATTTGATAAAGGCCTTTGCATCCATGATGCCATTTGAATGCTAAAATATCCCTGTAAGGCAGCATTCTCAAAGCGTGGGGACTCCTTTGGGTCCCTGAAATTCTTTCAAGGGGTTTATGAGGTCAAAACTATTTTCATAAAAAATAATAAGAGATTTGACTTTAAAATACAGTAAATATCATAGCCCAAAAGAAAAGCTCTTTGGGAGGACCTTCAAAATTTTTAACTATATTTTTAATAGTATAAAGGGGTCCTACGACTGAAAAGTTTGTGAACCACTGCTGCACAATATATCTATATCTACATCTATATCTATGTCTATATCTACGTCTATATCTATATCTATCTATCTATGTGTATGTATATGTATATACAATGGGCCCCATTTTGCAGATGAAGAAACAGATGGTGAAAAGTATACCGATCTTGGAACGACAGCGCCTGAATTGGAAACCAGACTCTGTTCCACACCACCTGTGTGACCTGGGCAAGTTATATCTCTCCTCATCTCAACACCCTTCTTTGAGATTGCTGGGCTAGATGTTCTTTCAAGCCTCTAACCATTCTAGAACTATGATTTGGTGACACGTAGCATTGGATGGTAGCTAGCTGGCTCAGTGGATAGATTGCTGGGCCTGCAGTCAGAAAGACTCAAGCTCAAATATGTTGTCCTTGCTGTGTGACCCTGGACAAGTCACTTAACCCTGTTTGCCTCAGTCTCCTCATCTGTAAAACAAGCTGGAGGAAGAAATGGAAAACTGCTCCAGAATGTTTCCCGAGACTACTCCAGATAGGGTCATGAAGAGTCGGACACGACTAAAAAATGACTCACCAACAACAGCAACAGGACTGGATGGGACACCATAGTAGCAATTTAGATTTGAAGATCTTTCCCATCCATTAATGGGCCATGTGACCTGCTTATTTCACAGGAAGCCTAAGACACATGTGGTGGGAGGAGCTTCCTGACAAGAAAAGGAAGTTATGTCACAGGAATTGCAGAGAGAGAGAGAGAGAGAGAGAGAGTACTTATGGCTGCTAAAGGCTGCTAATGGCCGCCCCATGATTGTTAGAACTAAGCAGGCTGACTTAGCTGTACTGTGAGTTTGTTTTGGGGAGACTCCAGCAGGGGGTCAGAGAGGTTTTGGGATGGCGAGGTTCCAGGTTGTGATATTGTGTATTGAATGTTTTGGGTTCCTTGCTGTTATGATGAAGTAGAGTGACTGGATAAATGCCTTGTGGGATCTGGTTCTCAGGTGACTGAATAAATGATTTACTTCTACACTCTATGTGGAAAGTCTCATATACTTTGTGATACAGAACTACATAGTCATTCTGACAATTATCATCTACATTTTTATTACTGCCTTACTGTTACAGGCACATATGTTCACAAGGTCATGGATGCATCAAAGCACAAAATTACTTGGATTATTTAATGAAACACAGGGTGGCACCAGGGATAGAACATCAGACCTGGAGTGATTCCTGGGTTCAAATCCAACCTAGGAGATATTTACTAGTTGTGTTACACTGAGCAAGGCACTAACCTCTCTTCTTCTTCTACAACATGAGGATAATAATAACACCTACATCCAAGAGTTTTCGTGGTAATCAAATGAGGTAATATTTGAAAAGCACTTTGCACAGTGGTTGGCACATAGAAGGTACTTACTAAATACTTTTCCTTCCCTTCCTCCTTCCTTCCTTCCTTCATTCCTTCCTCCTTTCCTTCCTTCCTTCCTTCTTTCCTCCTTTCCTTCCTTCCTTCCTTTCCTTCCTTCCTTCTTTCCTTCCTTCCTTCCTTCTTTCTTTCTTTCCTTCCTTCTTTCCTTCCTTCTTTCCTTCTTTCCTTCCTTCCTCCCTTCCTTCTTTCCTTTCTTCCTTCCTTCTTTCCTTCTTTCCTTCCTTCCTTCCTTCATTCCTTCCTCCTTTCCTTCCTTCCTTCCTTCTTTCCTCCTTTCCTTCCTTCTTTCCTTTCCTTCCTTCCTTCTTTCCTTCCTTCCTTCTTTCTTTCTTTCTTTCCTTCCTTCCTTCCTTCCTTCCTTTCTTCCTTCTTTCCTTCCTTCCTTCCTTCTTTCCTTCCTTCCTTCTTTCCTTCCTTCTTTCCTTCATTCCTTCTTTCCTTCCTTCTTACCTTCTTTCCTATATTCACTATATCATCTAGTTGCTGAAGGCAGAGTAGTAAGAGCTATTGCTGGAAAGGTAAGCCATGGCCAAATTTTAGGGCTTTGAAAATCAGCATAAGGAACCTGAATTATATCCTTTAGGGTAAAGTATGAGGACTAGTAGGGTAAAGTATTGAAGACTCCTGAGCAAGGGGATAGTGTGATTAGTCAACCAAAAATGTTTATCAAGTATTATGTTCAAGCACTTATGAGAACACAAAGGCAAAAGTGTTAAGTTCTTGCCCTCATGGTGCTTCAAATCTGGCTTTGGGGGAAAAATAATGTTAAAAAAATATATAAAATGCACAAAAGGTGATTTTTTGAGGAGACTATTATCTTGAGGGGATAAATCTTTAACAAAGATGATACTAGAGCTAACCTTCAAAGAAAATTCGAGATTCTAAGAGATGGAGAGGCAGAGGGACAACATTTCAAACATGAGTAAGACCAGTGAAATTGCATTGAGTCTGGAGACCAAATGTCCTGTATGTGGTAAAATCCAGTAAGTTTGTCTAGACTATAGTACAGTATGTAAGCATCCCTGAACAGGGCTTGCCAAGCCCTCACACCAAAGGGGCTAGTCCTCTCCGAACACCCGATAAAACTGACTACTCCAGGAGAAATGCCAGAAGCAGAAGAGGAATATGTTCACAACATTCTTTGACTTGACCAAGGTCTTTGCTACTGTCAGTCACAAAAACCTCTGTAAAATTATGGTGAAATAGAATGCCTAGAGAAGTGTATCAGTCCCATGACAGCATATTTACATGGATTTTGGCTAATGGATCCCACTTTTGTGCTTTCTCAGTCACCAATGGAGTGAGATGGGGCTGTGCGCTTGCTCCCATGCTTATGATGTTTTCAGTGATGTCATCAGCTACCTTGAACCAAGATGAAAATAGCATGAAGGTCAGGTCCCCCACTGATGCTAAATTATTTAACTCAGGTTACAAGACAAGACTAAAGTGGAGGGAAAGTTGGCGCACGACTTTTTTATTCACAACTGATTGTTCATTCAGTTCAGCCTCTGAAGCTGAGATACAACAGAGTATGGATTGATTCTCTGCCTCTTGTGCTTACTTTGGCCTGACAATCAGGACCAAGAAAACAGAGGTTCTCCACCAGCCAGCAGCCATACATGGAAGCATTGATTGCAGAAAACGGAGAAATTTTGAATGCTGTGGATAAGTTCACTTACCTCGGCAATGTACTTTCTAGGTATGTTCGTATAGATGATGAGGTCGACACCTGTATTGCCAGAGCTAGCTCAGCATTTAGGAAGCTCTGAAAGAATGTGTGGGAGAGAAGAAGCATTAGTCTGAATAGAGATTGAAGGTCTATAGAGCCATTGTGCTGACCTCATTATTGTATGCATGTGAAGCCTGGACTATATACCAAGGCCACAGTAGAAATTTGAATTGCTTCCATTTGAATTGTCTTAGGACTGCTCTGAAGATCACCTGCAGACATAAGGTCCCAGATGTTGAGGTCATCCCTAAGTTGAACTGCCAAGCTTCCAAACTCTACTGCACAAAGGACAATTCCAATGGTACAGTCAGGTAGTCCAAATGCCAAACGTACATTCACCTAAAGGACTATTTTAAGGAGAACTTACACAAGATAAGCACTCACACTGAGGTCAGAAGAAGAGTTGCAAGAACACTCTCACAGTCCCTCAAAAGAATCTTAGTATTTATGGTAAGACATGGGGGATACTGGCACAGGACTGTCAAGCATGCTATGCCCACATCAAAAAAGTCACTTTTTTTTTGGTTTGGTTTTGTTGCTCCATGAGCAAAGCAGAATTGCGGTAACAGAAAGGAAACACGAAGTCCACAAATACACAGACATATCCATCCCAATTACTCAAATGGTCTTTTAGTGCCTGACTTGTGGTAAAGCCTCCTGAGCTTGTATTGAACAAATCGGCCACAATTCAACATCTTTGTTGTTGTTCAGTCGTGTCTGACCTTTTGTGACCCCATTTGAGGTTTTCTTGGCAAAGATTCTACTTTTCCATTTCCTTTTCCAGTAGATCCATTTGTCAGGCAAACAGAGGTTTAAATGACTTTTCCAGGGTCACAGGGCTAGGTCATGTCTGAGGATGGATTTGAATTCAGGTCTTTCTGACTCCACTGAACCAATAGCTGCCTTCAACACATTGTACCTTGACCCCAACACGGTGATATCATTGGTCCTCTTGGAGTATGATGAAAAAAAAAAACAGCCCAACAACAACAACAGTACTATATGCACAATCAATCAAACAATAAACCTATATTAAGCACCTATTACGGTATTTCCCCATGTATAAGATGCATCTTAATTTGTAGGCCAGAAATTCGAAAAACAATGTACTATGTAAAGTTATTGAACTCAAGTTTTATTCATCTGCTCATAGCTTTCAGGCATGTTTTGGGCAAGTCTGGTGCATGCACGCATGCTTAGTCCACTCCGTTTCATGAACCTGAAGCACCAGTTGTGTCCTCCTTTGAAATCAGTAACTTCTTTTTCATCAGCAATTCTTCTTGCCTCATGCTGAACCATCTTTGTGGACACAGGAATTCCAATTGCCCTTTGCTCTTCAATCCCTATCTTCAATTCCCTCTGTAAATCAGGCCATTTTGCTGACTTGACTCTTATGGCCTTCTTCTGCCATGGCGTTTTCAGTAGGGTTTCTTTTCCCCGTAGCCAGTCCTGGATTGTTTTCCCAGTTGCAGGAGGACCAAATTTACCTTCAGCCGCACAATTTCCATTCACTTTTGCAAACTGGATCACTTTTAACTTGAATTCAGCACTGTATGAAAATCTTTTTTCTGAGCCATTTCTGGGCTGAACGTTGTAAAATGTAACCTAATATACTGGAAACAAATGGAAAACAATGAACCCAAAAACAAGCTTGAAAAATCAAGAAATGCAAGTAAAAAAATCTACAGCCACTGTATGAGTCACACCCAGTTTTTAGATCCCAAATTTTTCGAAAAAAAGGGTGCGTCTTATACATGGGGAAATACGGTAGTGGACAGGCACCTTGCAAGGCATTAAGGATACAAAAAAGAGGCAAAAGTTGGTGCCTTCCCTCAAGGAATTTACAATCTAATAAGAGACAACAAACAAACAAACAAATACATAGAAAGCAAAGTATAAACAGGATAAATAGGAAACAATCAACAGGGAGAAAGGACTGGAATTTAGAGGGGCTAGGGAAATGTGTCCTAGGGAGTAATGTACAATAAGTCCAGGAAGGTTGACTAGGGCAAAAATGTAAAGGGCTTTAAAGCATGATATATTTGGTACCCATTAGTGTTTGCTGAGGAGAAAAGTGCCTTGCAATTTTGGAAAATCACTGGCAGCTACCAACTCGGAGAGTAGATTGGAGTAGAGAGAGACTTCAAACAAAGAGATTAAGAGACTATTGAAAGACTCTATGAGAGGAGAGGAAAATCCAACCTAGAGGCTAATATGAGTGGAGAAAAAGGGACAGATGTGAGATATGTTGGAGAAGCAAAAGTAAACAAACACACAAACAAAATGTTCAATTGTATGAATGTATTGGGTGAATAAGAATATAAAAATCAGTCATGACATAAAGATGTGAACTGGTGTGACTGGAAGGATTTTCATTCCCTCAGCAGAAATAAAGACTTGGGGCAGGGGAGTGGACTATAAGGGAAAGTTAAAGAGATCTGCTTTGAATATATTGACCTTGGTAAACCTATAGCATGTCAATTTAATTTTTTTAAATATTGAACGTATTAATACAGGGTAATGCAGGGGTGGAGCTTAGGCAGGACATTAAGGCTGAATAAAAATTATCTTGGAATCATCCAACAGAGATAACAGTTAAACACACATTAGAAGATGATGTCACCAGTTGATTAAATATATTGAGAGAAGAAAAGAAGGTCCAAGGCAGAGCCTTGGGGCACACCTACCCTATTGATAACAATTCAATCAAATGACTCTGAGAAGATCAGATACAACTATGTTAGAGCTTAGAGTCACAAAAGCCTAGAGAACTGAAAAATTTACCTGAGATTGTGATCAACAATATGTGACACAACTTATGAGATGTTGCAAAAAGAAGAAAAATTATGAGGAATAAGAAAATGCCATTAGTTCCGGCAACCTAGAGATCATTGCCAGCTTTGTAGAGGGCCGTTTCAGTTGACTGATGAGGTCAGGAACCAGATTGTAAATGGTTAAGAGGTGAGTAAGGAGAGGAAGAAGCAATGAATGTTGACAGCTTTTTAGAGAAATTTTGCTGAAAAAAGAGGTGAGCTATATGTCAATGACTGAAGGATAGGGATTTGGGAGGATTTCATTTCCTTGTTTTTAAAAATAGAGGCAATTAATGGCTCAGTTGTGACCAGTGGCCTCCAGGTCCTTTATGAATGGCTCTGGGCTCAATGAGACCCAGATGCCTTTTGGAGCTCAGATCTGACCTACAAGATAGTGGGATTCAGGCCATTTCACTCCTTGACTTCTTCCCAGGACAACTACAAGAATATGATTCAAAGCTTAAGCGTTGCTCATGTCTAGGGTCTTGTGGAAGAAAAAAAGATATACATGTAATGAGGCCCCTTCTAGAAAAGATATTTAATATAAATGACAAGTTAGAGATGTAAAGTGGCTGCTTATTTTCTCCGCCAAAGCAAATCTTTAATACTCAAAAGAAGAATGATCAGGCATTTAAAAAAAAGGAATTTTTAAAAAATCTAGGGAGATTACTCTGACAGGAGAATGGAAGGGAGATCACATAAGAGAGAGGCTAAAAAAAGAGATACTAAATAGGAAATTTCATAAAGTATAAGTATGAGGAAATGAGTGCCTAGACTAAGGCAGTAGTGTAGGAAGGAATGTACAGAGAGAGGATCCATTGTGAATGATGGTTCTGGGTGCTGGAGAGGGCTGCAGATATATTTAGAGAGTACTTTAAGATCTTTATAAAGCACACTGCACCTATTATCTCAATTGAACTTCACAACAATCCAGTAAGAATGGCCCGGTAGGCACCAGAATAGACCATTAAGATTTGTCTGTGAACTTATTTTTATTATGTTGGTAACTGTATTTCACTATAACTGGTTTCCTTTGTAATCTTGTGAGTTTGATTTTATGCATTTTTAAAATATTCTTCTGGGGGGGGTGGGCATAGGATTCACTAGACTGTCAAAAGGGTCCAATACACACACACACACACACACACACACACACACACACACACACACACCCATGATTTAGAAAGTTTAAGTAATTTAGCCATATTAGCCTTCCTAGTAAATGGCAAAAATAAGGTTCACTTTCCTGAATTTAGGTCCTACACTTTTTCCACAAAACCATAATGGAGATATAATAAAAGCTTGAGTTTGACTTTTAATTCCTGGCAAGACTCTAGAACTTAATCTTAATGGGAGAGTTGGTGAACATCTGGAAAAGGGAGCAAGGATGACTCCATTAAGGCAGAATAAAAAGTCCCCAATTTTAGTGCAGTAAAGCCATGGATTGCTGCTGCAAAATCTTGGATGACAATAGAATAAAGGAAGCCAGGAGGGGCAAGGCTGGAAAGTTTGGCGGGGTATCAGGACCCTGGGGAAGAGTTACGGGTGGTACAAATAGGAACTATTGGTCAGGAGGTCAGGTGTTACAGAAAATAGTAAAAATAAGTCCAGAAGGTAGTACTAGGGATATGTGTACTGGCAGGTATGTCCAGTGTGTACTTGGACAGCAAGAGATTCCAAGTAGGCAGGCCTGATTCAAGCATCCAAGAGTTTATTACAAAAAGAACGGAATACATCAGTACCAGTTTCCAAGGATGAAAGCTGGATTTCAGCACCCAGCAGTTGAGTACCCACACTATGGATCAATGTTTTAATAAATGGCAAGGAAGATAGACTAGGAGCAATACCCTCAACTCTAGAACAGATGGGAAGGTGTAAACAAGTGTCACAGCTTTGTTAGGGCTATTGATCCAAGGAGCAAGACTCTTTTCTCCTTGCCTAGCTTCCATCAGACTGGTTGTTGTGGACAGACAAGAGCTGCCAGGAACCAGCTGGCAACTAGAAAGTGACAGGATTTCACAGGTGTTCATAGGCTGTTGATTGTAATGCAGACAGGGAACTATTTTATACCACTGAGCCAACCTGAACTGTCAGTGCCCTGTTCTACTAGACTTGTCTCTTCCCTGTTAGACACGGGGCTGAATGATAAAGGAGGAGCAGTTGTGTGCTCTAGGCCTGCTGGGGAGCAAGGCCACCATCTAGTGATTCTCTGATTCTTCCCAAAGGCATTAAGGAATCACATAAGTGCTGATGATTGGTTTGAGAGATGAGATTTGGGTGTAGTGAGAGAAAGAGCTTCTATAAAGAGCAGCTTTTGTTCTGAAAGAGCATTTTCATTGTGAAAGCCTGGGAAGGGTGAATTTAGAGTTGGGAACATTCAGTGAAAACATAAGGGAGGGAACCAGGAGGTGAGTGAGCTGGTAATTTCTAAAACAAGTATAGATCTGGTACGTACAGTTTGCTCTGCAATCAGCCCTGGTAGGAAAGGGGCTATATTTGTGGATCACATTGTTAGTGTGGACAGATGTTGGGAAATGGAGGGTAGAAGGGCCTGGTATGTTAAGGACACGACTAAACTAATGGACAACAACAACATGGTAAGTCCTCCCTAGCCCCCAACCCAATGTTGGTGCTAGGAAAGAGTGAGGAATATTCCCAAATCAGTTTTCTGAACTCTTCCTTGCTCAAATTTGAAGGAAACAATCCAGAAGGAATGGTATGTAGGGTAATATAGCGCAGGAGCTATATCACAGATCCAGAGCTGGAAGAGATTTCAAAGGCTACAAATTCAAAAATATCATTTTACAGTCGAGGAAACCGAGGCAGAATAAGTTAAGCGACTTGGCCACAGTCACATAGTAAGTGTCTGGGGCTGAATTTGAACCCTGGTCTTCCTGACTCCAGGCCCAAATGCTGCACCCACTACACAACCTAGCTGCCTCTAATAGATAGATATATGGTTAGATAGATATAGACATATAGATAGATATAGATATATAGATACGTCCCAACATACACACATATATCCCTATGTATATATTGCATATGTACTATATACAAATTATTTATACATACATATATGCATATAAAATATATGTGCACATATATGTATTTATAATACATGCATATGTGATTACTTTGCCATAATTGGCTTCCTTTGTAATTCTATGCATTTTGTTTAAGAATAGAAACTGTAATGGGTTCTGAAGATTAGCTGGCAAGGTAAGGCACACTGAAGTCCTCCCTCAAACTGAACTACTGAGCATTCAGATTCTACCACAGAGAGTACAACTGTGATGGGCTGGCCCTACTGTTTGAATGCCAAATGTATATTTGCCTAAATGACTATTTTACAGAGAACTCACATAAGGCAGGCACTCACGCAAAAGGAGCAATAAAGGACACTCCCAAGGTCTCTCTGAAGAACTTTGGAATCAGTTGTGAGATATGGGAGACATGGGAAATGATACCATGACATGCCCCCATCAAAGAAGGGAAAGCAGAATTGTAATAGTTCAAAAGAAAAATGTGATACACCCATTTAGAGACATCGCCATTATATGTGCCAGACCTGTGGCAGAGACTTCTGAGCTTATACTGGTATGATCAGTCACAACCAGATATATTGTTGTTAACCCCAAGATAGTGATGCCATTTTGATCTGCTTTAAATATTTAGTACAACAAGCAATGTATTTTATTTTGCATGATTTCAAAAAAAAATCTGAGATGGAATACATAGGCTTCACTAGACTGTCAAAAGTTTCACTGATACTCAAAGAGGTCAAAAATGATGAAGATAGAAATAGGTCTCTGATGTTTTGAAGTCTGCAGTCTTATGTGGGAAATACTTTTCTCATAAGGATTTAGTTTGGAGAGCCATGAAGAGAGGCCCACTGTGGTCATTGTAAGGCATCATTGCGAGCACTGGATGTTAGTCTGGGGAAGCAGTGATTCTGGGGACAGGAGGAAAAAAATGGCATGATTGCAGGTGGTAACTTGGCATTGTCAGAAGAGGAAATTAATGGAGTGTGGAGGCAGTGGTTGGCCAAGGCAGTAGGTAAGCACGAAATGATTGAGTGTGGGTGAGTGTGGCAGGAATTTTGCTGTATTCTGGGTCCTAGCGCATACATTGCCCATTGATATTAGTGTTAGCAGGCACTGTGATAGAAAAACCCTGTCCGATTTTATACCTGAATGGGTGATTTTTAAAAGCCATGAGGTCTTTCCCAGGGAAGACTAGAGCATTAAGTTCCAGCAATAACCATGTGACTGATATACCCCTAACGGTCTATACCTTGGGAAAGCCAATTGTATTCTCTGAGATTTGCTGTGTTCTGGGTCCTAGTACCCATACAGTTATTATCGACCTGTTTATACCTATGCCTCTATCTACCTATCTGTCTATCTGTCTATCTGTCTATCTGTCTGTCTATCTATTTTTGCATAAATCCATATATTTACATTTAGTTTGCAGCCTCAAGGTTAAGAATCTCTGCTCTTGAACACTGGTGTTGTTCTGTCCTCAGGTATAAAATGATATGGATCAATCAACAAGTAATTATTAACAAAAAAATAAATAGCATTTATGTAACACTTTAAATTTTGGAAAGCACTTTATAAATATTATCATATTTTATCCTGGCAACAGCTTTGGGAGTTAGGCGCTATTATTTCTGTTTCATAAAAGAACAAACTGAGACAGAGATTGAGTGACTTTTCCAGAGTCACAAAGCTAGTAAGTATCCACGGCTGGATTCAAACTCAGCTCTTCCTTAAATCAGTCCATTTTAATAGGGGAGACACTATGTAAGAAACTAAGGTACAAAGAAGACATATGCAAAAGACATGGAAAGTAAGTTCAGAAGGGGAGGCATTAGAGCAAGGGGTAACTGGGATGGTAATGCAAAAGGCCTCCTGCAGAAAGTGGGATTTGATGATGAGGCTTGAAGGAAGTCCTGGGAAACTGAGGCCTAGGTAAAGAGGGAAAGCATTCTAGAAATGGAATTTAAATTTAATATGGATAATTGGGAGGAGGAAGGCCTTAGAAGCTGAAAGGGGAAAGAATTACAAATATGCTCATAAAAATTAAATCTAGATATGAATTTGTATGACACAAATATTCACTAAAATTTCTACTTTCAATATGAAGCTTTCCTGACTTTCTCACTGCCAGTTATGATTGCTAGTCCTTCAGATTCTTTGTATTTATTTTGTATGCATTTCTTATTTATGTATGGCACTCAACATTTATTAAGCACTTACTATATGCCAGCCACTGTGTTCTGTGCTGTGAATACAAAAACAAAAAGCAAACAGTTCCTGTCTAATATATATGTGTGTGTATGTATATATCTGTGTGTATATATATATATACACACACACAAATAATATGCATAGACATACAAACACAAAGACACATACATACTAACACATAGGCACACATATATATGTATATGTGTGCATATAACATTCATATATGTATGTATGTGTACACACACATATATATATAGATAATATGCATGTGCATGTGTGTGTGTGTGTGTGTGTGTGTGTGTGAGTGTGTGTGTGTATGTTGGGATGTTACGTGGCACCATAGTGCATAGAGCACTGGGCCTGAAGTCAGGAAGAGCCATTTTTGTGAGTTCAAATCTGAATTTAGACACTTACTGACTGAGTGACCTTGGGCAAGTCATTTAAGCCTGTTTGCCTCAGTTTTCTCATTTGTAAAATGAGCTAGAGAAGGAAATGGAAAACCATGCCATTATCTTTGCCAAGAAAGCCCCAAAATGGGGTTACAGAGAGTCAGACCCAACAGAAAAAAGACTGAACAACAAAATATATGTTGTTTCCTCCAGTGGAAAGCAAGTTTTTTTGAAGTAAGGGGTGGTTGTTATTTTCTTTGTATCTCACGCCACATACTGTTTAATAAATACTTGTTGATTGATTGATGGGAATGTAGGATCATAGATTGAGAGCCTGAAGAGATCTTAGAGGTCATCGAGTTAATGAATGCCTTTCCTCTTAATAAATACCCATTTATTGGTGCACCTTAATTAGGCTGAGACCATCACTGACCACTCTGCTCTCCCCGCGTCTTTGCTGTCCTCCACACTCAGCTGCTGCCCTTTGCTAGCGTCCTTAGGTTCTGTCAGCACAGACGGAAGATGAGCTAATATACAAAGTCAAATCCGTTGACCAGAAATGCAGCTCTCTCTGCACTCTACTCTATTTTTCTTTCTAATCTCCCCCTTCAAAGGATAATATAATCATAGTATTTCAGAGTTAAAAGCAACACCAGGGACTATCCAGTCTAGCCCAAACAGGAAAAGAGATTGATTCCCTCAACAATGTCTCTCATAAGGGGTCATCCAGAGTTACTGTTGTTAGTCTCTAGCATTTACATAGGTATTAAAGGGCCACGAAGAATTTTACTATCATCCCATCCTATCCACGCCAATAGATTTGCCAAACGGTCATACAGATAGCATGTGTCTGAGGTCACATTTGAATTCAGATCTTCTAGACTCTATCTCCATGATACAACTTTCAGCATTACCATCAATAGCAGCGGCCTCTTTACTTAAAGACCTAAGAGAAGGGGAATGAGTGTTTATGTATCACCCACTCTACACCTGGCACCAGACTCAATATTTTGCCAGCATCATCTCATTGTTTCCTAACAACAACCCTGCCAGGTAGGTGCACTTATTACCCCGATTTTATAGGTGAGCAAACTGAGGCAGCACAGGCCACACGCCAGTAAGTGTCTGAGGCCAGATTTGAGCGTAGGTCTTCCTGACTCCAGGGCCAGTGTTCTAGCCACTGAACCACTTAGCTTTTTGTGGGAAGGAACAGAATACATACAGTCAGTCAATTTTACTTTTGCATAAAATAGTTGGGTTCCAACCCCCCTTTTACACTAAATGTAACCTTAGATATTCATAACTTTGACCCTTTGCTTACTATTCTACCCTCTGAAGAGAAGCAGAAGAAGTCTAATTATACTTCCACGTAATAAACCCTAACATGAATGAAATATGATCCTATGGATGTTACCCATCTGAGTCTTCTCTTCCCCAGGCAAAAACGCTCTATGGATTTATATGGGAAGAACTCAAGGCATCTAACATTCCTCGTTGCCTGCAAACATTCCCTTGTCCTATGTTATATCCCCTCAATGGCCAAGTCTCCACAAGAAACCCGAGAGACACATGTGGACTAATATGTCAGTGGCTGATTAATGTGCTTCCTCTTGCAGATAATGGACTATATCAGTGACCTCTTAATTAGGCATCTGGCCTCTCATCTTGCCTCCTACAATCCCTCCTGCCGGATTAATCTTTCTAAAATGACTCCTTCAACCCTCCACTTCTGTTCTCTATTCCCTTCATGAGATCTTTACAGACTCCAGCATGCAGTGAAAACATTTAGCCCAATGTTCCTAGTGCTCCCTGGCCAACCCCAGTCAACCTTTTTAGCCAGAGGCAGCTAGGAGACCTAATATCCAATGAACTAGACCTTCACTCAAGAGAAGCTTCCTTCATCTGAACTTGGATATTTATAGCAGTGTGACCCTGGGCAACTGTTTTAACCTTTCAGCCTCAGTGTCCTCACCTGTAAAATGAAGAAAAAATATCACCTCTTTCCCAGGGGTTTTAGGAGCATCAGATGAGTACATCAAGTTTTGGCAAAATTTAAAGCAATGTTAATTTTACTGTAATAACCTATCTCTTCCTTCCATTCTTCCCTTATAAGATAGCATTGTAGAAGGATGTATACAGTGCTTTTACATACATATACACAAACATATATACACACACAGAAATTTGTGTCTAATAGTAGCCATTTTTAGGGCAGGATGGGGGAGGTAAGAAAAAAAGGAGAAAAAAGAAAGTTACATGATAACTATTAGATATTTAAAAGGAATAGCAAGTTATACATACTAGATTTGCAGTTCCATGTGCAATCACCTTTTTTATTCTACTATGTCATGGAAATGTTTGTTTTATTTCTTAAGTACAGAATAAAAGAAATATTTCCTTTTTTGAAAGAGAGAACATTTCAACTTGAGGTCCATGAATTTAAAAAAAAAACATTTTTTTTTTATTATTGTAATCTACTGTTTGATAAACCCAAAGACTACAACTTCTAGGATAAGAACTCACTATTTGACAAAGACTGCTGGGAAAACTGGAAAATATTATGGCAGAAACTAGGCATAGGCCAACATCTCACACCATACGCCAAGATGAGGTCAAAATGGGTACATGATTTAGATATATAGGGTTAAATGAAACCAATGTAACCAAAGTTGGAAGGAAAGCAGAAAGATGGGCAAATTTTTATAGTAAGTTTTTTTCTGATAAAACCTTAGTTCTCAAATATGTTTAGAACTAAGTGGAATTTATAAGAATCAAGCCATTTCCCAACTGATAAATGATCAAAGGATAAGAACAGGCAGTTTTCAAACAAAAAAAAGTTATCTACAGTCATATGAAAAAAATGTTCTAAATCCCTATTGATTAGAGAGAAATACAAATTCAAACAACTCTTAGGTGCCAGCTTATACCTCAGATTGGGAAATATGACAGAACAGGAAAATGATAAATGTTGGAGAAGATGTGGGAAAACTAGGACAGTAATGCATTGTTGGTGGAGTTTTGAACTGATCTGACCATTCTGGAGAGCAATTTGGAACTCTGCCCAAAGGGCCATAAAAATGTGCATATCTTTTGATTCAACAATATCACTACTAGTTCTGTATCCCAAAGAGATCATTAAAAAGGGGAAAAGAATGACCTCCTTATTGAAAAATAAGTATAATAGCTCTTTTGTGGTGGCAAAGAATTGGAAATTGAGTGGATGTCCATCATTTACTGACACTGGGTAAGTCACTTAAGCCCGTTCGCCTCAGTTTCCTCATCTGTAAAATGAGCTAGAGAAGGAAATGGCAAACTACTCCAGGGTCTTTGCCAAGAAAACCCCAAATGGGGTCACAGAACGTCAGGTAAGACTGAAATGATTGTACCACAACAACAATTCTGACTGTCAAACTCAAACGGTCTACAACAGTGGCCACCCTGATCAATTTGATCTCCCAGAGAAGCAAGGCAGGCCCCTCAGCAGCCACTCAGGTGAGAGGGATAATGGTGAGTCTTGACCATGGTACAAACACCCATTTTCCTGTCCACATACACACTGGCAGGTTTCAGGTTGCCCTGGTTAGTCCTTGTTCTTGGAGCTGGAAGACAAACATGAGCTGTATTCCTAGGTTGGCTTTTTTTTCCCTAGGTGCCTTCCTTAATTTTGTAAGTTTCTTCTGATATTTTTGTTCATATTAAGGCTGGAAATATACTCAATGTAGATTCTCCTTGGATTTGTTTTTCATTTCTAATTTTCTTGTGCTGTTTTATATACTCATTGGAAAAGCTGTGAGAAAACAGGGCCATTCTGCTTCTGTTCACTCCACCATCATGAGGAGAGTCTCATGATATATGTTGTAAAAAATTATCTTCTCCAACTCCAAACTACCACCTTCACTTGTCTATTCTTATACCTTTGGGTTAAGCCACTGTGTTTAGCATGCTTTTACTAAAATGTTTTCTTTCTAAAGATTTCCCTCCCATATTTTTTCTCTTTTTCTTGCTTCTATCAGTGTATACTTTTAGTCCTCACAAGCAAATACCTTCAATCCATAGACCCAAGGTTTGGGAGCTGTCTGACCATTTAGAGATGGAAAGTCCTTAAAAATAAGTGCAATAGCCATGAGTAAAAGCTGGCCAGGGCCAATAACTTTCAGGAGAATTTTATAAATTACCAGTCATTAAGATATTAATAAATAACTAAATAAATAAATAAATAAATGTGTTTATGTATGTACATGTGTATGTATATCAAATGTGTATATGTATGTATGTGTCTGCGTATGTCTGCAAGAACCAAGGGTAACAACTATATAAAATTTTGTGTGTGACAGATACTCTCTGCTGATCTAGTACTCAATTAACACTCAAAAAATTATTAAATCCCTACTCTGTTCCAGGCACTGTGCTAGGCACTGGGATTATAAAAACAAAAATGAAACATTCTGTATCCTCAAAGAATCTACAGCTTATTTGGGGTAACAGCACACAGGAATATAAGTAAATAGAAAAAAAAATATTTACAAAGAAAAAAAAAATAAAGGAAATGAGTGGAGGGATGGAACACTAGGAATTTGGGAATGAGAAAATGATTTACATTGTTAATAATAAGTTACCTGAGTCTTTTTAGGCAGATAGAGATTCTAAGAGGTGAGAGTGAAGAAGAAATGGATTCCAGGCATGGGGGACAGCTTGTAAAATTATGCGGTCAGGGCATCCAATTCCATGTTTGAGAAAGAGCAAGTAAGCCAATTTGGATAGAATGAAGACTACTGAAGAAGAAGAATCTTTAAGAAACCTAGAAAAGTAGACCAGCGCTTAATTGCCAAGAATGCTACACGTCAAACATTTGAGTTTTATGGTATTTTTTCTTTTTGCTAGAGAAATAGGGAGCTATTGGAGTTTCCTGAGCAGAGAGGAAATCATCAGAGCTCTGCTTTAGGGATATTGATTTGGCAGCCTTGGAGAGGATAAATTGGAGAGGGTAATGGCTTGAGGCAGGGAGAACAAAGAGGAGTTTATTGCCTAACATAAGAATGATGAGTTTGGTTTGAGATAAGAGTAATGGGTCAGAACTCTAACCTCACTTGGTTACTGTCTGTCTGATTCATGCCTCAAGAAATAGAGATTATGAAGAAAAAGAGACAACTAGAAATTCAGGGGAAAAATGCTTGAAAGAGACTAGATAAAACCATTGGACTAAGATAAAGAGAAGCAATGGGAGAAGGATGGGGAGAGAACTGAAGTGATGTGGGGCTGGGGTTGGACGGTGAGAGGACACCTACCCTTCCCTTCTGAGTGAAAGCAGAATGTCTTTGTTCCATTTGTGAACTCCTGAATGGCCCTTATCATGCCTGATAAGTATAAAAGAGTACTAGAGATAGACCTCCATCAGGGAAAACCAAAGCTGTTGCTTTTGAAGTGAAATTAGACATAATAAGGAAGCAGTGCCATCAATTTGGAAAGCTCTCCAAAACTCTCAGAAGCCCCTGTCAGAATCTCCACAGTTAGCTTCATCTCTGCTATTGAAACAGTTCTTTCCCCAAGCAGCAGGAGCAGCGGCATTGAAAACACAACAATTTGGCAAGCCTAGCTATTAATGTGCATGCCTCTTAATCTCAGTCCTTATTTATCCCTCACTTTAAAATAAAAAAGAAAAGAAAAGAAAAGTATATCACATTTTTGTTCCTCTTTCTCCTAGGTCTTCCATTACAGAAAAATAAATAGAAATGGATGGGTTACTATGAAGTTGGAGAGTATTGTCATGCATGATTAATTGTAATGTTATACAGTATGCCAGGAAAGAATCTATTGATGTGTCACTGAAAAGTACCAATGACTTTTAATTGCAGCTGAAGGGATCGAGGTTCAAAGCAGGCAGAACTTTCCAATTTGGTTTTCTGTTGTTGTTGTTGTATAATGCCTGACTAATCCACTTTTTTGTGATGAATGAACAGAATGATGTTAGAGCTGAAAGAAGCCTTTGAGATACTCTGGTCCACCCCCTTGCACAATGGATACTCCTAGAATTGGGAATGATACTGGTATTGGGTGCAATTCTGGCCTCAGATGCTTCCTAGCTGTGTGAGCCTAACTACCCTAGGTATTCACTTCATCTCTTATGCTCAGTTTCATCATCAGGGAAACATGAGAAAAAATATACAAATAGTTACAATCAATTACTCAAGAAGCAATTATTAGGTGCTTATTATATTCCAGGCACTGTGCTAATACCTGAGAATACAGATACAAGCAAATATGTCTATATCGACCTATATATCCATATGTACAGCTCTCTCTATATACATATATAAGTATATAGAAAAATAGAGATGGGTAGACGCAATATAGAAATAGATATCTATCTATCTAGATGCACAAATATATATATACACACATAAATATATGTATTATATATGTATATAGACATGCAGATAGATAGATAGATGGATAGATAGATAGATAGATAGATAGATAGATAGATGGATGGATAGATAGATGGATAGATAGATAGATAGATAGATAGATAGATAGATAGATGGATGGATAGATAGATAGATGGATAGATGGATAGATAGTAAGATGGATAGATAGATGGATAGATAGATAGATGGATGGATAGATGGATGGATAGATAGATGGATAGATAGATAGATAGATAGATGGATGGATAGATAGATGGATAGATAGATGGATAGATAGATAGATGGATAGATGATAGATGGATAGATAGATGGATAGATGGATAGATGGATAGATGGATAGATAGATAGATAGATGGATAGATGGATAGATGGATAGATGGATAGATAGATAGATGGATAGATAGATGGATAGATAGATAGATAGATAGATAGATAGATAGATGGATAGATAGATAGATAGATAGATAGATAGATAGATAGATAGATAGATGGATAGATAGATAGATAGATAGATGGATGGATAGGCTGGCCTTAAGGAGCTTACATTCTTAAAGGGGGAAGCATCACTTAAAAGATAGGTAATACTTAAAATACTTAAAAATAGGTAAAGTGCAGCAGTTGTTCTAAGAATCAAACGACATATTGTATATGACATGTATATGGGAAACCTGAGAGACATAATTTTACCAATATCAGTTAGTATGTGGAAAAACTTAGGTTGCTGGATGGTGCAAATGGCAGAAAGTTGACCAAGGCCAGAGAAGGTTAGTGGTAGAATCTGGAATAAGATCCGGCTATCACCACCCAACTGTCAGCTTTTATCCTAAGCACTCTTTTTGACCGGTTCCTACTTGTCTGTAAACATGTACATGATACCCAAACTAAAACATGAAATTCAATGCCCCATTAAATCTGCTGATCTGCATACTTTTTGTTTCCTCCGATAGAATGTAGGTTCCTTGAAGGCTGTGTCATTTTTGTCGCCATGTCATCACTTTCTAAGAGTACTCGACACATAACAGGCACTCCATAAAGCCTTATTGTTTGACTCAACCCATCAAAGTACTCCATCGTTTCTATCGTCAGTTACATCTACAAACTTCTTGAGAAAAGTGACTAATCAGTCCTTGAAAAATAACCAGTGATATCTACCATTAAATCGAATGACCGTTGCCCACAAATCTTCTCTTCCTTAACTACTCTGTTGTCAGAGAAAGTGTGTTCTGGTTGGTAATTACTCCATTCTGATACTGCCTTGCCCCATTAATATTGCGAGATATCACTTTCTCCTTGTTAACCTTCTCCCTCTCGACCTACTTTTTCTTGGTCTCCTTCCCTACTTCTCATCATCCCCCGTACCTCCGTGTAGGTGTTACCCGAAAGATTATCCATGGCCCATTCTTCTTCCCTCGCTGTATTCCCTTGACAATCTCAACCATATTTAATTCTACTATTATAATAACAATAAATATAATTAAATATTGTATTATTACCAACATTTAAATGGCACGTGCTACGTGCTCTGAGGCACTGTGCCATCTGCCAAATATCATTTCATTTGATCCTAATGACCACCCTGCAAGTTAGGTGCCATTATTGTAATAATTGAGGGAACTTATGCTACAGAGGTTAACGTGACTTGGCCAACATGGCACAGCTGATGCTGGAAGTCTATATTTTACAAACACTATATATACATCCTACACAATACACTAACACAAATATACATGAGTAGGTACATACTATGTGCATATACTCTACATACATCCACTCTATACACACATACACACGTCTATGCACACACACACACTATATGCACATATTCTACACACATACTGTACACACACATATACTAACACAAATATCTGTATTTGGATACATACAATATATACACATACTGTACACACAATCCTCTGCAGACACACGTACACACCCTGAACACATACGCTGTACACACATATACTAACACAAATATGTCACCCATGCCCATAATATACACACATGGTCTACACCCACACACTCTACACACATACACAGCACAGCAATAGGCCTGACTGGACGCTGATTCAGCTGCTGTTATAGGACCCTAGACATATAACTGGAAGGAACTCAAGGTCATCTAGTTCAAACAAGCACGTGCATTATTATTACTGTTGTTATCGCTACCATTACACACAAAGGACAGCGTAGAGAGGCCACTGCATCGAGTCGGACTAGCTGAGTTCAGACACCAGCTCTTTTGCTTACGCCTTCTGGGCTGTGGCCCAGTCACTTAACCTTTCTGAGCCTCACTTCTATCATTAGTAAAATAACAGGGCTGGCCTAGACAACCATTGTGAATCTCCGGTTCCTGCTCCAACCCTTTAGGTCTTATCTGTAAAACAATGGGGCATAACGGGTACAGTGATTCGCAGGAAGTCAAGAAAACACGGGTCAAAATTTCTTTTCTGACACTGTTTCAGTTTCTTGTTCTTTGGGAGGTCGGTTCACTTTTCAGAGCTTCAGTTTCACCATCTGTGACTGAAGGTTCTGAGTTTTTCTTGCCCTAAAGCTATTTCTAGATCTAAATTCACTGGTGGGTCACTTTTGTTAACCCTTAAAATCACCCTCCAAGGGCAGTCACTGATTCACCGTATAGCAATGCTTCGTCGCTGCACACAAATGCGATCCACACAGCAAAGCCTAGCTAGGAAATTCCATACGTTCCATCCCTGTGCTTCAGAAGACGTAGTCTTGGGACTTGCTTCCATTTTGGGGCCATCTATGGAAACTCAGCCCAGGGGAGAACTTGGTACATTCCAAGTTTTACACCGGCTTTGGACAGCCAGAACGATTACAGAGCATGACGTAAAAGCATGTAAAGTGGATCAGGAGTTTGGGGACCTGAGATTAAACCCAGCTGTACCAATTATAATCTCTGTGATGATGCACGAATTAGGTCAGTCTTTTAAAGCTTCGGTTTCATTATTCATGAAGTGAGGGAAATAATCCCACCTTAATAGGTTTACCCCTCATGATTCTGACATGAAATGATGCATCTAAAATATTTTAAACGTCCCAAAGCACTAAATTATGGATCTTTTGTTTTTGCTATAATTACAATCACCATCATCTGCAGTGACTTTATCATATACCATTGCATCAGTTACCAGTGAAGCGCTCCTTTCTCCTCCCACCATCCATGGTCCATTCCAAGTCTGCTCCCGAGTTAAACTCAAGGTCTCCACTCTCCACCATCTTCAGAGGAAATTCCAGGAGGCCGAGTGCCACGATTGTGGAAGGGAATTGTTAAAAATCTAAAACGGAAGAGCTGCGTCAGCACACGTTGTTGTTGTTGGAGATGTTGAAGAGGAAGAAAATATAATATCAAAATGCCTCTCACCTTCAGGTGCAGCTACATGTCATCTTTCTTACTAGAAGAAAACAAGAAATCTTCATGCAATGGAACGTGGGGACCCGTGGAAGTGCTTACATCTCTGCTGTATATAAATAATGTACAAGTTCCTCCTGAGGGAAGGATCGATAAGGGAAAGGAAGACTGGCCAAGGGGAGGGAGGAGAAGGTGGATCCTGTGGGTCCCATCTCTGCCATCTCTTTAGAATCCATCCCCCTTATCATAACATCCTGCTGATATCTCCCCTGCCTTATCTAACCTGATGAGATAGGTAGTATAAGATTATCCTTTATTTAGAAATCAAGGAAACTGAGGCACAGAAAAGTGAAATGTCTCTTTCCAGGTGACACACCTAAGGAGCATCAGAGCAGAGATTTAAACCCAACTGAAAGACCCTTGCCTTTGGAATCAGAAGACCCAAGGTCAAATCTCCCCCCTCACGTTTACTACTTGAATGATCTAGGACAAGTCACTTTTCTTCTCTGGGACCTAGTTTCATCCTGCGGATAGTCTTTGAGGTCTTTTTTCTACTCTGAGTCTATGTCCCTATGATCCCCATCCCGCTCTTTTTCCAGTATATCATGTGCCATTGCAAGGACAAGCCCCCTTCTCAGGTCATCTGGACCATTGCAGTAGATTCCTAGCCAAGCTTCTCAATTCCATTTTCACATCTCTCCCAACAAACCTAAATATCAGAACTGGATTCATGCTTCTGCTGCCCAGTGCAGAAACTTCACTCTCCTGATCAGAATCTTCAATAGCTCCCTAGTGCCATATAATGCCATCCATTTCAGCCTGTGTTTTTATTACTACCCTCTGGCTCCAACTTGCTTTATCACCCTTCTCTTATAAAACTATGTTTTATGCTCTTGTGATCTAGGCCAAAAGGACTATTTTCTGCTCTCTTGGATTTGTAAAATGCTTTCAGACTTCTTTCTCTTCTTTATATTCTACCTGATAAAGAAGATAACAATACATCCAAACGATAGGCAGTATGTGTGTGTTTGTGTGTGTGTGTGTGTGTGTGTGTGTGAAGTTTGGTTTTTTAGTTGTGTCCGACTCTTGGTGACCCCATGTGGGGCTGTCTTAGTAAAGCTACTGGAGTAGTTTGCCATTTCCTTCTCCAGCTGTTCTTACAGATGAGGAAACTGAGACAAATAGCATTAAGTGATTTGCCCAGGGTCACACAACTAGTAAGTGGCCTTGTATTTTATCCACTGTGCCTCCTAGCTGTGTACATACATACATGCATACATACACACATGTACATATCCATACACGTACGTGTATACACATGCGTACAAGCACACAATATATACACACATGCACACATACGTACATATACATATGCACACATACACACAGCACACACACATATATACATATGTATATGTATGTATTTGTGTACATATCTGTATGTGTGTATATATGTATATGTATGTCTATGTATGCATGTCTATGTATGTATGTGTTTATACGTATGTGTATATAAGTGTGTATGTGTTCTCTATGAAGGATAATCAGCTATAAAGGCCTGGTGAATATGGGTGAAATATGCCAACTTATTTATAGAAATTGAGGAGTTTACGATCACATTGCAAGGCAACGTCACTGATACCAGAAACTATAGAAATGTGCCCAGAGTTAGGAATCAATATAGAGTTTGTAGGGGAATAGCATATAGTGTGCAAAATTTCAGTTTAGTTGGGAAAAAATAGCACCTACTTAATACCTAGAAAGATATGATTAAGTTATGAATTATGCAGCAAAATCCTTCTGGTTCCTCAAAAAAGAATGAAATGCCTGTACTCCAAATATGATCAACCAAATATCTCTGAGAATGTAATATATGAACCATGGTGTAACCGCAGCACCATCAAAGTCATGAGCTTGTCATCCACACTTGCCCTGACATAACAACCATCTGTAAAAGTGGAATAATATCTTTAGAATATGTCACCAAACTGAATATTCATCACCTCTAAAGTGTATAGAGTGAAAAATCTCTCATAATATAGAGACTTAGGACAACTCCCAAAAACATAAATAGCAGGGTTGCCTCACTCACTTTATCTATCTATGCATGTATCTATCTCTTTATCTATGGGTCTGTGTACAACTATCCTGTCTAATACTGTAGTCATCTAAAAATAATTTGAGTGAGCTTAAAAAAGATGGGCTTTTACCTAACCTCTTTTGAGGCAACTATAAAAAGAAATCATTTTCTTCGCTAGACCACTGGATATTAAATATAAAATTCAGTCAGTAAATAAAAATTTATTAAGTGCCTACAATGTGTTGGGCACTATAATCAGTGCTGTTTTACAAAAAAAGGCCAAAGACAATCCCTGCTCTCAAGAAACTCAGAGACAAATGGAGGATACAATATGCAAACGAGTATGTATAAACAAGATAGATGAAGGATCAATTGGGAGTAGCAAACAAAGGGATATTATGGCACTAGCAACAAGAAGGATGAGGAATGACTTACTGTCAATGGTTTGATTTTGGCTAGGACTTGAAAGAACCTAGGGGAGCTGGGAGGCAAAGGAGAGGAAGGAGAGAATGCCAAGCTTGGCAAGCAACCAGTGAAAATGCCCATAATAAGGAGATGTAATGCATTGTTTGAGGAAAGCCAAGGGGGCCAGTGCTGCTAGATTTCAGAGTACCTATGCGGGATGACTGAAAGGTTGTCATTCATTCATTTCAGTCATTTCTGACTCCTGGTGACTCTATTTAGGGTTTTCTAGGCAAAGATACTAGAGTGGTTTGTCCTACAACCATTCAAATGGAAGCGATTCAGTTTCCTGGCCTGGCGCTGGTAGACTGTCCAACTTTCAGAGAAACACAACAAGGTTGGCACAACAGCTCTGTAGACCTTCAGTTTGGTATTCAGTCCAATACTTGTTTCTCACACTTTGCTTTGGAGCCTCCCAACCTTGAGCTAGCTCTGGCAATGGTGTGTCAACCTTGTTATCAATGTGTACAAGCCTGGAAAGTACACTACCAAGGTAAGCAAACTTATCCACAGCATTCAAAACTTCTCCATTTGACTATTAGTATTATCCAACAAATAATAATGTAGTTGAATCCAATCTTCTACATGGAGATTAAAATTCCGTCCACATTATATTTTTGCATAAGGAACAGATTCTTTTTATATTTGCACAAAATTGACAGAATTTCAGAAGTGCATTCAGGGACCATTAAATCTAATTCATTTCTAAAATGAAGGCCCCTGCAATATACCTAAATTGGAGTCCTTGAGCTTTGCTCGAAGCCCCTGAGTAAGAACTCACTACTTCCTAAGGCAACCCAATGTACTTTGGAATAGCTTTCTTCATTAGGAAGCCTGAAATCCAGCCCAAAATGGCATCTTTCTAATTTCCACTGATTGTTCCTGGTTTTTTTTTTCCCCTGTGGAACTGAATAGAATAAGAATAATCCCTTTCCTTGGGGCAGCTAGGTAGAGCACAGAGCACCAGGCCTGGACTCAGAAAACCCTGAGTTTGAATTTGGCCTTAGACCCTGCATGACTTTTGACAAGCTATTTAACCACTCGGTGACTCTGTTTCCTCATCTGCAAAATGGGGATAATAATAGCATTGACTTCTCAATGTTGTTGTGAGGATCAAACGAGAGCATATTTGTAAAACGCATAGAGCATAGATAGTGCCTGGGGCAAAATAGGTCAGCTATGTTATTATCATTATTATTATTAGGTGGCCACCTTTCCAGTTCTTGAAGACAGATATGATGACCCTGCTAAGTATTCTCTTTTCCTAGGTGCTTCCATTTATTCACCCTCATATGTCAAGAATTTAATGCAATCGATCTTCTGGCACGCTCTTCTTTGCTTAAGAAGATCTTTCCTAAACCCTGATTCTCAGAAGCAAATACAATTCTGGAGACACAGTTTGAACAAAACCCTGTGTTTGGAGGAAAGGGAAGGGAAAGTAGAGCCAGAAATTATCATTACCTTTACTGGATGCTACGCTTTTGTTAATATAGCCTAATATCATATGTAAATACTAAAATGGAGAGACAGTCCCTTATCTCAAGATAATAAATCATTCTACTTCCCCAAATAACTTAATCATTATGCTAATTTTCCAATTTTCTAACTATTCTTCCATACTATAGATATTCCTTACTGGTCAGTTTTTAGCAGTTATATACACAGATAAATGATCATATCAGACAGAATGCATACATGCTGCATTCATACTTGTGAATTAAGCGTTCCAATTACGTGGAGAAAGAACAGTTCTAGCTCTAAAATTCTGTGGTTCTGTGATTCAGCTGTCCTCAAAGCCATGGGCAGTAATGTCTTTCTTATAATCTAATGATAAAAATTATCTTATTTGGTATGACATGATACAATATGATACCAATGTGTTATGGTCTAATAGCATAGAAGACAATATTATAAGGGTAATCCTAATTTCACATTGTATATTATAGCATAGCATAGCATAGACATTGATACAATACTCTGATAACAACAAAATCTTCTCCCATAAAAACCCTGTGAATGAAGACAGAGAAAATGGGAGTGAATTTCCGGCCATGTTGGGCAAATGGGTGTAGGAGGAGAGAGATGAAGTCCATTTAGGCTTGATCATAGCGGGACCTTCACTATCCATCTAGTTCAGCAAATGCCGGGGGTGGGGGTGGGGCAAAAACTAAAAGGATGCCCTATACAAGATGCACAACAATTATCATGGTGTGTTTATCTGAAGACCTTCAGTAAGGGCTAACTTAGTGACACTCTCATAAAGATCCTTCTGGGCAGCTAGGTGGCAAAGTGGTAAAGAAGACTCATTTTCTCCACTTCCAATCTGGCCTTGTACACTTAGGAGTTGCATGACCCTGGGCAAGTTACTTAACCTTTTTTGCCCCAATTTCTTCATCTATAAAATGAGCTGGAGAAGCGAATGGCGAACTACTTCAGTATCTTTGTCGTGGAAGCCCCAGATGGGGTCAGGAAGAATCAGACATGAGTGAAAAATGGCTGACCCACAAAGACTGTTTTATTGTTATCCTGTATCCCTGTTCATCTGATGGGGGTGGGAAGGGGCATTTCCAGGAAAGACTTCTATCCGCAGCTGACACTGAGCCTGGGAACCATTATCCGTTGTCTCTAGAATTCCTTCAAAGAAAATTCTCAATTATTTGCCATTCCTGTGCTTCTATAACCCAATAAATATTATTGATTCCATTGACCTCAAGGTAACCCGAATATCCTGAAGAATTTTCTAAGTTTCCTAAGGAAGAGTAAATGTTCAAATGAATTAAATTCCAGAGTCAACAGAATTACTGTCACCACCAATGAGATGCTTAGTAATTGTTTTATATGTATTTCAGTATTTTAAGACAGCCAGATGGTACAGTGATTAGAGTGCTGGGTCTGGAGTCAGGGCAACTGAAAATATCTATTAACTATGTGATCCTGGGCAAGTCATGTGACCTCAGTTTCCCTCATTTTTCTTCAACTGTAAAATGGAGACAAATAATAGTATCTACCTCCCAGAGCTGTTGTGAAGACCAATTGAGATATTTGTAAATTTAGTACAGTAACTGAGATGTGGTAGGTATTTAATAAATTCTTGTTTTCTTCCTTCTTACTTGGTTGGACACTTGTTCCTTAACTTAGGTCACAAACATCTTCACAGATGTTTTTTCTTTTTAATTTATTGCATTTATTTTGATATTTATTTATATTGTAATTTATTTTATGTTATTTGGTATTTATTAAGGAATCAATCCTTACCCAATAGTTCACTTGGTAATGAACCTCTCCATATTTATCTAGTCTGGTCATTAAGTACCTTGCCCAGAATCACACAGATCGCAAACAGTGGAGCTGAGGGAGTGATCCCAAGTCCTCTCATGGCAAATCCAACTCTGTTTGCTTCATGCCCTGCTGCTTCTCCAAAGATTTAACAAAAGAATCAGGCCAGGAGTGTTTAAATCAATACACCTCCCATTATAGATGTGTTGCAGTTCTTATGAGAGAAAACACAAGGCCTAGCTTGACATATTCTGGAAACAGAGCATGGGGGAGCAAGAGAAAAAAAATCAGGGCAAAGGAAGGCCAGTCATTCTCAGTCATGGGAGACACAGGGCAGTGCGAGACCTCAGCTGGGGTGATCTTCAGAACGTACCAGGAAGAGGCAGGCATTCAGTGGTGGAGTGTTAAGGAAAGACTAACATATCAAATGTGGGGGCTTACCAAGCCTTTTACAGGATGGCTCATCCACTTTTGGGATCCACTTGTCACTCAAGTCTCACCTGTGGCAGACAGGCTAAACCAGACTGAAGGTAATTGATAGGCCTCCAATCCACCTTAAACCTATCAGTCAGTGAAGGGATGTCTATGTCTTTGTGGAATGGGTAGATGAGAACAGTTCATTCTAACAGGCTTGAAGGTCACTGAAGCAGGTGCTATGCAGTGCTTGGTGGTTTGTCAGACATAAAAAATGCCAAGGTTATTGAATCCTAGGCCATTGCCAGTCATCTCGACTTTTGTCTTGACACTGGAATTTGATGACTCTGAGAGGGTAAGGCTCACAACTTCACACAACTCTGCCTCACTTAAATCCAATTCACACAACAGCCGAGACATCACTCATGATTATTATGGTCCTCTTCAAAAATGAAGTATGAACAACCCTTTCTACCAATCTATTGCAAAGTTATATTTTACCTTTGTAACTTCACATTCATAACAAAAGTCCTTTCTTTTTCTCCTGACATTGGCACCACCTTGTTTTATGTCCTTATCACCTCAGATTTAGACTATTTCAATAGACTTCTTATGTGTCTGCTCACCTTAAATCTCTTTGCACCCCAGTCCCTCCTCCACTCAGCTGCCAAAATAATCTTCCTGAAGTGCATGTCTGACTACATCACTCATCTTCAATAAATTTCAAAGGCTCCCTATCACCTATAGGGGCAAAACAAAATTCTCTGTTTGACATTCAAAGACCTTCATACTCTGCCCACCCTGTGTTCAGTATTATACCTTCCACCCCAGGTACTCAGATATTCAGTAACATTGGCCTCCTTGCTAGTGCTCACATAAGACCTTCTTACTCTCAACTTTCAGCATTTTTTTTTAACTTTCAGCATTTTCCTTGTCTGTCCTCCATGCCTGGGATAATCTTCCTCATGTCTACCTCCTGGCTTCCCTGATTTCCTTCAAGTCTCAGCTAAAATCCAGCCTTCTAAAAGAAGCCTTTCCTAATCCCCACAAAGCTAATTCCTTCCCTCTGTTGATTATCTCTAAATTGACCCCATCTCTGTCTTATATATACAGAGTTGTTTGAATTGAATCTCTCATTAGACTGTGAGCTCCTTGAAATCAAGGAACATCTTTTGCACATCCCCCTTTTTTTTTGGTATCCCAGCACTTAGCACAGAGTCAGGCACATGACACATGCTTAATAAATACTTACTGGCTAACTGAGTCTTACACAATGGTTAGAGATCCCTTGCCATGGGTCCCTTGCCATTTCTACATATTTCTCTTATGTAATGTTATGTAAAGAGACAGGCAACTTCTCTTCAGAACTCATGGTCTTTAAAAAGAAGGAAATCAACTCTACTTCCTATTTGTGTAACTATGGATCAATAAAAAGCCAGTCCCCATCTCTGACTTTATGAACAGGACAAAAAGCTTTCCTGAGGTCAGTACAAGCAAGAGGCTAAGGAATTTAGAGAAGATTTGACTAGTAAGATTTTGATGCAGGGTAGAGGGGTCATGAAAGTGGGTATCCCCTATTTCCTCTTTTCCTGGAAACATTCCATAACCAGGAAATTTAAGACAAGATCAGCCATTGACTGAACACCTGAGTCGTATTTGAAAACTTTCAAGTCTAGAAGGAAAAAAAAAATCAAGAATTGAGTTTTGCTGGCAAAGCCTTCAAAAACCCAGGTCACCTCCGTATGACAAGGATTTTAGTGTAGGTTTATTTTATAGTTTCTTAATCCTCTGATGATGAGGATTCCATTTTGGTATAGACCCCAACTCTATTAATCAAAACACTTGAAGCAACAGGACAGCCCCCTGGCCTAAGTGTGGACCATAACAAAGAGTTTACTATATTTATGGTTTCATATTCTTGCTTCCCCACTTATCTTGGGTGAATAGTGGTTCCTGAGACCCTAGCACTTGAAATCAGAGAAGCATAAAATGAGCTCATATATCCTGGCTAAGTCCTCCTGTCCCCTGTCTCACAGTCTTCTCATTAACTTTGTTCTTGAAGCCTGGATTTAAATACATTTACAACCCAATTAGTCCATTGTCTGGTGTGTTGTGTTTTTTTTCCCCTCCCCCTTTCCTTCTAATTCAAGGCTGTCAGAATGAGTAACATTTATGTCTATTTACTTCTGCAGGAGAAGTTGTTTCTTTCCCTTCATTAACAGCCTCTTAAAGCAAAGTCTTTGCCAGTAAAATGAAATAAAGGAACATATAATTATGCAGTGAATTTGATCAATGTAGACAGCCCCTCCAAAGAGGGGTCAGATTTGTTTCCTTGAATGCAAGATTTTTGGGGTATGTATGGGGGGATTGTGGGGGCAAGGAAAGAAAAGGCATTTTAAATTTCTAAATAATTATATCATTGGATACAGATATAGAAACAGGAGTCACCACATTGTGGTTGGATTGGTCTTGTTGTTGTTGTTTGTTTGTTTGTAAGGTCCTAGAATGGTCAGTGCTTTGGAAAATTGGAAGACTATCAAAACACAGTTTTCACGTGCTCAGCCTCCCCTTTCTGTTCCCTTTATTTTTCCCCCTCCCTATTCACTTAATGCGAAAGTGCCTGGTGCCTAGCTATTCCCTGCATTTAAATCAGTTCAAAGAAAATCATCTAACTTCCCCCATGTGCCGTGCAGTCCAAAGTTTAATTTATTTTTCAAAGGGTCTCTGCTTTTTATCCTTTTCTTAAAAGTAGAGGGCGAAAAGTTTTTTGTGTTAGGTCGGAAATCTATATAGAAGACTTCTAAGATTCACTTTAATGCTAATTAATATTCACAGCTTTTTTAGAGCTGGAAAGGATTTTATCATCTCGGGCAGTGAACTTTATTGTGTCATGGACCCTTTTGTCAGTTGGATGATGCTGAAGACATCTTAGAATATTGTTTTTACATGCATAAAACAAAATAGGTTTACAAAGTAAACTAATTATATTGAAATTCAGTTTATCTATCTATCTATCTATCTATCTATCTATCTATCTATCTATCTATCTATTCATGCATCCATCATGCATTAATGCATATTAAAGTTAAAGGGACATGGTAAAAAAAAAAGTTCTAATCCAACCTTTTTTAATGTCAGAAGAGAAAGACTGAAGTGCTATACAGTCTAGACCCTCATCAACTCATCTGTTAGAAGTCAGAAAGTAATGATTGAAAGTTTGGAGAGAGGAAATGAAGACCAAAGGAAAAATGATGTGTTTTTTCTTAGTGCTGACTATTGGAAGTCAGGTTTGAGAAAGATTTTAAAAAAATAATCTAAGAGACGAATTGCTAGTTAAGAAGGCCGAAAAGGTGGTAACTGAGAATGTGGTGTCTGACATGAATCCTACAGACTTTTGGAGAAGATGGAGTAGTCTAAACAAAAGCTGGAAATGATTAATTGCAGGATGTCCTATGAGGCTAATGAAAAGACTTTCAAAATAAAGAAGAGGATGAGGTTGAATATTATGTAATCACCTAAGGTGTTTATCAACCAAAATAGAGGTACACACATACATATGCATATGTGCATTATGTACGTATATACATGCATATGTAAATACATACATACATACATACATATATATGTGTACATATATATACATATATACATATATACATATACATATATGTGTGTATATGCAAGGGGAGGGGACAAGAGTAACAATTGAGAAACCCAAAAATTCACAGGCAAGAAAATCGAAGACAGGAGCTAGTAGTTAAATCCTTGATCTTTTATGTCTACGCATAAATGTCCAAAACGGCGGGAACGGGGAGGGGGTGGCAAAATCAAACCAAACCTAGGGCAATTAGAGATCCTATTACAAAGAGGCCAATTTGCCCTTTACAAAGACCTGGTAAGATGAATCAGATGACAGGAATGTAACTCTGGGTGGATATACCATAGCGAAACAGAACTAGACAGGCAAATGTGAAGAGAGGGTAGCACTTGGTATTAAGAAGGCAAACTCACTTGAGGAAATTCAGGAACCAGTGTGAGGAAACGTGACAGATAACATTTGGGCAAAATTAATTCAGGAACAAATAGAAATGATTTTGTCATTAATTATATATAACACAGGACACTTGGGCCAAAAGTAAAAATAAATGGGTACAGAAAAGAAAACTTGCATTTCCACGGAGACTTATCTAAGAGTCATGGGAGATGTCATTTCTCCTGAAATCAACTAGAATCATCTCTATCTTGACAAGCCTTGAAGATAATTTAATCTGTCAGTTAGAGGAATCAATGGGTGTATACTATACAAGATTTGATTCTCACTAACGTTAAGATAGAATTGAAAAGAACCTTAGGGGAAATGGACCCTCCGTTAATGATAATGAACAATTCTAACATATGCCCCAGAGTTTGGGAAAGCAGATTCAAATAGTTCAGAAGATGGATAAGGCAGATTCCGCATGTTAAATGCTAGAGTTAGCACATGGGAAATAGAAAACTCTCAAGGATGACTAAAATAATAAAAAAACCCAATGAAGAGAAAACAAAACCATTTTTTTAAAAAAAAGAAAACAAGCAGGAATTGTATGAAGAGACCAATGTAATTCACTCATCAGTCTTTTGCAAAGATATGTACAGAAAATTGAGGCAAAGGCAGGCTATGTAACTAACATAGGAGCATGGCAGTTTAAATATCGTTAAAGTTCTGAATGAGCTAAGGTTAGTTATAATAGCTAACATTTATTTAGCATTTTAGGTATGCCAGGCACTTTACACATATTATTTGATCCAAAAACAAAACCAGAAACTTCGAGGTAGATGTTATGACACTGACACCGGCTAAGTGATGCAGTGTGAAGAGCAACAGATTCAGCATCAGGAAGATTTGAGTTCAGATCCAGCCTCAGATACTTCCTAGCTGTTCAACCCTGGTTGAGTCTCTTAACTTTTGTCTTCCTCAGTTACCTCAACATAAAATGGAATAATGATAAGAACCCCCCAGAGTTGTTACGAATATCAAGTAAGATAATATTTGTAATGCACATAGCACAGTGGCTGGCATATAGTGAGTGCTTAAAAATGCTTGTTCACTTGTTCCATTTCCTTCCCCTCATTGTACAGATATGTAAATCTAAGAGTTTTGTGCAGGGTCACAAAGCTATTAAGTTTATAATCCAGGTTTTGAACTAAGTTCTTCCTGACTCCAGGTCCATCACTCTCACCTGGATACCAACTAGGGGTATCTGAAGTAAAGTTAGTGGGAAAGAAAGCTGAAGGTAAAAGAAAAGAAAACAAACACAAACCTCTTTTATTATTTATACAATATATTAGGGAAAATGGAAGGATCAAAGAAGATGTAAGATGACAATTCAGGATGTGATACAGCCAATTAGTCAATAAACATTTATTAAGTCTTTACTATTTGCCAGGCACAGACTGGAAGGACTGCTCAATTTTCATTTTGTATTTGTTTCCTCTTCAAGAGAATGTTTGCACTATGTATATAACTACTGCACTTAAGCCTGGGTGAGATAGAGAGGCCCAATCTAAAAAGAAAATTTTTAAAAGTACAGGGTGGCTAGATAGCAGCAGCTCATCTGAAAAATGATCTGGGGCTTCATTGGCCTTCAAGGTCAATATCAGTAGTTGGCACTGTGTTGTTGCAGCAAACAAAGTTAATGAGATCTTGGGATGAATTAGGAGAAGCACAGCTTACATTAAAAAAAAAAAATCCTCTCTTCTCTGATTACTCAGACTTCATTTGGATTATTCAGTTCAATTCTGTGCACCAAAGTATAAGGGAGGCATTGATAAACTTCAGAGACATCAGAAGAGGGAAAACAGAATGTCAAAGGTCCTGGAGTCCACATTCTAGAAGGAGAAATTAAAAGAACTTCTGAGCTTAGCCAGAAAAATAAAAAGACTTGGAGAGGGGGAGGGAGAGTATGAGAACCATGTTCAATTGACTAAGGGCTGTTATAGGGAAGAGAGGTTGGAATTGTTTCTTGCCATCCCAGAAGACAAATGTTAAAGCAAGTAAAGAGGTAAATTTAGGCTGAGGGTTTCCTAACAACTAAAGCTATGCAAAAGTGCAAAGGACTAGTGCTAAATAAAGATGGTCCCTGCCTATGAACGTCTTAAAACAATGACTTGAGAGCTACTTGATCTGTAGATTATACAGATTTATACAGAAGAGATTTCTTTCCTTCCTTCCTTCCTTCTTTCCTTCCTTTCTTTCCTTCTTTCCTTCCTTCCTTCCTTCCTTCCTTCCTTCCTTCCTTCCTTCCTTCCTTCCTTCCTTCCTTCTTTCCTTCCTTCCTTCTTCCTTCCTTCCTTCTTTCCTTCCTTCCTTCTCTCCTTCCTTTCTTTCCTTCTCTCCTTCCTTCCTTCTCTCCTTCCTTCCTTCCTTCCTTCCTTCCTTTCCTTCCTTCCTTCCTTCCTTCCTTCCTTCCTTCCTTCCTTCCTTTCTTCCTTCCTTCCTTCCTTCCTTCCTTCTTCCTTCCTTCCTTCCTTCTTTCCTTCCTTCCTTCCTTCTTCCCTTCCTTCCTCCCATCCTTCCTTCCTTCCTACCTCCCTTCTTCCTTCCTTCCTTCCTTCCTTCCTTCCTTCCTTTCTTTCCTTCTCTCTTTCTTTTTTTTGTTTGTGGGGGTAGATGACTAGTTGGTCTCCACTGTCACTTCCACTTCTCTAATTCTGTAAATCTGTAATTGTGTAAGGTGGTTGTTGTTGTTGTGACTGTTACTGTTGTTAGGTTTTGGTTTTCAGGCCTTCCTAGCACCCATGAAATCCCTCCAGAAATAGTTGTTGACTCCACCTCTACAAGAGACTGCACTACCATACACTTTTCCAAATCTCTATTGATCCTCTACTCTATGCTATGCACAGTCTCCAACACTGGATTTATTTTTATTTTTTTAAATTTATTTATTTTCAGTTTTAATCATTCACTTCCACAAGATTTTGAATTTCAAATTTTCTCTCCATCTTTCCCCCACCCAGGAGAGAGTGCATTCTGATTACCCCTTCCTCCAATCAGCCCTCCCTTCTATCACCCCCCCCCTTCTCTTATCCCCTTCCCTTCTATTTTCCTTTAGGGCAAGATAGATTTCTGTTCCCCATTGCCTCTATATCTTATTTCCTAGTAGGGAGTAAAAACAATTTATAACATTAATTTTTAAAGCTTTGAGTTCCACGTCCTCTCCCTTCCTCCCTCCCCATCCACCTTCATTGAGAGGTCAATTTGATATAGGTTATATACATGTAGTCATGCAAAACACTTCCACAACAGTCATGTTGTGAAAGACTAACTATATCTCCCTCTGTCCTATCCCACCTTCCATTTATTCTATTCTCTCCTTTGACTTGTCCCTCCACAAAAGTTCTTACTTCTGATTACCCTCTCCCTCAATCTGCCATCCCTTCTATTCTCCCCCTTCTCTTATCCCCTCCCCCCGCCCCTGCTTTCCTGTAGGACAAGATAGATTTCCATACCCAGTTGAGTGTCCATGTTATTCCCTCCTTAAGCCAAACATGATGAGAGTATGGCTCACTCCTTCCCTCTCACCTCTCCCCCTTCCCCTCCATGGTAAAAGTTCTTTCTTACCCCTTTTATGTTAGATGATTGATGACATTCTACCTCTTCTTTTCTCTTTCTCTCTGAATATTCCTCTCACTTTAGTATTTAGATATCATCCTTTCATATTCAACACTTCCCATGTCCTCTGTCTCTCTCTCTCTCTATATATATATATGTGTGTACGTGTGTATGTATATGTATGTATACATGGGTATATGTGTGTATCTATATATATGTATGTATATATGTATATATACATACATACACGCATATATACCTATATATACGTATATACACATAAATACACATAAAAATATGAATATATGTATATGTACACATATATACACATATACATACGCACACACATATATACATGCCTATATATCTATACATATGCATATGTGTGTCTGTGTGTGTATATATACTCTTGATTCTTCTCTTTGAAAGTCAAATTTTCTATTCAGCTCTGGCCTTTTCAACGAGAATGCTTGGAAAACCTCTATTTCATTGAAATTCCATTTTTTTCCTTGAAGCTTTATACTTAGATTTGCCGGGTAGGTGATTCTTCGTTTTAATCCTACCTCCTATGAGATCAAGCTGCTTGATCCCTTAGTGTAGAAGCTACTAAATCTTATGTTATGCTGATTATGTTTCCACAATACTTGAATTGTTTCTTTATGGATGCTTGTAATATTTTCCCCTTGACCTGGGACCTCTAGAATTTGGATACAATATTGGAGTTTTCATTTTGGAGTCTCTTTCAGGAGGTGATGGGTGGATTCTTTCCATTTCTATTTTACCCTCTGGTTCCAGAATATCGAGGAAGTTTTCCTTGATAGTCTCTTAAAAGATGATGTCTAGAATCCTTTTTTGATCATGGCTTTCAGGTAGACCAATAATTTTTAAATTATCTCTCCTAGATCTGTTCTCCAGGTCAGTGGTTTTTCCAATGAGATATTTCACATTGTCCTCCATTTTTTCATTCTTTTCATTCTGTTTTATGATTTCTTCATTTCCCATAATGTCATTAGCTTCCATTTACTCTGTTCTAATTTTTAAGGAATTATTTTCTTCAGTGAGTTTTGGACCTCCTTTTCCATTTGGCCAATTCTGCTTTTTAATGCATTATTCCCCTCGTTGGCTTTTTGTACATCTTTTGCTTTTTGGGTTAGTCTATTCTTACAGTGTTATTTTCTTCAGCACTTTTGGGGTCTCCTTTAGCAAGCTGTTGACTCTTTTTTATGATTTTCTGGCATCACTTTCATTTCTCTTCCCAATTTTTCTTCTACTTCTCTTACTTGATTTTCAGAATCCTTTTTGAGCTCTTCCACGGCCTGAGATCAATTCATATTTTTCTGAGAGGTTTTGGATGAAGGACCTTTGACTTTGTTGTCTTCTGGTTTTATGTTTTGATCATCCTTGTCACCAAGTGTGAAAGTAAATACCTTTTCACCAAAAAAGTAAGCTTCCACAGTCTGATTTTTTTCCCCTGCTTGCTCATTTTCCCAGCCAATTACTTGACTTTTGAGCTCTTTGTTAAGTGAAGAGTATACTACCCCAAGCTTCAGGGCTTCTGTGCAGCTGTTTTCAGAGATATTTCTAGGGATCTGTATATTTTGAGTTCTTCCAAGGTGGTGTGATCAAAGGAGAGGTGCTTATGCTTCTCCTGGTCCGTGCTCTGGTCTGTGAGCAACCACAAGTACTCTTTTCCAACTTGAAACTGTGAGGAGGATTCCCTCTCCACTGCTGCCACAAGCTCTACCATGCCAGGGTCCCTCCCCACCCCAGGACTGCCACCCATGGCTGCAACCCAGATCCAAGCAGGGGCAAAGCAAGAGCATCCTGTCTCACAGCCAGGAAAGAGATGCCTGTAATACCCCTCTGATCAGTGGTTCGATTCTCCTACTGTCTGTAGCCAGAGAGCTCCAGAAGCAGCCACTTCTGCTTCAGCAACTACTGCCTCCCTGGGGCTGGAGCCTGACCTCATTCCTTTCTCACCCAGGTAAAAGAACTTTCCCATTGACGTTTGATGCTATCTTTGGGGTTTGCAGGTCGAGAAGGCTGGAAACTGCCTCAACTGCCAGTGATTCAGTCCCCTTAGGCCTGCTCCAGCCCAATGTGTGGTGGCATAGCCCAGGCTGGACTATGCTCCACTCCCATTCTAGTGTGATAGACCCTTCCTGTTGACCTTCCGGATTGTTTTGGGCTGGAATTTTGTTTCAGTCTGTCATTTTGTGGCTTCTGCTTCTCTAGAATTTGTTTAGAGTCATTTTACTGGTATTTTGAGTAATTTGGGGGAGAGCTCAAGTAGGTCCCTGCTTTTACTCCATCATCTTGGCCCATTGGATGTTTTTAAAAGAAAAGAATGCCTTGCTGTGAGATGATTATATCCAGCTCTTGAGTTTAGGGCTTAAGAACTCATCTCATCTTCCCTAGTGAGAGAAAATGGAAGCTCTTGGGATTTAGGAATTGCAACAACCAACAACTCCCTTACAGGGATAAAGTATGATGAAGAGAACACCACAGAGATGGTGAAAGGATTTCAAAAATACAAAGACATGGGAGACCAAGGCATATAGTGGGTCATTGTGAATACATGTGTGCATGTATATGTACACACATATATGTATGCATGCACATGTGTCACGTATAGGTACCAATGTGGCATATGTGTTTATGTGTACAGGCATATATCCACATATATATTCATGGATATATGTATGCATATGTGAATATATGCATCCATACACAGATACGTATCTATGGATGTATATGTGTGTAAATATACACACATACATATGCATAAGGATACTTATTTGTGAGCTTTAGAGTTTCTCAACTTACCTTTGCCTGGAAATATGTTCTAGAATTACAATTTCATTCCACACTTCATTCTAGCTGATGCTTTATCTTTCTCAACTCCCATTGTTGCTTTTTACATTAAATTGGGTTTTGGTTTCATTCCTAATTATTTTTGGCTTTCCTTTTATGCATTCTTATCAAACATCCCAGGGGAAGCTAGGTGGCATGGTGGATAGGGTACTGGTCCTGAAGTCAGGAAGACCCAGGTTCCTGAGCTCAAAATCAGCCTCAGATATTTACTAGATGTGTGACTCTGGTGACGTCACTGTTTGCCTTATTCTCTTCATCTCTAAAAGGAGTTGGAGAAAGAAATTGCAAACCACTCCAGTATTTCTGCCAAGATAACCCCAAATGGGGACGCGAATAGTTGGAAATAGCTAAATCTACTGAATAACAGTGACCAAACATTATAAAAAATTAGTGACTGCAGCACAATCCCTATAATGGAATCACCAAGAAGAGATTTTTGTTTATTTAGTTAGTTTTGATGTGAACTGGAGTACATGACCAGAATTCCTTTCCAGCTCAGATTCTGAGATGATCTTGAAAGGTCCCTTTGACTTCTAAGAATCCCATAACTCTGTATCTCACATATTTATTGCATTTGCTCCATTAGATTCAAAGCTCTTATTTCCCAACGATATAGATAGGGATGGGGTATTTTCACTGTTGTCCCCCATATCTAGGCCCCTCTACCTTCTCATCTCTCCCTTCTTATTTTTACTTTCTTTTCTTTCAAGTCTCAACTAAAGACTGACCATATTTAAGAAGCCATTTCCTGTCTTCCTTAATCGTAAGAACTTCCATTTTAGTCTACCTCCAATTTCTCCTATATGTTTTTGTTTGTTTGGTTTGGTTTTTTTTTCCTTTTTTTGGTATATAGTTGTTTCCATATTGTATACCTTGTTAGACTGTGTGCTCCTTGAAAGCGGGAATTGTTTTCCTCTTTCTATCTCCAGGTCTTAGCACAGTGCCTAGCAAATAGTAGATAAATGTCTATTGACTGACTGACTGACTGACTGTACTTTTGGTTTCATTGATAAAGTGAACACTCAATGAGGAACATGCTCTACCAGTTCAGGTACAATTCTCTTTGAGAGTTGCCTGGGTGTGCAGTGATGTCAAACTCAAATAGAAAGAGTTCTCCATGGGATGTATATTGACTTAGAACACACAAATTAACATTATTTTTATTGTATATATTTTTAAATGTTTTGTTAAATATTCCCCAATTGCATTTTAATTCGGCCCCATACTCAGGAGTTCGGTACTCTCAAATTTTATACCTCTGGCCTAGAGCATGAAAATTTGAACCATTTGCTCAGGATCACAGTCAGTTTATGTCAGTGATAGGAGCTGAATCCAGGATTTTGTAAGTCTGCTCTAGCTTTACCTACCATGCCATATTGCCTCAAAAGCAGGAATTAAATCTTCTATTTCTTTTGAACCACACTTCACCATCCTAACTACATTAGTGAAGCATTTTTTACTGATTGTAACTTCTTAAAACATGCATGTGCCTTTACAGGGACATCTTCTAAATTCCCTGACTACCAACACATCAAATAATAGTGTGGCCCAAGTGTATTCAAGAATGTGGATCGTTCCTTTGCTTCCCGTTTCATCTGAAATACAGATGACAAATTATATGCATGTTTTAACACATATCTATGGCTCCTTTTAGTAGTCATTTGGAATGCCAACAACAAATATTGCCTGTCTGGTGACCCACTTCCCCCACCAGCTGGGTGTTCCTAAGACACCCTGGTCCATATTTAAGTAATTCACCAAATAATTAAACTCTTGTAATTTATAGGAGTTTCACTTGGAAATGTTTGTCCTGAGACCTTAATGTTTTACTGGCTCGTTCCACGAGAATACTTCAAGTCCAAAGGAGCAATATTGATTTTACCATATCTCCTTTTAAGACTTCATTTTCTTGCTTTACACTGGATTTAAATTTTAACCTGGTTTATACAATCAGCTATATTTTAAAGCTTTAAAGAAATTACATTAAGATAATTTCTTTCCCCCAGGGCCAGATATGTTTTCACTCATTTTCAAATGCCTCCCCTCTGTACTGGCACTAGGGCATCATAATTTTCTTTTTTTCCCCTTAAATGACCACATTTCTAGCATACTCTCCAACTGTAGGGAGACCTAATTGCGTTAATGGTGATAATATTTTAGAAGCTCAATTCTACCACATTCTGAAGGGTAAAATGTAGGGTTCTTGGGCAAAGATGAAAATGGAAATGACTAATAATTAGCATGACTCATCCCTTTTTCCTGTGCAAATCAGAGTCACAATTTCTTCGATCTCAAACAGAGATTTAGACAGAAGTGATTTGGCTAGGGTCACACAGGCAGTTCCTGACATAGCCACAATTAGAACCTAGGACTTTTGATTCCTATTTACAGACCTGAAGAATGTCAGAAGGTACTTTAATCTAGCCCAGAACTAAGCAAGAATACTCCAGACACCATATCTGAAAAGTGTTCATTGGCCCTCTGCTTGAAGACTTCAAATGAGAGGACACCTTTTAAAGTACCTTGTGAGCTGGACAATTCCATTTTTGGAAAGATGTAATCGTTGAGACATTTTCTTGACCTAATGTCCTTAGCCTAAATTTATCTCCTTACAACACACACACACACGCGCGCGCACACACACACACACACACACCGACTAGCATTATAATATTAAAAACTATTGCAAAAGACAGTGTTTTAGGTACTTGAAGAAAGCTATCTAATCCCTCCTAAAGCTTCTCTTTTCTTTCCTAAACTTGTTTATTATTTCCTTATGAATGCCTCCATGAGAATGTGGTTTGATGAGATTGGATAACCTGTCTAACAAGAAAAACCTGTCGTTTCCCCCCCCTTTTTTTAAGCTACTAAAGTGCCAGCTTTCAAAAGAAACAATGCCTCAACCCAGTCAAGCTCCTTAAGAAATATCTTATACAAGTTAGTAATCATTGAGATTTAAAGCACTAAGTTAGGGCCAATGGGAGAATATTTTGTGGGAAGGTACGGAGATCAGGGGTCATTATTCCATCCTTAAATCAAAACTTGCAATGTAATCACACTGTTAATAAACCACGGTATATATTTTATACGAAGTTATCACTTTTTTATTAAATCAAACAAAAGTATTTCATACGTATAGCAAATCGTGGTATCATCTCCAGCTGAGGACTGGCCAATGAGAGTTGCGGCTTCACGCTGGCAGATTCCGCCTCATCCGATCTACCACACTGACTCCACAACCTGCGTAGGTATTCTAGAACAATTTGGCTGTCTTCTTAGGGCATGAAAGTAGCAGCAACAAAGCTAATAATATATAATGCTTCAAGGTCTGCAAAGTACAACTATCCTCTGAGGTCGTATAAACAGTATCCCCATTTTATGGACGATGAAACTGAGGTTGAGAGGGGTTAAGTGATTGGACTACGTTTGCACCTCCAGTAAATATCTGAGGTCTTCCTGACTTCAAATCCAACTCTCTCCACTGCTGGGAACTGAATCAGAACTGAATATGCATACCAAAGGTCATTAATGACCAAAGTAAGCCCTTGTTCTTTCCTTGGTCTGGTGGTTAGTGAGGAAAGAATTGATGAAAGCCTTCAGGTCAGAAGAGCAAGAGAGTAGAAGTGTCAGTAGCAGCTCTGCTAGCTATCTGCTTCCTTCCCTAATACCTCACAATAAGGGGTGTAAAGATGATTCCCATATTACTTTGATTTGATTTTTCCTCCTTTTAAGTGAATGAATGTTAACAATAGACCAGCTCAGACTCTGTCATTGTGAGTCTCTAAAGGTCCAGGTATGAGAGTCCACGTCAGGATTTAGCCCTGGCACCTCTCTGTGGGATTCATACCAGCGGTAGATTGGATCCAAAAGTAAAAATGTGGTTTTAGAAAAGTACTTTGCCTATCATCTACGTAGCAGTTTGCAGTATGCCCATAATCTCTAAGCAACCAGAAAGTAACTTGTTGAGGTAAATGACTTGTTGGAAAATATTATAAATTTGAGTCCACTATCCCCAAGAATATTTGTGCTGTAGGGATAAGCAGACTCTTAATTCCAGATACTTTGTAAAAGAACCAAGGGGAAAAAAGAATCTTACTTTTGTTCTTACAGTATCTTAGTAATTATCCCATTGCAAAGGATGATTCATTTTAAATCATTCAATCATATTCAGCTACTAATTACTGAACCAATCTGTGATATAAGGGTGACGCTATAACTGACTACAACTGACAACTGATATAGTGAAGAGCACAGCAGAATGGGCATTCAAGCCAATTGGTGTTGTTAGTTCTTTGTTCTCGAAGAGGACCAATGGCATCAAGACGGGGATGTCTTGACTTGCAAGTGAATTAGATTTAAGTGAGGCAGGGCTGTGCAAAGTTATCAGCCTCATTCTCTCCTCCACAGTCATGAAGACTCAGTGGCAAGACATAGGTCAGGATGGCTGGTGATGGCCCCAGATGCAGTGGAAGACCTCAGCCTTTTTAAGCTAAGGTCTTTTGCAGATCCCAATTTGTCTGAGGCAATACCAGTTCAGTAGTTAAAGGCTAGGTAAGAGATGAGGCAAAAGATAGCCTAGTTTGCCTTTAAAAAAGAATCAGTCTGGGAGAGGAAGACCTTCAGAGCTTCTGTACAGAACGGAAACATTTGCCAGATTTAAGCCAATAATATTAGGCAGACACACTTTTGGCCCCTCAGGATTTTCTCAAGATCATTGAGGGGGAGATATAGCTATCAGCATTGCTCTAGGAACATATTTGATGGTTTGAGTAGCAATTTGATAAAGATTTTCAAAAATTCTGAAGACTATTGATGGAAAGAAACCTGTATTTTGAGTCAAAGGCTACACATTTGAATTACAGCTCTTCTATTTATTACCGCTGTGACACTGGGCAAGCCACTTCATATTCTGGGGCCCTCAGTTCCTCATCTATAAAATGAGGGATTAGATTAGAAAAAAAACAATTAAGAATTATCTGTTAATGATCTATTATTTGCCAGGTAGTGATAGATGCCAAATAAGCTCTTCCAGCTCAAAACTGCTTATATTGCAATCTTATGGTTCTTACAGCCCTCAACTTTGTTAGCTATAAATATCCATAATAGCTGATTTTTTGTATGTTTTCAGGTTTGTTAAGCAGTTTTTTTTTATGTGATACTTCATCTGAACCTAACAATAACCCTGCAAAGGAGGTGTTTTATACTTTTTTTTAAAAGAAAAGGAAATTGAGACTGTAAGTTTTGGATACATGCCTTTTGCTGCAACAACTCATTGCTATCAGAAGCAGAATTTGAACCCCAATTCATCCTGATTCTTAACTATTTCCAGCCTGACTCATTCACTCACTGTTAAATGAGAAGCTGTTAAATACAATGTACTGTGCTAGGGATGCTTCCAGGAATATGAAGCTTAAGAACACGAGAAGCCTTGACTTTAGGCAACTTATAGTCTAGTTGGGGAATTAATACGGTGATATGGCTGACATCAATAACTGAACTAAGGTATACATTTACAAGAAATTTTGAAAACTATGAGGATGTGATAAAATGGGACATTTAGTTTATGCGACTTCATTCATTCCATCATTCCTTCATTTACTCAGCCGTCATGCACCAAACACCTGTATTTTTTCAAGCTTCATGCTTATGCCTTCCATGTGGGTAAAGAAAAAGGCTTTGATGAAATGGTCATTTCACTTGCCTCATCTTCTTGGCCCAGCACCAACAATGCCTGACAATGATATACTAATTAAGAATATTTCCTAGCTCTTCTCATAGAACACCATAAAACAACATTTCCTCTGAAATATTTTCTTAGGTAAGCTTTTCTCCCGTTCCAGACAGTCCCACCCTCGGCCATTCTGAATTAGTGAGGTTTGCCTATTTCTCCAACATTCATCACCGTGGCATCAGAGTTTCTGTGGAAATGCAGCAATTCCCAAAGGACAAATTGAACAAGTCTGCCTTTTATTTTGGTTACGACGATTGTGGCTCCCTTTGCCTAAAGATACCTGTTGACTTATCGCACTGTGTTAGCTCCAATATTTGATGACATCTTCCAGGCAGACATTTCCAGGAAATGTCCTGCATAGAAGCTAATAATAAAGCTTGATAACTAACACGTATATAGTGCTTACCATGTGCCAGGCACTGCGATAAATGCTGTACAATTAACATCTCATTTGAAACTCACAATACCTGGAATTGGGTGCTATTATTACAATCATCTCCATTTTACAGAAGAGGAAACTGAGGCAAACAGAGGTTTTAGTGACTTTCTCAGTGTCACAGAGCTAATAAGAGGCTGAGGGTGGACTTGAACTCAAATCTTCCTAACTTTAGGCCTGGCATTCTGTCCCCTGAACCACTTAGCTCCCTGACCATTGATCTCTTTGGTTTCTGCCTGCTTAATGACAGAAACCTATATTCCATTTCTTAGTCACCTAGCTTGACTGTTCCACTCCAGTATCATTTTCAATTTCTCCCTCACAGCAACTTCAAAATATGGCCCTGGAACCATGATTGGTTCCACTTCATGACCCTTCTCCTTATCTTACCTGGAATCATGCCTCCATTTTATTTCCTGGGAATCAAATCTAAACCATACAGTGTTTCAAGATTCCCTTTATGTGTCATCTTCTCGTTATTATGATGCAAGCTCCCGGAGAGAAGGGACATTTTTATTTCCTTGTATTTGTATGCCCAGTTCTTAGCACAGTGCCTGGTACAATTGTTGTTAAGTTATTGCTATCATGTCTGACTTTTCATGGCCCCTTTTGGGAGAGTTTTCTTGGCAAAGATTCTAGAGTGGCTTACTATTTCTTTCTCCAGCTCATTTTGCAGATAAAGAAACTGAGGCAAACAGGGTTAAGTGACTTGACCACGGTCATACTAGTAGTAGGCATCTGAGGTTGGATTTGAACTCAGGAAAATGTGTCTTCCTGACTTCAAGCCCAGCACTCTATCCACTAAGAAACCAACCTGGTACAATATTACGTACCTAATAAATCTACCTTGCCAAATGCTTCACATCTTAGAAGGCAGAGCTTAAGTCCCTCTTCACTTCTCCTTGTTGGATTCCTGTCAAATTAGATGAAGGAGTTGAGAGAGTTAGAATTCAAGGATGGTATCTAGTTTGTGGGCCTGCCTACTATTTTCTTTAATACAAATCACTTTAGGATATCCGGAGGGTTAGGGTTAGAGTTGGGTTAGTGTTAGGGACTTCCAGATTGTTCAACAGATATGAACTGCCATGACATCTACTTGTCCAGTCACCCTATGGTGTCTTGGAGGTGGCCACACTGGAGATCTGGACATCGTATCTGCCCCATCACTTCAAATATCACCTCCATTCAGATCATTTTCAAATGTATATTTTCTATTCCAGCCCTATCCTCTCCTTATAAATACAGTACATTTTAAATTGTTTGTTAGATATCTGTATCTGGAAATTCTACCAGTACTTCAGAGTCAACAGATTACAAACTGAACTCTTCATCTTGCTTTTGAAACACAAGTGTGCTTCAAAGGATAAAATGATTTACTTGTGCTTTGTATTTTTATGACCTTGAGCTAGTAACTAGACCACTGGTGTCAAATTCAAACAGAAACAGATCACTGTTACCTGCATATTGATTTAGAAAACTACAAATTACCATAATTTTTGTTGTCTTTTTATTTATTTTCTTAAACACTTCCCAATTACATTTTAATCTGGTTTGGGCCCAAAGTTTGTGCATATGCCTCCAGCTAACCTTAACTTCAACCCCTTTCAATTAAACTTCTCTGGGTCATAACATGTGCAATGCTAATCACATAGGGTTGCTGAGTTAGGCTAAAGTGAGAAAATGTGTGTGACCACAACAGAAAATCTACCTTCATATAATCTGGGGATCCCAGTATAGGGTGCATGGAGGGGAAAGGAAAAGAGAGGGAAAAAAAAGTTAGAAATCCCGACTAGCAGAACTTCCTGCCCAGTAACTCTATATAAAGATGGGTATGATTATGGCCCCATCATTCTGTGAGTTATAACATGGTTAAGAAGTTCAAAGTCCTCTTTTGGTCACACCCTTCTTCCTCATTCTCTATGTCCAATAAGTTGCCAACTTCTCTCAGTTCTTCATTTATAATATCTCATGAATCTGTCCTCTGCACTGACCTAATAGTATAGCCACCATTTGTTGTTGTTGCTGTTGAGTCATTTTGAATTGTGTTCAACTCTTTGTGACCCCATTTGGGGTTTGCTTGGCAAAGATACTGAAGTGGTCTGCCATTTCCTTTTCCAGCCCATTTTACAGATAAGGAAACTGAGGCAAAAGGGGTTAAATGATTTTCCCAGGGTCACACACCTTGTAAGTATCTGAGGCCAGATTCGAACACAGGAAAATAAATCTTCCTGACTTCAGGCCCAGCACTCTATCCGCTGAGCTACTTCCCTGCCCCTAACATCCTATTACTCAGGCCCTTAAATCAAGTTGCCCGTATTGTTTTAATATTCCTACACCTGGTCTTCATGCCTCTAACCTTCTCTCCTTTCCAATCCATTTTTCACCTTGCTGACTCCATAATCACTGTAATCCACATGATTACACTAATCAAGGATCATTGATCACCCTGCCCCCACCATTTCTTGCCAAATAAAGTATAAATTACTCATCTTGTCTTTCTTGGCCTTTTACCATGTTGTTTTCCCTCAGCCATGATCATTTTGCCAAATTTGTCTACTCTCTATTTCTGTCTTGTCATTTCTTTCACTGCCTTTGGGCATGGAATACCTCTTGTATGAAATGAATACCATGCCCCCAACTCTTTCTCCATTTCTTGAAGTTCATTACTTCCTTTAAAGCACAGCTCAGCTGATGTTACTCCATGGAAACTTCCTTACCTGTGAAATGGAAAAAAGATCCATTAAAATTTATAATTGCAGTTTATACAAGTTTTTTACATTTAACTCATTTTACTTTGTACCATCCATAGCTAATGATCCTCTCTCCTCCCAACTCCTTGAGAATAGTATCTGTGTAATAGTTATCTTTGTATTCTCTGATTCTCAAAAACGTGTCTTGCCCATAAGAGGCCCATAATAAATTTTAATAAATGTTTGTAGAATAAAATTGAATATGGATATGCGCCCCTGCCTCTGTCCTTGGCCTTCTTGGAAATGTTACATAGCTTCGATGATCATTCCCCAGCAAATTACTCTTAGATTTGTATATCCACAGATAAGTTCTCCCAGAGTTCTATGCCACGCCCATCTGTCAATCCTATGAAATTCTTATCTTCAAAATTGAATGTACCATCTCCTTCCCAGAATTCAATCTTTCTTCTAGCATCTCTTTCTAATGAACCTACTGTCATTCTCCCAGTTACACAAGCTCAACATCTTGTCATCATCCTGGATTAATAAGATATAGAATCATAGATGGAAAGGACCTTAGAGGCTATCTAATCCAAGCTCTGCATTTTATAGATGAGAAAAATGAGGCAGAGAGAAAGAGAGAGAGAGAGAGAGAGAGAGAGACAGAGAGAGAGCACTTTAAGTGCATTTCCTGGAGTCATACTTCTCCCCTACACACAGATTAAATCTGTTTCCAAAAATTCCCTTTTCTCTCATTCCTCCTCATTCTCTATACACAGAAGGATTATTATTAAGGATTACCATCACAATGCACGTTATCAACACCTCTTCAATTATATTAGCAACCTAACTGGTCTGGTCCAAAGTCCTCACAGGCAGCTGTCTATGTGGTAGATTTTAAGAGACATTGGGAAGGTCTCCTACTCCATAGCTTTATAAACATCTTAGGGGGTGGTAGTGTAAAAAAAAAAATAGAGGATTGAACTTGGAATCAGGAAGATCTCGATCCAAACCCTTAGGAACTTACTGATTTAACCCTTGGCATGGTCTCCCTGCCTCATTTCTCCCCACTCTGGTCTATTCTACACTTTGCTGTCAAACCGATCTTCTTAAAGCATAGATTTGACTATGTCATCCTCTGCTTAGTTACCTCTAATGGCTCCCTATCACCTCCAGGATCAAATATAAAATCCTCTCTTTGATTTCTGGATCCTTCCTCCCTTTCTAGTCTTTACAACATATTTTTCAGATCCAGTTTCACTTGCTTTCTTGCTCTGTGTGTGTGTGTTTATAATTTTCTTAATGATGACACTCTTACCTCTGGACTCTGGGCCTGGAATACTCATTCTTCTCATCTCTGCCTCCTGGCTTCTGTGTCTTCCTTCTCAGGAACAAGTCAAGTTTTAAAGCCATGTTCTGTGAGAAATCTCTCCCAATCTGCCTTAACATTGGTGTTTCCCTCTAAGATTGTCTTCAGTGTATCCAGCATATATCTTGTGTACAGTTATTTGCATGTTGTCACTTGCATTAGAGTGTGTTCTCAAAGGGCATAGAGGGGATTTTTGCCTTTCTTTGTATTTCTATTACTTATCACTGTGCCTGAACATAGTAGGCACTTCGTAAATGCTTGTTGACTTGACTACAACTCTGGACAAGTCATTTCATCTCTTTTGACTCAGTTTTCTCATCTGTAAAATGAGAGGATTGGATCAATGACCTCTAAGGTTCCTTCTAGTGTCGTCCATTATGTATAAGTACCTATAATTTCACCATTAGAATTTAGTCCTGAGCACTGTCCTATCAAATCTTTCTTTGGCAAAGAGTGCACATCCCCTGGAAAGGGAAGTACATGATAACCCTAGTTCTCATTTTGACTCAGTTTATCACGTCTTTATTCTGAGTTTGTGAAACGAAGAATGAAGCTTAACACAAAATCATACAACTTTTGAGTTTTTTGGGAAGATGTGCATGGAAAGCATAGAGTTTGGGAGGGAGTAGAAAAGGAAATCTCATTAAAAAACCTCCTTACTCCACACCCTGACCCCTCCATGCTGGCTGCCATCCACACAAGTAGTTTCTCAGAGTTCTTGTAGTTACCTCCCATTTCTTTATCCAGTGCAGTCTCCTTCTAACCTGGGAACATCTGAGTCACAAAAGCTTTTCCTTGGGATCTTTCTGTGTCCCAATTGTCAATGTCCTTAATATATTATACCTGACTTGATGGTCCCCAAACCCACATTACTCCCGACTACTGTCATTTCTTTGTTCTTTAAACTTGGGCTATCACGTCTTCCCTTCTGATAGACTCCCTGACTTCTGTTTTGTCTTTCTAGTTACCTAATGTTTTACCTGTTCCATGCATGTAGCAAATATAGGGCTGCTACCATTTTGCTTGAGTACATCAAACTTCAAGTATCACTCAAGTTTTATTTTCCCCAGTTTTATTTTCTGAAGCATTCTGTATGCTCAGAGCCTTACACATTGCTTGGCATTGGATAGGTGCTTAATAAATGCTTGTTGAACGATACCCTGCCTTTATGCCAGCCACTCATTTGGGACATCAGCCCTGAGTTGCTATTCCTGCAAGCAACAACCCTGAAGTCTGAAGCCTGCCATTCTCACTGCCTGACACTTATGGATGTTGTGATGGTTCGGGAAAAGCTTATTGACATAATAAGGAGAATCTAAGCTAGAGGTTTCCACTCTTTTTATTCATTTTCCTCCCACATTCCAGGGAAAATTCATAAATGTGGATCAGGTTCAATGTGTAAATCCAAGATTCAAATTGGATTAGAATGATGCCTCCAAGCGGACACTCATATTTCAGTCTTCTGTTTATTTGGATCCGCTACATTATTTACTGCTCAGTGATTCACCATAGCCTGGCCCAGCCCTCACAGCAGCAGGATCTAAATAAAACCCATTGATGCCTGTTCTCAGGCTCACTACCAGGTTGTTGGCTGCATAAGCCAGGGACGACAAGGATAGATAATGACAAATTTATTGGTTTTCTACTTTATCTCTTTCATACCTGAGATGCAGCTTTTCATATCTTATAAAATGCCACACTGAGTTGATGGGGAAGGGGAAGGATAGGGCTATGATAGGATTACTGCCTTAATAGATTTTTTCTAGTCTGTCTGTCACTTCTGCTTTAGAGTCAGCTTTGCATTCTCATTATTTCTGTTTACTCATTCTACTCCTTCATTATTCCATTCTATACAATTAACATTGCTTTTTTCCTTCTCCTCCTTTCTCTTTCCCCCTTCACACTACATTCATTCTTTTTCATTATGTCTTTCCTTCTTTCCCTCCTCTCTTCCTTCATTCACTCTCTCCTTTTTTAAGTGCTAGAAATAAAGGCATTCGGTTCATGGTATTCTGTGAAGTTAGATCATATTTGTTTAGGTAGAATGTAAAACACTAATAGTGGAACTGCTTTGTTTGTTTTCTTTTTCTCTTTCTTTTTTTTAATTGTCAAGGAAATCACCTTCTTTCATTTCACACATACTATGCTTTTCCATAGCATCACTGACCCTGGGGTCAAGGAATGATATGGTAAACTCATAATCCAATGACAGTGAAGGAGGCAGATCATTTCAGACAATCAATTCACTGGACCCCCTTGTGGCACCTTTTTATTTTCCTAGAGACTTCTTTGGTTTAGAATATCCATTCTAGCACTACACAACAACTTTCTTGAACCTGGGTTTGTTAGAAACTTTTGTTCCTCATCTGGAAAGACCTATATGTACCATTTTCACTGGAATTACAAATTTCCCTCTGGCATTATTACCCAAGGAGAAGGTTTATTCTATTCTGTTGTGTCCTATTCAACTCTATCCTATTCTCAAAGGTTCCATTATATCCCATTCTATCCTATACTCTCCTGGCCTTTGTTAAGCCATGTCACGTCATGACATGCTATGCTCTCTTAGCCTATCCTGTCCTACCCTACCTATCCTACCCTACCCTACCCTATCCTACCTTACCCTACCCTATCCCACCCTACCCTACCCTATCCCATCCTATCGTATCCTATCCTGTCCTATCCTACCCAATTCTACCCTATCCTACCCTATCCTATCCTATCCTACCTTATCCTATCCCTTCCTATCCTATCCTATCCCACCCTATCCTATCCTTTCCTATCCCATCCTATCCTAACCTATCTTATCATTCTATCCTATCCTATTCTGCCCCATTCTATCATCCTATCCCATCATACCTATCTTATGCTAGCCAATACTATCCTATCCTAACCTAACCTATCCTATCATTCTATCCTATCCTATTCTATTCCATTCTATCTTGTTTCATTCTATTCTATTTTAATAATTGTCTTCCACAAACTGGGATTGACAGCCAGTGAAAGAATTTGTCATGTACAACCTACACACGTTTCTTTTCCCTACAGTTATATTATTATTATTATTAATTAGTATTTACATTATATTCTTTGAAATAAAAATCAAAATGAAGGGCTCTATAAACCTTTCTCTGTTAGTCCTGAGCTCTTTTTCAAAGTTGCAGATAATTATTGCATGAATTAAATTAATGACAGTTAAGGTATCAAAATATCATCTTTGCATGTGATATATTTCAGGTAACATCTTTGATTATTTAAAATCAGACCTTCTTGAAACATGATAACTTTAGCTAAAGAAGAGAAGAAAACAAAAAAAATTATACCCTGCTGTAGGAAAAAGCAAGATCTCTCTCCACCAATTTAATGAAAAGCACTTAAGTGGCCACATTATGTCAGGTTCGTATTCCCAAATCATCTATTACTTTTGCATATTTATATGTGATGGTTTTCCCTCTTACTCCACTTTCAAACTTTGTACAAATAGGTCATTCTACATGTAAGACTGATTGAAACGAATCAAGTCAAGTCATTTAGAGTTTATTAGTTGTTTATGTTCCTAGCACTGTGTTAAGGGCTGGAGATATAAAGAAAGACAAATAGCAAATACTCGCTCTCAAGATGCTCATGGTCTAATGGGAGAAACAATATTAAAAAAACTATTTACAAACAAGATGTATCATGAAAAAAACGGAAATTATCTCCCAAGGAAGACTATAATTGAGAAGGATTGGAAAAGGTTTCTTGTGGAAGGTCAGACTTTGGCTTAGACTTGAAATAAGCTAGATAAGTTAAGAGACGGAGTTTATTAGGATGACTGTTCCAGACATGGGAGACAGCCGGTGAAAATGCTTGCGCACTGGAGTTGAGTGTTATGTGAGAGGAATAGCAAGATGGCCAGTGTCACAGGATCACAGAGTATGTGGAGAAGAGTAAGAAGTTACAAGAATGGAAGTCAATAGAGAGATAAAAAGTAGACAAATCAATCTGAGAATGATCTGTGCAGAGATGGTACCTGAATCCGTGCGAATTCATGATATCATAACAAAAATAGTATAGAGGGAGAAGAGAAGACAGCCCAGGACAAAGCCTTAGGGAAAACTCATTGTTAGCAGCCATGACCTGGTTAGTAGGATGACAAGTTAGCAAGGAAGACTGAGAAGGAATGGTCAGATAGGTAAGAGGAAAGAACAGTGTCAGAAAAAAGAAAAGAAAACCTAAAATGAGAATATTGAGGGGAAGAGGGTCTTGGACCCTATCAAATGCTGCAGAAGGATGAGGATTGAAAAAGGGCATTGAATTTGGAAATTAAGAGGTCATTGATAACTTTGGAGAGGATAGATTCAATTGAATGATGAGGCCAGCAAGGCAATAAGTGCAGTTTCAGATATAGACATAGATAGATATGGAATCAAATATGGATATATGTATAAATGAGATAGAGATGTAAATATAAATGTGCATGTGCTTACATGTACACACACATACACACACAGAGCAATTCTCTAACTTGATCCTTATCATCATGATTTTACAATGAGGATATAATTTCCCCAGGGTCATAGAGCCAGTAAATTTCGTTGGCATGATTTGAACCCTGACTCCAATACTTGATCCTCACATCTCCTTAAACCCAGCCTAGGTAGCTTTACCTGGCATGTTGTATTGAAAAACGTAACATGTTGAGAGAAAATTAACAAGGCACACGTGCATGAAAAGATAAGTAATGTTGTATTTGCAGATATACACAGCAGAAGTGCCCAATGTCCCACAGGGGCAAAGGAGATGGAGAGATCACTGTGGTTTGGGATCATAGGATCATGAAATCCAAGATTTAGGAAATGGATAGATTATTAATCCACTGCCTTAATTTTCCAAAAGAGGAAACAGGCTAATAGAGATGAAAATGATTTATTCAAGGTCACACTCCACATCAAATTTTCTTTCCCATACAGTATTTTGCCTCTATGGACATAGGGAAGATTACATAAAGGATCAAAAACTTCAGTTAGACCTTGAAATCAGATTTTGATAGGGAGAGAAGAGGATGATACCATTCTGGGCACTGAGAATGATCAGTGAAAAATGGCATAGAAATTAAATTTTGTGATCAATAGAGAAAAACTCATAGGGTCATAGATGTCAAGAAAGAAGACTTTACTTAGAAGTCCATTAAAGGAACACCTTACTTTACAGATGAGAAAAATGAAGACCCCAAAGGAATGTCCATCTACCTATAAGGTCAACCAGGTAATAAGTGATGTAATACTTGGTCTTCAGTCACAGATCCTCCAATTTCAAGTCTGGCACTCTTTTTTGCCACCGATAGCTGCTTGACTAGAACAGTGAGGTCATGTAGTAGAATAACAGAAAATAAGGTTGGAAGGTATGGTCAGAGTGGCCTTTATTTTCTTTGAGTGACTCATTTTACCTCATTAAGCCTTGCTGGGTGCTGCGCCTGCTGCTTCTCTTCCAGGACAGGAAGCCCAGAGACCCATGCCTGGGAGCAGAGAACTTCCTGTGTGATGATTCATGGGGCTGGCTGAGGGGAGGTGTTGACTCCAGAGCCACGCCCTATTGGGTGTTAACCTAGTCTACGTGGACGTGAACCTCCCAGGGTCCTAGAGGAAGGGGCCAACTCAAGAACCAATCGGCCCTGGTCATTCAGGCAGCCCTTGATGATGTCAAAAACTCTATAAGAGGGGAGAAGACAGCTTGAAGATCCCTTCCAGTTGGCACGGCAGTGGTGGCAAGCGTGACTCTGGGCCAGCCCGAGCTCTCGGGCTGAACCTAGATGTTGGTAACTATGAATTGTATTTGGTCTGTCTGTTGATATTTGTAATTTGTTTGTATTTTGTTCTGAAGTTCGGGTGCTGGTTTTTTTCTGCTGAACTAAATGAATGTTCTAAAGTTCAGGGTGCAGGCTGTTTTTTCCCCTGAACTAACTGAATGTAGTCTGTATGCTGGATTAAAGTAAGCTGGTCAACCCCTTCACTGTGCTTTCCTTGGTTAATCAGATAAAAGAACCTGTGCTTTCCCAGCATGCCGGCAGCCTCCTGGGTGTTGGCTGTGGGTGGATCTTATGCCCCCACAGAAGCTGCTAGCCAGATTGTTAAAACAGAAGGGTAAGGTTGAGCCTAACTGCAGAATGCATTTATTCCCATGCTGAGAGGTATGGATTTCATCTGAAATTGATGGGGGAAAATTGTAGCTGGTTTGGGAGGGAGGATAACTCCATACTGAACAGGGTGCTTTATACAATATACAATCTCATTAGATAGGAAAAAAGGGAGAGATAGAGGCTAGTTAAGAAGCCCATGTTTTCCAAAGCAGCCTAATCAAATGATTTTCAATTTTATGACTTTTCATTTGGTTCATCAAGAATAGTCTGCTTCTTTTGTCTTCTGACTCTTGGGTGGCCTTTTTGAGTCAATCTCCTCCCCCCACTCCCACCCCCCACCCATTAACATCCCTTAGTATTTCTAGTAGATAAACTCATTTGTTGGTACTTTTTAATAGAATTTGCAAATTTATTTTACAGTAAAAATTTCACTTTTTTATGTGTGACTCTAAAAATTGAAGAATGCTATCTGCTTCTATGGTAAAAACAGTGGTTTGATTGGCCATTCATATGGTATTGAAATCATTCACAGCAATCTCTTACCTGGGTTATTTCAATAGCCTCCTTTGTAAATAGCCTCTCTGCCTCAAGTCTCTTCCCAGCCCAATCTACCTTCCACTCAGATGCAAAAGATCTGACCATAACACTACTATGTTGAAGTGCTAGAAGTTTATTCAACATAGCAGTGACATGGTCAGATCTATAATCAAACAAAACAAAAACTTCTTTCTTTAGTGTTTAAAAGTCTTCATAATCTGGTTACTTCCCATATTTCCAAATATCCTACGCATCACACTTCCATTTCACATAATGCTCCCTCTCTCATCAATGTTTGTGCATTGGCCCTTAGTTGTCTTCCATGCCTGATATTTTCTTTACCTGCATGTTAGAATCCCTGTCTTCATTCAAGACAACTCATGCCCCCTTACAATTATATATCAAGCATTTTTTCACCCTTGCCAGCAAACCAAAAAAAAAAAGGACTTGTGCATAATGGATAAAGAAGAGGTGCTTCCCCCAGTACACACCCTGCTAGTCATACAGCATGTCAGGGTTCTATCTCTTATCACTCATCTCTCTCGCCTGTTTTAAGGATGCGCTCAGTCTTTTACCTCTTCAAAATATAACTAATGATGGCAGTACATGCAATTTCCAGGCTATAAGCTAGCTAATGCTCAAATACTTTGTCAAATCATTTTGTAATATTTGGATTAAGGACAGGAAAATTAAAGGGATGGCAATGGTAAAGGGAATTTGCCAACTGTAAAACCAGAGACTTGCAAATGCTAATCAGCTGTATAAGTTAATTGGATTTTGAAAAAGAACCAAAATGAGAATGTCTAAAGTAGATTAAGTTCAGACTTACTCAGGCTAATATTAATTCTGATCAATTTCCTTAATAATTTAGTCTCATTTTTTTTTCTTGAGAAATGGTCCCCCTGTATGTATGTGGGAAATCTTCAGGATGACACAACATATGGTGGAGGTATATTAATACTGGAAAGTCACATCTGTGAATTAGAGCAAAAACTTTACAGATTGGATGGGATCAAAACTCAAATGGTAGCATCTGCTTCCCTGAACTGATGGGATAGTTCAGTTGGATTAAGTGGGGATCTGAGAACAAGGTTGTCATTCATCACCTGTCCACCCCTCATTTTATATACCTCTAACATAATTTTGGCACCTACTCATATATCCCTTTAAGAATTGATCTATGTCTGACTAAGGGAAGGGCATTTACACAAGAGGAAAGAGGGTAGTAATTCTAGTTATCATAGAACTAAGAGTAAACTGAAAGCTGGTCCAGGCGAAGAACCCCATTGCCCCTGCAGCAAACAACTTCAAAGGGCTAATGTGAGTAGGACACCATTTATATGTGGAGACACTGAAACTGGAGAGGCCAGGCGAATATGTAGTACCATCGAGCAAATTTTCAGACACAACTTGTTCTTTTAAATGTTTTGGCTCTTTATGGAAGCTCTTTGCATTTCCCTATCACCACCCCTACCTTTCCCCTTTGCATCATCATCATCAATCATCAATCATCAACATTATCATCATCGTCACAATCAGGTATAGCCCCATAATACCTGCTGACTTGGCCATGTCGACTGAGGCTTGGAGATTCATTGTTTCATACTGTACAAGGGGCTGCCTACTTACCAATATGTAAGAATGGGTGTGTCTGAGGACTGTCTCTAAGTTTTAGGAGGGAAGGAGTTGGTAAAGAAAGAAATACAACAGCAAAACACAAGTCTAACACTTTCCTAGCTGTTTAAAATCTATTACTTTGGAGAGAGAGAGAGACAGAGAGAGAGACAGAGAAAGACAGAGACAGAGACAGAGAGAGAGAGAGACACAGAGAGAGAGACAGAGAGAGAGAGAGACCACAACCTGTCCTAGTTGGGGGTGGTAGGGGGGAGAGAAACAACCACAACAAAGACAAAAACAAAACAAACAAACAAACCAAAAAAAAAAAAACCAACAACATTGGATTCTGAATCTTTGGTTTGAATCACAGTAAGCTGTATATTATGCGTATGACTTGGTCCAAGTCACTTTTTTTCTTGATTACTGACACTTCAGATATAAAAGTAGGGGTTTCAACTAGATGATTTCTAAATCTAGCTCTAATCTCAGCTGTAAATCTTATACAGTGAGTCATCACCAAATCTCCATCGTTTGTTAAGCAACTAGGTGGCGCAGTGGACAGAGTGCTTGGTCTGGAGTCAGGAAGACTCATTTCATGAGTTCAAATCCAGCTTCAGATATTTACTAGCTAGGTGACCCTGGGCAAGTCACTTAACCCTGTTTGCCTCAGTTCCCCATCTGTAAAATGAGCTGGAGAAGGAAATGGCAAACCACTCCAGTATCTTTGCCAAGCAAACCCCAAATGGGGTCAAGGAGAGTCTGGCATGACAGAAAAATAACTTAACAACAATATAATGGTGATAGTGAAAGGTCAAATGAGATTCCTTAGAAAGAGAATAAAACTTCTGTTTGTGGAGATTGGCAGCTTTGGAGGCAAATCTGAAAATTCAATCTCAATTTAATAACCATTCAGTCAGTAGCTGCCATGTGGTGGTCACTGTGGTGGGTGCAAAAGACAAAGAAAAAGATGAAAACCATTCCAGCCACTGGATAGCTTAAAAACAACTTGGACTAAACAACACATGCAATTATAAGTAAATACAAACATATAAAAAAGAAACACAAAACTGTTGCAAATGTTTTCTTTTATGGGGTAAGCTCAAAGAATTGCGGATTGAGGAGGGCTGTGGGGAAGATCAGGAAAGGTTTTGTATAGGAGGCAACATTTGAGGTGATCCTTGAAATGAGCTAGGGATTTCAGGAGGCAGAATTTAGGAGGGAAGGAGTAAACAGTTTCAGACTTAATATGTCTTCTACTCTCAAGCTGCTATTTAGAATATATGGGTCCTAATCCTTTTGTGTGACCCCCTAAAGAGGCTTGTGCATAACCTAAGATTGATCCTCGAATATATGCACCCCAGACTAAAGGTACTCTCAGAGTTTCTTCTCTGTCTCTCTCTCTCTCTCTCTCTCTCTCTCTCTCTATCTCTCTCTCTCTCTCCCCCCACCTCTATCTCTGTCTCCTCCTCCTGCTCCTGCTCCTGCTCCTCCTCCTCCTTATCCTCCTCCTCCCCCTCCCTTTCTGTTTTTTGGCCTGGGACTTCCAACAGAATGGCTCAGAAAAAAGAGGCCATATTATTATTGAAAAATACCTGTGATGAGAACTACCCTCTAAATGACACTCTCAGTCACATACTTGAAATGCCTTATTGGAGGATCTCTTCTTCCCCAGGAAAGAAATTATCTTTCAGGGGACCTGGCTTCTGTCACAACAGCAGGAGGACTTCCTAGGGCCAACCTGAGAAATGCAATCCCTCATTCACATACCTGTCATTAGCATATTTCATGACAGCTACCACAGGCCTCCCAAATATCTCTTTCCTAAGTCCAACATCCAAAATTTCTCTGACAGATTTTCATATGGCGTGAATCAATATTCTTTCACAGTTATATCTCACTTTGTCCTGTCAATATTCTTCTTAAATTGTGTTGCCCAGTAGTGAACACAATACTCAATATACTAGATGTAATTCAATGAATTCATGTGGTAATCACTTTCCTTGTTCTAGACAAATAAAAAGGAGTGTGTTGGAAGGTCAGATCAATCTGGAGTCAGGAGACCTGTTTATTCTACTTACTACCTTTATTACTATCAGGAAGTCACTTCATCTCTTTGAAACTGAGAGAAATGATTATTTTTCTCTCATATTAATAACCAATTATTAAATTATGATTAAAGTTTTCCCTATTTCCTTATTAAAAGCCCAATCTCTCAAGGACATTTCTGAAATCATGCAAAAATTTAAAACAAATAGACCTTCTTATTTAGATAGAACTCTTACCCTACCATTGTTTATTGACAGCATGGAGGGTAGATCCTTTGTATAGATTGCCTAAGGCAAGAATGGTATGGCTTGAGGTGAGTCTCTCCTTGTCCATAATCAAAGTTATGTCCCCAGACCCTCATTAAAGTAAGCCCACATCTCATTATGATATGTGTCCTGTCATTTATTTGGTAACCAATTAAAATTGATTTATGTCTGTTAGGAACAACTACTCTTCAAAGTACATATAAGCATTGATCAGTCTCCACGATCCATCTTTGGTTTATAACAAAAAGACAAGTGACCATAATTTTATTAATTAGCCAGAAATTATGTCTCTCAGATTTTTCATATGTCATAGAATTACTTTGAGGAAGCACCACCATTGAACACCAATCCTTATCTCTCTTCAAACCTGGCCCAAGTCATGATACACCAAAACAAGCCTCCACCTCTACCCCAGGAGCCTGCTCCATATGCTGACAAGGCCTCCAACCCTTTGGCCTCTTCCTGTCATTGTAATCTTTCCCAAACTCCATCTTTGGCAACAACTCTGCTGGTCATCATACTTTCCTCAAACTTTGACTAGCCCATAAACCCCAGGCCATATCTCTACCTTGATTTCCTTTTCCTTTGCTGCTCTCCTTTCTCTTCCTGCTTTTCAAGTCCCTTTGGTGTGTTATCTTCCCTCGCAGGAATGTAATCTTTTCAGGCAAGGATAGTCTTTCTTCCTCATTTTTGTTTTCCTAGCACTTAGCCTTTCAGTGGCACAAAGTAAAAGCTAAATAAATGTTCAATCTCTAATCCTCTATCTATCTTGTCCACATTTTCTATATTTGTAAATGAGGAGTTTGAACTAGATGCCCTTTGAAACTCTTTCAACTTCAAATCTGCAATCCCATAATACTGTGACATCTTGGGGCTTCTGTTTCATTATTTGTAAAATGAACTGGTTGGACTTGATGATTACTAAGGTCACTTCCTATATTGAGCCTGGGATCCTATAACCGCTCTGGGCTTATTTCCTCATCTGCAAAATGAGAAGTTTGAACTACATGAACTCTAAGATCCTTTCCAGGGATCAAGTTCAAGATCAGAAAAAAATGTTATAGAAAAATTTGCATAGCACCAACTGGAAAGATTACAACATCTCAGATGTCATCTACTCTAGCTTGTACGTTAAAAAGGAACTCTTCTATAACCTACCAGATGGGATTGGAGCTAACTCTTGCACAATATGATCTAACACACAATTGTTCTGTCAAGTAAGTTTAAATTCACATTTTGGCCTACCAAATTATACTCCTGACTGACATTGAACTGATAACACAAAATCCTCTTCCCCACACCCCTACTATCTCATATTTCTCACCAAAAAATAATCTCTAGGAAGCTCAAATCATATTCTGTGCTAGGGAGGGTGATTTCTTGTGGCTACAAATAGGATTTCATATTCATCCCTACTTGATATGAGGATAATGAGGACAGTGATGAGGATGAGGATGACGATGATGATGATGATGATGATGCTAAGCCAGCATTTATGTTGAACTTGAAGGTATGCAAACCTCTTCACATGTTATTTTAGTTGATTCTCACAACAACCCTGGGGGTACGTGTTACTATTTTTCTCATTTGTCTGAGGCAGGATTAAAATTCAGGTCTTCCTAACTATAAGTCCAGCATTTTATCCACTAGTTAAACATGCTTATAAAAATGCTCCTATATAATGATGATCCTGAAAAAGATAAGGTAGTAGCTATTTCCAATAATCTTAACAAGCATGCTACTTTTCTGTACATACAATCTTCTCAGGAAGAAGAAGAAGAAGAAGAAGGAGGAGGAGGAGGAGGAGGAGGAGGAGGAGGAGGAGGAGGAGGAGGAGAACAAGAAGAACAAGAACAAGAAGAACAAGAACAAGAAGAACAAGAAGAAGAACAAGAACAAGAAGAACAAGAACAAGGACAAGAACAAGAACAAGAAGAACAAGAAGAAATACTGCATCTTGGGAAGATATAAATCCAAAATGGCCACATTTTACAAGTATTGGTAAAGTGACAACTCCAGTCATCTGGAAACTCACCTTTGTAAAAGCTTTCATTCCTTTATAATGTGAGATAAATGAGGTCACTATGCACATCAAGTCAATTTCCACACAGCCCAGGTCTCTAGGAGAGGAAGGAGGAAGCAGAAGAGAAAAGGCAGTATCACCAAATGATTCCAATATCATGTTTGCATGCTATTCTAGACTGAAGAGAGCTCTCATTCAGGACCCTATGGTCATAAATGTGCACTCTCAGTCAATTCTCAGTTGGAGCCCAGAATAATGCTGCTGCCTCCTATATGTCAATTGCTCATTCTCTCTCTCCAGTACAGTGAGATTAAAATCGAGGTAAACCATTTCAGTGGAGACACTAGAAATCAATAGGGCATTCAAAGCTGTCAAGGTTTCTGCATGTGCTGAAATTTCTGGGTATGGAATCACAGAAGCTTAGAGGTGGAACTGACCTGCAAGGTCTTAAAATGCCAGTATCTTGTTATCTCCCACTATGCTGTGGTCAGTAGTCAATCCCTCAACCATCAGAGCTTTACATTATACAAATTTCAAGATTTTCTAAGAGTGTATGGAGGGGTGGGGTGAGAAAAGGGAGCCAAATTATGCCACTAGGGAAATGTATGGATTTGGGAGGGGGGTTATATATTCAATTTTACCTGTATATAATCTAGTTATTAAAAAAAAAGAAAAAATCACCTCCCGACAGAGAGGTGATGAAATCAAGTTGTAAAACAGTGTAAACATTTTCAGAATAAGCCAAAGGGGATTTTTTTTACCAAAATTCTAACCATAAAGGTTTTTTTCTTCTATATCTTAAAAATTTTGTGAGCAAGGAGGAAAGGGGATATTGGGATGGCTGAGAAAGGAAGGAAGGAAGGAAGGAAGGAAGGAAGGAAGGAAGGAAGGAAGGAAGGAAGGGAGGGAGGGAGGGGAAGAAAGAAAGTAGGAGGAAGGAAAAGAGAAGGAAGGAAGGGAAGAAGGAAGGAAGGGAGGAAGGGAGGAAGGAAGGAAGGGAGGAAGGAAGGGAGGAAGGGACGAAGGAAGGAAGGAAGGGAGGAAGGAAGGAAGGAAGGGAGGAAGGAAGGAAGGAAGGGACGAAGGAAGGAAGGAAGGGAGGAAGGAAGGAAGGGGGAAGGAAGTGAGCAAGGAAGGAATGTGTTTGTTAATTTTAGAAAGGAATAATAAATGTGTAACCAATAGACTGGGGAAACAATAAGCAAAGAATGAATTTTTCTTCCATAACTCTGTGCTCAGATCGTGCAAAGTATTAAAGGGGAAGTAAGGTAAAAATCCTAAGACAGAATCACAAAATCACACCGTCTTAGAGCTAGCAGGTTCATAAGATGGTTCCTTGTGGATCTCCTACCTGGATAAAAATTGCCTATATAACCTTTCAGAAAAAATGACCATCCATTTTCCACTCGAAGGGAAAACTACTACCACATTTCAGTATTTTTCTCTTTTGGTTTGTTGGTTTGCTTTTTCGGGGGGTTTTAGCTCCTGATCAAGCTTAAATGTTTTTCTTTATAGCTTCCTTCCATTGGTTCTAAGATGTGAATTATATTCACTCTCCTCTTAGCATAGCAATAGAAGGCAGCATATAATAGAGTGCTGAGGTGTATGGTCCAGATTTTTATCCTTGTAGAAGTTTATAAGGAGAAGATGAGAGAGGGCTATAGCACTTGATCAAACTGTAAGGATCCTGTGACCTCTGGCATCCTTTGACCTTTGAAAGCAAGGGGTCTCATGCTGATACTACTATGAGAATGATGAAGAATTCAGATGGTGCTGGCAAGGATGTAGTTCATTCTGATTTCATGAAAGAACATCCCAATTGCTAAACCTTTTTAGGTATGTTGTCTTTTTAAAACTTCAAGTGGCCACTGAACAAAACTTTCACCAGGGGTATGTAATAGGAGGGCAGAGTTTATAATCTCAAAGAGGATCATAAACATGTCTGAAAGGTTCGGAACCGCCAGATATAAGAAACTCTCAAAGTAGAAGGCAGAAGAATCAAAACATATATTTAGGCTCCACAGTAACCAACCCATGAACCAGCAACCCCATTTTGATATATTGATCAAAAGCTTCCAGGCCCAATAAGTACGCCTTGAAAGAGTAACCAGGAGGCTACAGAGAAGCATGATTGCGTAAAGCAAAATCATACTTCCCCCTCTATGGTAAAAAGATTACCCACTGGCCTGAAGTCTTTGTTCAGCTTCCTCCCGTAGGTCAGCTCTGCTACTGGCAGCTCCTGCTTCAGCTGTGGCTGTGGCTATAGCTGTGGCTGTGGCTATAGCTGTGGCTGTGGCTGTGGCTGTGGCTGTGGCTGTGGCTGTGGCTGTGGCTGTGGCTGTGGCTGTGGCTGTGGCTGTGGCTATAGCTGTGGCTGTGGCAGCCTCTGGCTCCAACGGGAGCTGCTTTTAACCATCCAGCTTCTGCGGGGGTGTAAGGTACGCCGGGGAAAGCACAGGTTCTTTCAATCTGCTTAAGCAAGGTGAAGGGGTTGACTGGGAAAGCACAGGTTCTTTCCATCAGCTTAAGCAAGGGAAGCAAGGTGAAGGGGCCGACAAGCTTACTCCAGTCCAACATACAAACAGTATTCAGTTCAGGGGAAAAAGCCAAACTAGTCAAGGGCACTTGTTGACTAAGTGCTAAGGAGCCCATTTTTGGTTGCCAATACACAAATACAGACTAGTAAAGTCATATAGGTGACCACACTCACTAGGTCCATAATACACTCTCCATCACTCTCACTTGCTTTTCTTGTGCTTTTTCTTGACAATACAATCAGCACTATAACTTAAAACTGCCATATACATAATTTTGAGTTCCAGATTTTCTCCCCTCCCTTCCCCCTTCCTCCCCAAGATGGCATGGAATCTCATATAACGACAACGAATAACTTTGCATTGAATTAATTTATAAAGTAGTCAAGTTGTGGAGCAGAATTATGACCAATGGAATGAGTCATGAGAAAGAAGAAACAGAACCAAAACAACAAAAAAAACCCAACCCAAAAACAAAAACAAAAGAGAAGAGAAAAAGGTGAGCATGAAGTGGGCCTCAATCTGCATTCAAGCTTCATAGTTCTTTCTCTGGATGTAGATAGAATTCTCCATCATGAGTCCTTTGGAGTTGTGCCTGCACCTTGTGTTGCTGACAACAGCGAAGTCTGTCAGGGTTGGTCCTCATGGAATCCATATATCTGTAGTTGTGTATAATGTTCTCCTGGCTCTTCTCCGCTCACTCAGCATTATGTCATGTAGGTTTTTCCAGGTTGTTACGAAGTCCGTATCATCTCCATTTCTTATGGCACAATAGTATTCCATTACTTTCAAATACCACAGCTTGTTCAGCCATTCCCCAAATGATGGGCATCCCTTTGATTTCTAATTCTTGGCTACCACAAAAAGAGCTTCTATAAATATCCTTGTACATATGGGTCCTTTTCCCGCTTGTGTGATTTCTTTGGGATACAACCCTAGAGGTGGTATTGTTGGGTCAAAGGGTATGAACATTCCTGTGGCCCTTTGGGCATAGTTCCAAATTACTCTCCAAAATGGCTGGATCATCTCACAACTCCACCAGCAATGCAACAATGTTCCAATTTTCCCACACCCTCTCCAGCATTTATCATTTTCCTGTTTTGTTATTTTAGCCAATCTGACAGGAGAGACGTGGTATCTAAGAGTTGTTTTGATTTGTATTTCTCTAATCAGTAGTGATCCAGAGCATTTTTCCATATGCCTATAGATAGCTTTACTTTCTTCCTCTGAAAACTGCCTGTTCATATCCTTTGACCACTTCTCAATTGAGGAATGGCTTGTGTTCCTATATATTTGGCTCGGTTCCCTGTATATTTTAGAAATGAGGCCTTTATCAGAGATACTAGTTGCAAAGATTTTCTCTCAATTTTCTGCTTCCCTCCTAATTTTTGTTGCATTGGCTTTTTTTGTACAAAAACATTTCAATTTAACATAATCAAAATTCTCCATTTTTCATTTTGTAATGCTCTCTATCTCTTGTTGGGTCATGAATTCTTTACTTTTCCATAAATCTGATAAGTAAACTATTCCTTGCTCTCCCAAATTACTTATAGTATCAACCTTTACTCCTAAATCATGAATCCATTTTGACTTTATTTTGGTATATGGTGTAAGATATTGGTCTATGCCCAGTTTCTGTCCTACCATTCTCCAATTTTCCCAACAGTTTTTGTGAAATAGTGAATTATTAGCCCAGAAGCTGGCCTCTTTGGGGTTATCAAAGAGTAGATTGCTATAGTTGTTGACTTCTCTATCTTGTATTCCTATCCTATTCCACTGATCCACACCTCTGTTTCTTAGCCAGTACCAGGTAGTTTTGATGACTGCTGATCTGTAGTACAGTTTAATATCTGGTATGGCTAGACCACCTTCTCTAGCATTTCTTTTCATTAATACCCTAGATATCCTAGACCTCTTGTTTTTCCAGATGAATTTTCCTATAATTTTGTCCAGCTACATAAAATAATTTGTTGGTAGTTCGACTGCTATGGCATTGAATAGATAGATTAATTTAGGTAAAATTGACATTTTTATTATATTAGCTCGGCCTAACCATGAGCAACTGATATGTTTACACTTATTCAGATCTGACTTTATTCGCGTGAAAAGTGTTTCATAGTTATGTTCATATAGGCCCTGGGTTTGTCTTGGCAAATAGACACCCAAATATTTTATAGTGTCTGCAGTAACTTTAAATGGAATTTCTCTTTCTATCTCTTGCTGTTGGGCTTTGTCAGTAATGTATAGGAATGCTGAGGATGTATGTGGGTATATTTTATATCCTGCAACTTTGCTAAAGTTGTTTATTATTTCAAGTAGTTTTTTACTTGATTCTCTAGGATTCTCTAAATAAATCATCATATCATCTGCAAAAAGTGATAATTTAGTTTCTTCTTTTCCTATTCTAATTCCTTCAATTTCTTTTTCTTTTCTTATTGCTACAGCTAAAGTGTCTAGTACCAAATTGAATAGTAGGGGTGATAATGGACATACTTGTTTCACCCCTGATCTTATTGGGAATGCATCTAGCTTATCCCCATTACAAATAATGCTTGTTGATGGTTTTAGGTAGATGCTATTTATAATTTTAAGGAAGGTTCCATTTATTCCTATGTTTTCTAGTGTTTTTAATAGGAATGGGTTTTGTATTTTGTCAAAGGCTTTTTCTGCATCTATTGAGATGATCATATGGTTTCTGCTAGTTTTGTTGTTAATATGGTCAATTATGCTAATAGTTTTCCTAATATTGAACCAGCTTTGCATTCCTGGAATAAATCCTACCTGGTCCTAGTGTATTATTCTCATGATGAGTTGCTGCAATCTTTTTGCTAATATTTTATTTAAAATTTTTGCATCAACATTCATTAGGGAAATTGGTCTATAATTTTCTTTCTCTGTTTTGACTCTACCTGGTTTGGGTATTATTACCATATTTGTGTCATAAAAAGAATTTGATAGGACTCCTTCTTCATCTATTTTCCCAAATAGTCCACAAAGTATTGGAATTAGTTGTTTTTTAAATGTTTGATAGAATTTATATGTAAAACCATCTGGCCCTGGAGATTTTTTCCTACGAGTTCATTGATGGCATGCTCAATTTCTTTTTCTGAGATGGGGTTATTTAGAAATTTTACTTCCTTTTCTGTTAACCTGGGCAGTTTATATTTTTTTAGATATTCATCCATATCTCTAAGGTTGTCAAATTTATGGGCATACAATTGGGCAAAATAATTCCTAATTATTGTTTTGATTTCCTCTTAATTAGAGGTGAACTCACCCTTTTCATTTTTGATACTGGTAATTTGATTTTCTTCTTTCTTTTAATTAAATTGACCAAAGGTTTATCAATTTTATTGTTTTTTTCATAAAACCAGCTCTTTGTTTTATTTATTCATTCAATAGTTTTCTTGGTTTCAATTTTATTAATCTCTCCTTTGATTTTCAGAATTTCTAATTTGGTATTTAATTGGGGATTTTCAATTTGCTCTTTTTCTAGCTTTTTCAACTGTATGCCCAGATCATTTATCTCCTTTTTCCCTATTTTATTCATGTAAGCTTATAGGGATATAAAACTTCCCCTAAGAACTGCTTTTGCTGCATCCCGTAAGTTTTGGTATATTTTTTCATTAATGTCATTCTCTTGAATGAAGTTATTAATTGTTTCTCTGATTTGATCTTTGGCCCACTCATTCTTTAGAATTAAATAATTTAGTTTCCAATTAGTTTTTAGCTTATTTTTCCATGGTTCCTTATTAAAAATAATTCTTATTGCATCATGATTCGACTACTTCTGCCATTCTGCACTCGATTGTGAGGTTTTTATGCCCTAGTACATGGTCAATTTTTGAGTATGTGCCATGTACCACTGAGAAGAAAGTGTATTCCTTTTTATCCCCATTCAGTTTTCTCCAGAGGTCTATCATATCTGCCTTTTCTAAAATTCTGTTTACCTCCTTAACTTTTTTCTTATTTATTTTGAGGTTAGATTTATCAAGTTCAGAAAGGGGGAGGTTGAGGCCTCCCAATATTATAGTTTTGCTGTCTATTTCTTCCTGTAACTCCCTTAACCTCTCCTCTAAGAATTTGTATGCCTTAGCACTTGATGCATATATGTTAAACAATGATATTGCTTCATTGTTTATGGTGCCTTTTAGCAGGATATAATGTCCTTCCTTATCTCTTTTAATTAAATCTATCTTTACTTTTGCTTTGTCTGAGATTAGGATTGCTACACCTGCTTTTTTTTACTTTAGCTGAGGCGCCATATATTTTACTCCAGCCTTTTACCTTTACCCTGTGTGTATCCCCCTGTTTCAAATGTATTTCTTGTAAACAGCATATTGTAGGATTATGGTTTTTAATCCATTTTGCTATCCGCTTCTGTTTTATGACAGAGTTCATCCACTTCACGTTCAGAGTTATGATTTCTATCTGTGTCTTTTTCTCCATCCTAATTCCCCATTTATGCTTTTATTTCTCCCTTTCCCCTTCTCCTCCTCAACAAAGTTTTGCTTTTGACCACTGCCTTCCTCAGTTTACCCTCCCTCTTTATTCCCCTCCCTTATCTTACCATTTCCCTCTTGCTACTTCTCCCCTCCCTTCCAACCACCCACCCCCTTTTTCCCCCCTTCCCCTCCTACTTCCCGTAGGACAAATTAGATTTCTAAACTTATCAGGGTATGTTATTCCATTCTTGAACCAGATCAGATTACATTAAAGCTCAAATACTGCTCTTCTCCCTCCCTTCTTTCCCTCTACTATAATATGTTTTTGTGCCTCTTCATTTGGTGTAATTTACCCTTTTCTACTACCTCTTTACCTCTTCTCTCATAACCCTCACTTTACATCTCTTACTTATGCTTTTTATCCTTACATCAGTTAATTTGTACAGGCATTCACAATCTATGTGTATCCCTTTCAATTGTTATAATCGCTGTACCATTCTCAAGACTGACATATATATGTATATATATGAAACATACATAAGATGATATAATCCCACATAAAGATGCAGACAACCTGTCATTATTGGTTAATAAGGTTTGTGGGGGTTTTTCCCCCTGGTTACCTTTTTATGTCTCTCTTGAGTTTTGTATTTGGAGATCAAATTTTCCATTGAGTTCTGGCCTTTTCATCAGGAAGGTCAGGAATTCCCTTATTTCTTTGAATGTCCATCTCCTTGCCTGAAAAATTATGTTTAGTTTTGCTGGGTAGTTGATCCTTGGTAGTAGTCCCAGCTCCTTTGCCCTTCAGAATATCATATTCCAATTTCTCCTGTCTTTTAATGTGGAAGCTGAGAGATGCTGCATGATCCTTACTGTAGTTCCACGATATTTGAATTGCTTCTTTTTGGCTGCTTGCAGTATTTTCTCCTTGAGTATGTAGTTCTGAAATTTGGCTCTAATATTTCTTGGTGTTTTCAGTTTGGGGTCTCTTTCAGGGGGTGATCAGTGGATTCTTTCAATGACTATTTTGCCCTCTGGTTCTAGGACCTCTGGGCAGTTGTCTTTGATAATTTCTTTGAAGATACTGTCAAGGCTCTTTTATTCATCGTGGATTTCTGGTAGACCAATAACTCTTAAATTGTCTCTCCTGGATCTATTTTCCAGGTCAGCTGTTTTCCCAATCAGATATTTCACATTTTTTTCTATTTTTTCATTCTTTACATTTTGTTTTATTACTTTTTGGTGCCTCATAGATTCATTAGCTTCCACTTGCTCAACTCTAATTTTTAATGAGTTAGTGTTTTCATTTTGCTTTTGAGTCTCCTTTTCCAATTGGTTGATTTTACCTCTCAGGGTGTCATTTTCTCTATTTAGATTCTGAATCTCCGTGGCCATTTCACCAATCTTATTCTTTAGGGACTTTTCCATTTTTTCTTTTACCTCCCTAATTTGGTTTTTAAAATGCTCCTTTAGCTCTTCCAGCAATGCTTTTTGGGCTGGAGACCAGTTCACATTATCTTTTGAGGTATCAGATGTATCTATAGTGTCATTGCTGTCCTCTTCCAAATTGGTATTTTGATCATGCCTGTCTCCATAAAAAGAATCTATGGTCCTCAGTTTTTTTTGTGTTCTTCTTCATGTTGGTTTGCCTTTTCCTGGCTTTACAACAAATTTCTGTCCATGGGGCTCAGGGATCTCTGTCCCAGCTTTCTTATTCTGGGGATTGTGAGTCTAGAATTATAGCCTTCAGTTTCCTGAGGTGTGGGGGAGGGGTCTGGCTCCCTGACGTTTCACTCCCTATGGGTGCTCTCCAGCACTGTTGCTCTTCAGCAATGGTTTCAGCTGTTTGTTGTTTGAGCTGATGTCTGGCACTTCCCCTGGGGGAGCAAGATTAAATCTGGGCTCCTGGTGTTGATTGCTGCCGGCTCTGCCCCTCTGGGACTAATTAACTTCTACTATTTGACCACTGAAGAGCCACTTCTTTCTCCTCTGTTCCAGCTTTCGCTCTCTTTTTTTTTTTTTGTTTCCCGAGGAATTCTCTGGGTGGGTGGGTGGGGGGGAAGGATTAGAGCCGTTTACCTGGCCATTATGTCTCCCGGAAGCCGCATTTCATTCCTTCGGGCTGCAAGCCTCAGGAGTAGGTATTTTCCTGGCCAGTGGCGTTGCGCTGCCTCTTGTCGATTCCACAGACTGCTGTCCTGTGTTGGGAGGTGTGGGGATCTCTGCTGGTTTCGGGCACCCAGCTTTCTCCCAGGCTGTCTCCCACATGGATTTCCTGGCCAGCCACTTCCCCTTTGGTCTGGAGCAGCTCCCCACGTCGAGCCCTCTCTGAGCCTACCAATTCATGCCTTCGGCCTTTCAGAATCTCCCGGCTCGGAGATTTGCCCCACGCAGACTCCTCGCGGTTTCTGACTCTCTCAAATCTGCTCAAATTCACTTTTTTATAGGAATCTAACAGACCTTGTGAAAGAGCTCCGGTAAGATGCTGCCTTCATGTGGCCATCTTGGCTCCGCCTCTATTTTTGGTTTTCAACATTAATTTTCACAAGGTTTTGAGTTACAAATTTTCTCCCCATCTCTCCCCTCCTCCCAGTCCAAGATGGAATGTATTCTGAATGCCCCTTTCCCCAGTTTGCCCTCCCTTCAACCACCCTCTCCCCCATTATCCCCTTTCTGAATACTTTCTTGTAAGGCAAGATAGATTTCCATACTCCATTGCCTGTATATCTCATTTCCCAGTTGCATGTAAAAATAATTTTTAACATTTGTTTTTAAAACTTTGAGTTCCAAATTCTCTCCCTTTTTAGCTGCCGACCCCCCCACCCCCATAAAGCAAACAATTCAATATAGGTAATACATGTATGTCAATGCAAAACAGAGCCATAATAATCTTTTTGTGAAATCGTCACTATACATCCTGTCATTCAGTTATTCAATTTTCTCTTTTAACCCTGTCCCTTTTCAAAAGTGATTGCTTATGATTACCTTCTCCACCAATCTGTCCTCCCTTCTATGATTCCCCTCTCGTATCCCTTTCCCCCTTACTTTCCTGTAGGGTAAGAGACCCAATTGAGTGTATATGTGATTCCCTCATTAAGCCAAATCTGATGAGAATAAGGTTAATGTATTCCCCTTCACCTCCCTGCTATTCCCTCCCATTATAACAGCTTTTCCTTACCTCTTTTATGTGAGATAATTTACCCCATTCTACCTCTGCCTTTCTCTTTCTCCCAATATATTCCTCTCTCACTTCATATTCAACTCACCCTGTGCCCTCTGTCTATATATATGTATATTCCCTTCAACTACCCTAATAGTGAGAAAGGTCTCATGAGTTATAAATATCATCTTTCCATGTAGAAATGTAAACAGTTCAACTTCAATGAGTCCCTTATGATTTCTTTTTCCTGCTTACCTTTTCATGCTTCCCTTGATTCTTGTATTTGAAAGTCAGATTTTCTATTCGCTCTGGTCTTTTCATCCAGAATGTCTGAAAATCCTCTATTTCATTGAAAATCCATTTTTTGCCCTGAATTACTATATTCAGTTTTGTTACGCAGATGATTCTTGGTTTTAATCCTAGCTACTTTGACCTCTGGAATATCATATTCTAAGCCTTCAGTCACTTAAGGTAGAAGCTGCTAGATCTTGTTTCCATGCTACTTTAATTGTTTCTTTCTATCTTCTTGCAATATTTTCTCCTTGACCTGGGAACTCTGGAATTTTACTGCAATATTCCTAGGAGTTCTCCTTTTGGGATCTTTTTCAAGAGGTGATCAGTTGATTCTTTCAACTTCTATTTTACCTTCTGGTTCTCAAATATTCAGGCAGTTTTCCTTGATAATTTCTTTAAAATTGTTGTCTAGTCTCCTTTTTTGATCATGGCTTTCAGCTAGTCTAATAATTTTTAAATTGTCTCTTGTGGATATATTTTCCAGGTGAGTGGTTTTTTCATTTGGGTATTTCACATTGTGTTCTATTTTTTTCACTCTTTTGGTTCTGTTTTATAATTTCTTGATTTCTCATAAAATCATTAGCTTCCATTTGCTCCATTAGAAATTTTAAGGCATTATTTTCTTCAGTGAGATTTTAGATCTCCTTTTCCATATGGTCAATTCTGTTTATGAAGGGATTCTTCTCCTCATTAGTTATTTGGACCTTTTTTTGCCATTTGGGTTAATCTATTTTAAGGTGTTATTTTCTTCTACATTTTTTATGTCTCCTTTAGCAAGCTGTTGACTCATTTTTCATGATTTTATTGCATCACTTTCATTTCTTTTCCCAATTTTCCTCTACTTATCTTACTTGAATTTTCAAATCATTTTTAAGCTCTTCCATGGTCTGAGATCAATTCATATTTTTCTTGGAGGCTTTTCACATAGGAGCTTTGACTTTGTTGTCTTCTGGCTGGTTGTTTTGATCTTCTTTGTCACCAAAGTAATATTCCATAGTCTGAGTTCTTTTATGCTCTCTGTCCATTTTCCCAGCGAATGACTTGAGTTTTGAGCTCTTTGTCAAGGAATGACTCTGGTTACAGATTAGAGGGTGCTTTGCCCCAAGCTTCTGAGGTTTTACACTGCTGTTTTCCTCTTTTTATTTTTATTTAATATTTTAGTTTTCAACATTGATTTCCACAAGATTTTGAGTTACAAATTTTCTCCCCATTTCTACCCTCCCCCCATTCCAAGATGGCATATATTCTGATTGCCTTGTTCCCCAGTCAGCCCTCCCCTCTTTCACCCTCCATCCCCCCCATCCCCTTTCCCCTTACTTTCTTGTAGGGCAGGATAGATTTCTATGCCCCATTACCTATATATCTTGTTTCCCTGCTGCATGCAAAAAAAAAAAGTTTTAAGCATCTTCTTTTAAAACTTTGAGTTCCAAATTCTCTCCCCTCTTCCCTTTCCACCCACCCTCCCTAGGAAGGCAAGCAACTCAACATAGATCACACACAATGCTCATGCTGCGAAAGGCTAACTATATTTCCTTCCATCCTATCCTGTCCCCCTTTATTCAATTTTCTCCCTTAACCCTGTCCCATTTCAAAGGTATTTGCTTTAGATTACCTTCTCCCCACATCTGACCTCCCTTCTATCATCCCCCCTTTTCATCCCCTTCCCCTTACTTTTCTGTGGAGTAAGATACCCAATTGCATGTGTATATTATTCCCTCCTCAAGTTGGATCTGATGAGAGTGTGATTCACTCATTCCCCCTCACCTGCCTCCTCTTCCCTTCCAACAGAACTGCTTTTCCTTGACATTTTATGTGAGATAATTTACCCCATTCTATCTCTCTCTTTCTCCCTCTCTCAACATATATCTCTCTCACCCCTTAAATTTATTTCATTGATTTAGACATCATCCCTTCATATTCAACTCATTCTGTGCCCTCTGTCTATATTCCCTTCAATTCCCCTAATACTGAGAAAGGTCTCATGAATTACACACATCATCTTTCCATGTAGGAATGTAAACATAACATTTCAACTTTAGTAAGTTCCTTATGAATTCTCTTTCTTGTTTACCTTTTCATACTTCTCTTGATTCTTGTCGTTGAAAGTCAAATTTTCTATTCATCTCTGGTTTTTTTATTGAGAAAGCTTGAAAGTCCTCTATTTTATTGAAAATCCATATTTTGCCTTGCAGCATTATACTCAGGTTTGCTGGGTAGGTGATTCTTGGTTTTAATCCTAGCTCCATTGACCTCCAGAATATCATGTTCCAAGACCTTTGATCCCTTAATGTAGAAGCTGCTAGATCTTGCGTTGTCCTGACTGTGTTTCCACAATATTCAAATCATTTCTTTCTGGCTGCTTGTAGTATTTTCTCCTTGACCTGGAAACTCTGGAATTTGGTGACAATATTCACAGGAGTTTTATTTTTGGAACCTTTTTCAAGAGGCGATTGGTGGATTCTTTCAATTTCTATTTTACCCTCTGGTTCTAGAATATCAGGGCAGTTTTCCTTGATAATTTCTTGAAAGAAGATGTCTAGGCTCTTTTTTTGATCATGGCTTTCAGGTAGTGTAATAATTTTTTAAATTATCTCTCCTGGATCTATTCTCCAGGTCAGTGGTTTTTCCAAAACGATATTTCACATTGACTTCCATTTTTTCATTCTTTTGGCTCTGTTTTATAATATCTTGGTTTCTCATAAAGTCACTAGCTTTCACTTGCTCCAATCTAATTTTTAAGGTGGTATTTTGTTCAGTGGTCTTTTGGACCTCCTTTTCCATTTGGCTAATTCTGCCTTTCAAGGCATTCTTCTCCTCATTAGCTTTTTGGAGCTCTTTTGCTATTTGGGCTAATCTGTTCTTTAAGGTGTTATTTTCTTCAGTATTTTTTGGGTCTCCTTTAGCAAGTCACTGACTTGTTTTTCATGATTTTCTTGCATCACTCTCATTTCTCTTCTCAATTTTTCCTCTACTTCTCTTATTTGCTTTTCCAAATCCTTTTTGAGCTCTTCCATGGCCTGAGCCCAATTCATATTTTTCTTGGAGGCTTTTGATGTAAGCTCTTTGACTTTGTTGACTTCTTCTGGATGTAGGTTTTGATCTTCTTTGTCACCAAAAAAGTAATCTAGAGTTTGAATTTGAGTCTGAGTTTGTTTTCACTTCCTGTTCATGTTCCCAGTCAACTACTTGACCCTTGAGCTTTTTGTCAGTATATGACTGCTTGTAGAGTATAGAGTTCTTTGTCCCTAGCTTTATGGTCCAAGCACTGCTATTTTCAGAGCTACTTCTACTCCACTGTCACCCCAGGCTCTGTCCCAGCAGTGCTCCTCCTCCCCCAAGAACCACCAACCAGGACTGCAATACAGATCCAAGCACTGCACAGCAAGAGAATCTACCTTTGTGCCCATAAAGCACTCCTTGCATTCTTCCTCTGACCTGCTGCTGGATTTCCCCCACCATGTCAGCCAGGGCCTTGGGAAGCAGCTGACCCTTGAGCTCTGGAAGCTGCCTGAGGAGCTTCTTGCTGCTGCTACCACCAGCGCTGCACCACCTCCTCAATCCCCAGAGCTGGAGGATGGACTGCTCAGAACTCAATCCTGCAGTTTCCCCCTAACCTGCTCTTTGGCATTTGTGGTTTGAGAAGCCTGGTAATGGCCACAGCTCACTGTTTCATGGCCACAAGGCCTGTTCAGGCTGGCTGATTCCAGGTCTGGTTTGTCCCAGTGGGGCTGGGCTGCCCTCCACTCTCTGCACTGTGCAAGAGACCCTTCCTGGAGATGATCCAGGCTCTCCTGGGCTTGAGACCTATTTCCCTCTGCTATTTCGTGGGTTCTGCAGCTCTAGAAATTGTTCAGAGCCATTTTTTACAGGTGTTTGGAGGGATTTGGGAGAGACCTTAAACAAGTCCCTGCTTTCTAGCCTCCATCTTGGCTCCACCCCATACACTGCTGTTTTCAAGCTACTTGTAGACACCAGTGAATTTTCAGTTCTTCTGGGGTAGCTAAGTGGTGCAGTGAGTAGAGCACTAGCCCCAGAGTCAAGAGGACCTGCGTTCAAATCTGGCCTCAGACTCTTAACACACTTATTAGCTGTGTGACCTTGGGCAAGTCACTTAACCTCAATTGCCCTGCCTTCCCCTTCTGAAAAGAACTTATTTTCAGTTCTTCTGAGGTGGTATGATTGAAGGAGAGGTGTTTACTAGCATGTGCTCTCATGTGTGAGAAACCTTAAGCACTCTTTTCTGCCTTGGAACTGCTAGGAATACGCCCTCTCCATGCCACCACAAGCTCTGCCACACCAGTGTTCCTCCTCACTCCAGGACCTCCACCCAGGACTGTGACCCAGATTCAAGCAGGGCAAAGCAACAGGATCCTGCCTTGTCACAAGCAAAGAGATCTCTGCATCCCTTCTGTGATCAGCCACTTGATTCCTCCCACTGTCTGTGGGCTGGAGCTCCAGAAACTGCCACTGCCACTTCAGTTGCTGCTGCTCTGCAAGTAGTACAGCCACCTCCACCGCCCTGGTGCTGGGGCTGGACTATGTCCTTCTCTCATCCAGGTCCAACAGAGTGTTCCCATTGACTTGCTAAGTTGTCTTTGGCTTTTGTGGTTGAGAAGTCTGGAAACCACCATAGTTCAGTGATTCAGTGCTCTGAGGCCTGCTCTGGCCTGGTCTGTACTGGTGCTCTCTGTTCCCAGCACAGTGTGATAGACTCTTCCCAGTGACCACCCAGGTCGTCTTGGGCTAGAGAGCTGTTTCGCTCTGTCTTGTCATGGGTTCTCTAAATCCAGAATTTGTTTATAGTCATTTTTATAGGTTTTTGGAGGGATTTGGGGAGAACTCAAGTAAGTCACTGCTTTCACCCCCAGGATCCCTATCTCCTTTCAAGGTTCAACTTGCAACCTATCTCCTACAAGGTTTTATTCTTGATTCCTCCATGTTGGGAGTCCCCCTATTCTTTATTGTTTTTCTTTTTAATTTTGCATAGTTCTTATATGTACTTGTATATGTATCTGTGTGGGGCAGCTAGCTAGTACAGTGAGTAGAGTTAAGGGCCTGGAGTCAAAAGGATTCAATTCAAATCTGGCCTCAGGCACTCACTAGCTGTACAACCCTGTGTGAATCACTTAACCTCTGTCTGCATCAGATGTCTCAACTGTAACATAGGTTAATAATACACCCTACCTCCCAAAATTCTTGTGAAGATCAAATAAGATAATATTTGTAGAGTGCTTGTCACAGTACCTGCCACGCTGTAAGCACTTAATAAATGCTTGTCTCTTCCTTCCTGTGTGCATGTAGTTCTCCCTAGTAAGTACATAATTTTCATAATATAAGCAACTATTTGGCTTTATCCTTGTATCCAAACGTCTTTGTACTTTATCCTGTCTATCATAGGAACTTTAGAGGTGAAATCAATTGATTGAATTCAATTAAAATGAATCTTTTGGTTGTTTTCACACTATTTTCCTTGCTTGACTTATTGCTGCCTCTGTTTGTGGTCCGTTTCATGAGGCTATGTTTCCATGCTGGTCTATGTCCCAACTTCTGTCCCTTAAATGAAACTGGTTATTTGTTCAATGTTTCAAGTCATACCAATAACTTTGCTTCAGTGTTTGTGCCTTACATTTTTGTTTGTTTGTTTGTTTTTTGTTTTTGTCTAAATGAGTAAAATATATTATAATCCCTCTGTCTTTCCTGACGTCAGCCTAAGAGAACAGCATAGTACATTCAGCTGAACACTTCTTTTATACACTAGTGATTTCTTCTTTGGAGCTAAGCCTTACCCTTCACCTAAAGTTATACTCCAATGAGGGATTACCAGTAATATTGCTCAGTCTGAATGTATTAGACAGTTTTCTATGACAGGAATGAAATGGTAATAATAATTCACATTTATAAAGCATTTAGTGGTTACAAAAAAGTTTTCATCATAGCCACATGAGACAGCATTGGAATTGCTCTTCTATTTTACAGCTGATTTAACTGAAGTTGAGAAAGCTCCTTCGAACCCAGGATTATTAACTCTAAGTCTGTTGTTGTAATACCATTCTGTTTCTTGTAGGAGCAGAAGAGCACTGTCCATAGAGTGAGATGATTCTGAACATGAGAGTTAAATGACCCATAAAGGTGGAGGGGATAGAGGATAGCATAGACAGCCATTTTTTGCCAAATAATGATGCTACATGGTATTTTGTCTCCTGTCGCCATGTGTGCACATATGCTCAATACAGTGTGTAGAATGTTCTCCTTCCTCACCTTTATCCTTCAGATCCCACAGCTCACTTGAAGGCTCAGCTGAAAGGACTTCCTGATAAGAGGATTTCCCCAGTTATTAGTGGTCTCCTACCCATCCTCAACCCCATCCACTGTAATCAATTTGCATTTAATTTATAAGTGCTTATTAGTGTACGTTATCCCATTCCTACACCCAGGGAAATGGATGCCTCTCGAGGACAGCAGCTATTTCAATTTTGCCTTTGTATCTTTAGGGCCTACCACACAGTAGATACCCGATAAATTCCTGTTGAATGGCACAGTACATTATAATTTATGATGTAATTATACAGTCATAATTTAATCTGATCCTTAAAATCACTAAGGAATCTGAGTGTGACTATATCTATGCTTGAAAGGAGGAAACTGAGGCTAAGAGAAGAAAAATGTTGTGGTTAATGAAAACTAGAGCCAGAAACAGAATGAAGGTTCCCTGCCACCCACTACAGAACTCTCTTGCATGGCACCAGGCTGATTTAGTACTTTTGGATCTGTCTTATGAAATAGCATCAATTACTCGTTTTGGCCAATCTGATAATCAAAATTGTTAAACATTGGGAAACCTGGGACTCCTTATCAATTTCTCTAAGAAAATGTCTCCTGGCAACTTCTCATAGGATGCAGAGTAGCCTGAAATGTGAGCTTTTTTCTTTTTCCTTCTTCATTTACATCTGATTATAAACCTCTAAAATTCTAGGCTTCGCTCTCCAAACAGTCACAATGCCGTAACTACTGAAGTGGCAGCAGTTAGAGAGCAAGAAGAATTTCAGGTTTATGATATGCCCTGAAATGAAATTACTCTCCTCTCATGGCACAGTCGATACTGTTAATGGATTAGAAACAAGGCTATGAAAGGAGCAGACTGTCCACATTTGAGGAGCGCACAGTAAAGATTTCTCCAGTGATCTACAGCACCTGAAACTTGGCAATGGACCTAAAGGAAATACTCTTGTTTGGCTGCATTAACTGCTGTAGCAAGCAAATGCTGAGAGACAGACCAAAGGGGAGTTGGCAAGGGAACTGGGAGAGTTTACTTCACAGCTTGCTAAACATTTCCAACACGCCCCAAATTCACAGATTTCTCTAATTCCTAATAGGCCTCAATTTTTTGATGGATCATGAGAGGGAGTGCAAAAATCACAAGTGTATTTTCAGGTTTAAAATTGTCTTACTTTTATAATTATTACATCATTGTTGGAATGTCCTCAGAGACTTCCAAGAAGCATCCAAACTTAGAATCTGAAGTCTATGCTTTTGAATCCTTTGCCTGTTAATTGTTTGTCCTTTATTTTCAAAGAGAACCAATGATATCACAGGGTGATGTTTTTCACTGGTTTGTGAATTGAATTTAAGTGAGGGAGAGTTACTTGAAGCTGTCAGCCTCACTCTCTATTTCTGAGTCATTGGAATCCAATGGTAAGACAAAAGCTAAGAAGACTAGTAATGGTTTGGGATACAGTGGATGACATTGGCATCTTCCATGTTTGACAGTGCTCCACGGTGTCTCCTTCAGCCACTTTCACGGATATTGGAACAAATTGATTTAATCTTCCCATTGCACCAGGGGAAGTCTTCACATGCTCTGGATAGACATTCAACTCTCTTACTGATGGGTTTGAGGCTTGTTTGTTATTTTAAACCTGAGATGGATTTACCAAGGTGTGGCTGCTGTACATACTATAGCTTCTTGGAGTCACAGAGGAGAGCTGGATGAATGGTGGACACCAGGATGGATGAGCAGCCCTGAGAAGGACTCAGCAAGCCCTCGCACCAGAGGTGCTGGTCCTCCCTGGATGCCTCATACATCCTGCCTTTTAATTAGTTAATCAGCTACCAAAGGACAATTAATCATGAGGGAAAGAGGTCCTTTGTTTTGTTTTTCTCTCAGAAGACAAAAACATCTCCCAAGTTTTCTACCTGCATTATGTACTAGTTGGACATATTGCAGTTCCATATAATTTGTCCTATCTTTCCCTGAATCACAGACGTAAGGAGGGTGTTGATCAACTGACTTTGATTAGCTGAGTCCTATAGGTGACAGAGATAATTAATGGTTCCTCCCACACATTTAAAGGGCATGAAATGTAAGATATCACATCCCTTGTGTCCTATTCATACATTATAGAGGAAATGTTAAAAAAAAGGTTAGGCTCCATTGTTCCTTTAAGAGGTAGAGAGAAGTTCAGCCATCAATCTTGATTAAAATGTAGGAAAATTAGCCAGAGGCTGGTTGAAGAATCAGTCACACCCATGCGGTCTTAAAAATGAACTTAGCAATACTAGGGTCATTTGAGAAAGAGGGATTATTTTAATTTAAAAATAGGAAATTATCAAGGAAAAGCCACCTGTTGAATGGGAATCACTCTTTTATTTGTATTTCATATCTCATCCTGAGTGTATCAAGGAAGATTTCTCCCCTGTCCTCCACCTCCATCACCAATGGCATGTTGCAATAGGAAACATCACAAACAAGGAGACATAGAATTCTGAAATCTAGTTGTAAATTGAAATTAAGCTAGGTATATCAGTGAACACAGTACAACAGCAAGTCCATCTAGGATCTTGTGCTCAGTGTAAGACGAGAAAAGAAAGAGTGGTCTTTGTTGCATAAGAGAAGTGCTCCATAGCACTTGATCTATGAATTGCCTCGACCACATGTGTTCCCCACATTAGCGCCCCTCCACAAATGTAAACTGTGTCCTTATTCTTTTCTTTGACACTGAGTTTATGTGTTGGCCCCAGGATTATGAGAAGGAATTACTACTCCTACTCCCTTTACTATTAACTCTTTCTCCTCCTCCTCCTACTACAATTACTACTACTACTACTACTACTACGCCACTGCTACTGCTGCTGCTGCTGCTGATTGTTCTATGCTTTTAGTTTACGGTCTTTGCTTTGAGCTAATTGAGTTGATCGGATGACTATCTGAGATGAACACACCAATATTGGCTTATGAGCTATTGTTCTAAGATAGTGAACCCACAAAGAACCATAAACCTTGATAGACAATGAGCAAACAGGTTCAGTTTGGGAGCAGTAACCTAAAGAAGATCCTATATTTAATATCATAAGAAGCTTTACCTTTATCATTGTCTCTGACAAGAGACACCAATTCACATCCTCTTTCTTAACTGAGGTATTAAAGGAGGACTTTAGAGGAGATCCCTTTTATTTATAATAAGCAATGACCTTTTCTGGTATTTTTATGTTTGTCATTACAGATACTTCTACTATGGCTACTATATGAAGTTCATCTCATAATATGACAAAATCACTGTTTCTCTTAATATATTTGCTTATTAAAATCTCAGGACACAAAGTAAGCATCTATTATCTGTGTAGTGCATTAGAAAAAGAACATTAGGTTCTAAGAATTCATGCTGTTCCTCTAGCTTATTATATGCCTCTGGGCAAGACACTATCTCTGGGTCTTAAAAAATGGCAAAACATACCATGATGAACTCGAAAAAAACTCACTGAATTTTAACTGAGATACTGGTATTCAATATTGGCTTTCCTGGCCAGTAGGTTTGTGATATTGGGCAAGTCACTTAACTCCTTACTAGGAAGAAGGATCTAGATCTTATTAAATTATAGCCACTTTTTATCCTAGGAAAGATGATGTGAACTTATGGGTCAGATATCAAAACTATCCAATGCACATTAGGAAAGAAAATGTGATAGTGTTGCTTAATAACGCCTGATGGTGGTGTACTGAGTCAGCTGTTTTTCAATAGAAGTCTTGTTTCTTCCCAGAACAGGTATGTTTTTTTTAATCTTTCTAAAACTTTTGAAAGGGGGAGAATTACAATTTACCTCTGATTATTCATGTGGGAATAAAAGATAAAGCCAGAAGTAATATAAAAAACATTATTGCTAAAGGTGATGCCTCATTATGTGATAAATTAAAGTCCTTAAACACAAAGTTATGTCTTCATCATTATGATCATCCAAAACAAGAATTCAAAAGAAAAAGGCAGGTTTGAAAAATAATAGCAGGTTAAGAAGAATCTGTATGAGAAAGGGATTTGGAAATTTGGAGCATAAAAATGATATGCTTCAGGACAGGGATGGACTGTAGCTAACAAAGTTTGGTTATATACATATGCACTCACATATGTGATTATCTATACCCACATGTACAGATTTATGTTGTTATATATGCATACATATGTACACACACATATATGTGCATGTATATATGTTCATGTACATGTATACACACATGTGTATATGTGTAGCATATATGTCTACATACATATATATGCACATGTATGTAATATATATTTGAATGGAATCTTATAACCTAAGCAACAATATTTTAGAATGTAAAGGAACAGTGAAGGAGAAAATTGCATAGGTTTATCCACCTACAGAGATACTTTAGAGAATAGAAATATTATCAGAAGAAAATATCGATAGACATCAAGAACTTCATTGGGGAGGTGCAGGAGGAAAAAGGAAATAAGCAAGTATTAAGTCCGTACTATATGCCAAGTACTCTGCTGAGCATTGTACAAATACTAGCAACTTTGATTCTCACAACAACCCTTGGAGATTATCTCCATTTTATAGTTGAGGTAACTGAGGCAAAGAAAGGTAAAATGGTTCGCCTAAGGTTAAAAGCTAATAAGTGTTTGGGGCTGGATCTGAACTCAGAAATTCTAGCCCCCAAGCCCTACACTCCACCCACTGCACCATCTTGCTGTCTCACACACTTCAAAAAAAATCCATTAACAAAACTCATGCCCTTAGCTGACTAAATATGTGCACATCACAGGTACAGTCGTCAAGAAGCACTATTGATTGTAACTCAAGAAGACAAACTGATCTCACAGACACCACTGAGACTTGGTAAAGTGAGGGTAATGATTGCAATATAGTTCGGGAAGTGTATGCCTTCTTGGAAAATCACAAACACAATAGAAAAGCAACAATCACAACAACGGTATATTACAAAGAGGCATGCAATCAGATATCATTGTATAGTAACAAAAATATTCATGTGAGCAGATCCAAGACTTAGAGTCAGGAAACACATTGGATAATATTTATCTGAAGATCAATAGAGGCAGAGACAGAGAAATATTTTCATTATAATATATTACCGAGCACCTGGACAGAAAGAGGAAATTGATGAGAACTTGAGGAAACATATTACAAGCTTGACACAGAGGCGAGACATAGTAAAGACAATTCATTGCAATTATCTGGATTCCTGCTCTAGCTTTCTCTACTCCAGGGAGAGAAGTTAATAATATTTCAGACGGGCTTACTAATAATTTAATCTTTCAAAAGGTGAGGAAAGCGGTAAGGATAATTGCTATTCGGAAACTTAGTCTACCCAACAAGGAACAGCATATTGTTAAAATAGACATAATGGGGACTTTGGAGGAAAGTGACTACATCACCTGAATATTTTTGATAGAAAAGATATAAGACAATTGGACATAGTCAGACCAGCACTCCATGTCAGGGAACCGATTTCAAAAGGGGATAGGAAGGATTCTTCATGCTAAAATTATACAGCAGAATTAAACAAAGGGGGAATGAAAAGTTCTCAGAAATGAATTCTAAGGAGCAACAATTTCAATGAAAACTATAAATGAATATCTAGGAAATACGGTGGAGATCATACCCAGCATGACTTTACCAATGTCAGGCCATGCCAGATTAGACTCATTTCATTTTTGACAGGGTTATTAGAATGTCAAATGAAGAAATGGTTCAGATATATTACCTAGATTTTAGCCATAAATTATCTCATGCTATCCTTATGGAAAAAGAAGGAAATCTGAGCTTCACATCAGGACAAACAGATGAATTCGGAAATCTTTGAATGGTCAGGTGCAGTAGTAATAGTAAAAATGCTACCTAGCCTTTATGGTTTGCATTTTGTCCTCACAACGATCATATTGCATGAGATAATAAATCACGTAATACCAGCTAACATTCCTATAGTATTTTTAAGCTTGCAAAGTTCTTTACAAATACAGCATTTTGTGCTCAAACATTGGTGAGTGTTTACTATCATTATGCTCATTTTAGAGAGGGTGAAACTCAGGTTGACAGAGCTTAAATGTCTTGCTAAGAGTCATACAGTTTGTGAGTTTCCAGATTTGAAACCAAGTCTTCCTGATTCCACGTCTATCACTCTGTGTATTGTATCATCTAGCTGTCTGAATGGCAGCAAGAGGATTAGAAGGCTTGCTAATCACATTTACATATGACACAACAGGAGAAATACGCAGTACTAGATGACAGAGTCAGAATCCATAAAAATCCAGAAACGTTAGTAAAATAAGTGAGCCAATAATACTAGATTTAATAGATACTGCAGTTATCCATTCAACATTGCAACTTTTCCCATCATGGTTTTGATATATTGAGGGTTGGCCTAAGAAATTAAATGGGAATCATTTGGGATTTTTGCGGAAGAAGATGATACAACAGAGGGATATGGCCACCAAACAGCAACAATGACAAGAACAAGAGCCTCATGGATATTAGGCTGTAATAAGAGGGACATCACTCTGGAGAATAAAGGGATCACTATTTTCTATACACTTAGCCGTACCATCGAGCAGTTATGCTCAATCTAGAACAGTGTTTTGTTATGTTTTTGTTTCTTTGTTGTTTTTGATTTTTGAAAAGAAAATGATTAAATGGAAAGCATCTAGAGGAGAAAGAAGACAGGTTAAAATTACTGGGAATGTGAGTTCTGGAGAAGAGAAAATGTAAAAGGAATATCATGAATGGCTTGAAGTACTTGAAGAGCTGTCATGTGAATGTGGGAGTAAACCACCTTATTTGTGACCTCTGTAGAACAATGGGTAAAAGTTTCAAAAAGACAGATTTAGATTTGATAGAAGAAAGAAACTCACAATTACAGAATCTCAAAATGTGATGGGTATAATGAGGAAGCACTTGGTTTTTCCTCACTACAGGTTTATAAGTACTTGTATCTGCTATGCAAAATATCCTTTTCTCAGATAACTGAAGCTTTCCTCTTTAAGTACTGAAGCATTATATTTCATGCATTTGTTGGGCATTTTTCTTGCAAGTATTTCATATTTCTGTTTTAAAATTTCTATCTATGATTTGTTGATTCTGGGTTTTGGTCCTGGCTTTGCCACTAACAACTAGAGAGATTGAACCACCCTTTCATTTCTCTGGGCCTCAATTTTCTCACCTATCAAAATGGGATAACGTTGACTGACTTCCATTAAAAAAAAAACCTTAGGAACTAGAAGTGCTTTTAGAGAATATTTAATCCAACCTTCTGATTTGACAGATGATAAATCTGAGTTCCACATACATTAAATGTTTTACCGATGGAGACTGAGTGGCAGAGAATCAAGACCTCATATCTGTCGTTCCAATGCTTTTTCCACTAAAGAATCACAGAATCTCAGACTTGGAACACATCTCTATGGCTGTCTAGGACAATCCAAAATAATCCTCATATACCCCCTCCCCCCACAAATATCTTCATCTAGGACAACCCTCAAAATAATCCTCACTACTCTCTGCTTGGCAAGACGTATTCAAAGCAGAAGGAGCCCACTCTAGCCTGAGGCAGCCCATTTCATTTCAGGATATCTTTAGCAATTTGGAAGATTTTTCCCTTCCATCAACCTGCTTCCTTGTGACCCTCAATATTGCTCTTACTCTTGCATACTCTGGCCACTCAGAAAAATACTTATCCCACTTCAGTATGACAGATCCAATAATATGTCCACATAATTGTAATTGGATTTTTAATTGTGGACATAACAACCATCTTCAATTCAATCCAATAAACATTTATTAAGTACTTCCCATGTGCTAAGTTCCCATGTGCTGAGCACCAAGGATACAAAAAGAGGTGAAAGTCCCTGTCCTCAAGGAGCTTACAATCTAATGAGGAGACAACATGCAAACAAATCTATCCAAAGCAAGTTATAGACAGAATAAGTAGAAAATTAATTGTTTTTCTTTTTTTAATTTATTTTTAGTTTTCAACATTCATTTCTGCCTATTGAAAAGCCTTCCAGGTTGTCTTGGGCTGGAGACTTGTTTCACTTTGTCATTTTGTGGGCTCTGTAGCCCTAGAATTTGTTTAGAGTCATTTTTACAGGTGTTTGGAGGAATTTGGGGGGAGAGCTCAAGCGAGTCCTTGTTTTCACTTTGCCATCTTGGTTCCGCCCCTAGAAAATGATTAAAAGAGGGAAAGCACTGGAATTAAGAGGGTTTAGGGAAGGATTCGTGTTGGAGGTAGGATTTTAGTCAGAACTTAAAGGAAGCTAAGAAGGTTAGTGGAGGAGGCAGAGCATTCCAGGCATGGAGGACAACTAGAGAAAATAACCAAAGCTTAGAAATGGAGTGTCTTATTTGTGTAACAGCCAAGAGGCCAGTATTACTGTATTCAAGGGCATTTGTTTGGAAGTAAGGTACAGGAAGACTGGAAAGGTAGGATACATATATATCAACATAAAGAACAAGACAGAGGATTATGTATGGAACTGTATTTCTATAATGTATGTTTTGAAAGAAATATCTCTTTCCATATATTTAAACATACATATATACACATATATGTATATGTACTGATATATACATATATGTATAAATGCATGCATAAATATATAATTTAGTTAAGTAATAACTTTTTCATTATGTTCCCACTTCCCTTTTAGTTTTTTTTTTTTTCTATGCATTTGTATACCCACATGATTTTTTTCCTCATAAACTTCGGTCAAAAATTGTACTTATTTATGAAGTTTAATTTAGAATCCATATATAATTAGAAATTTGTTCCCAGTAAATTTCATCTTGTGAGATTCAGCCCACTCTTCTAACCTGTAAATAGCATCAATTTCTATATCTTTCTATATCTACATCTCTCTCTCTCTATATATATATAGCCATCTTATCTGTCTTTCTCTTTCTTATTTTTTTTCTTCTCTAGCGATCATCTAGCTTATCTATTTATCTTTCTATCTCATCTATCAAATACATTTTTATCTATCTATCTATCTATCAACTGTCTCCTGACCTTTTAGTTCTATTCATTAGCTACCTCTTCTATTTTTGTGAGCTTTGCACATTTGATAAGCATTCCATCTATAACACTATCCAAATAATTCATAAACATGTTAAAAAAAGAAAAATAAAAAAATGGGGCAATCACTCCCTGAGACTCTCTAACAGTGATTTCCTTCCAAGTCCAGCTGAATCAAAGTAAACAAGAATGATTTAAAGACCAGTTACTATGTGCCAAACACTCTGTGCTCAAGGAATTTATATTCTTCTGACAAGGAACAATTCTGATAATATAATACAAACTCATTTGGAAGAGAAACTATTTTCTTGTTGTCTTTGTGTCTGCACCAGGTTGGCACAGTAATTAATAATAATAAATGATTATACTTACGGAATAATTTTAAATAATTTTAATAAATGGTAGCTGATATGATTTTCCTTGAGTATGGTGATTCAGCCATGGTTTAGTTGATCCGATTGTACCATCACCTAACCCTCATCTCTTTTTTCCCTCTTTTCCACAAAAAAGTGATACTTTACAAATACAAGTGGAATGGCTGTGGTTTGTTCTTCATTCTCAAAGAGGAGCATGACTTCAGATAGATTACGACATGATTTGCATTGAATTGGATTTGAGTGAGGGAGGGCTGTGCAAAGTTACCAGCCTCACTTTCTCATCCAGAGCCATCTGGGACCAGTGGCCAGATATAGATCAGGATAATTGGAGATGGCCCAGGATGCAATAGAAACCTCGGCATTTTTAAGCTCAGGTCTTTATGAGTTCTCACTTTGATTCAGGCAATGCCCATTCACTGAACAGGTCTATTGAAGAAGTGAGTCAAGGGATGGTCCGTTTTCCAAAAATAATGACAATAATAATCAAAGTGGGAGGGGAAGACCCTAAGGCTTGCTGGCCAAAAGAGAAACAATTATTATTTACATTCACTCTGAGCCAGGAGGGCCCAAAAATGACCATTAAGTGGTGCTTGGGCAGGGACTTATTGCTGGTTAACCAAAGATTTTTTTTTTCTCAAAGGTATGAGACAAGATAACTGGGTTGGTTGGCCTCTGATGTCTCCTACAACTCTGCAAACTCTGGACTAGTAGAAGTATTGGCAAGAGGAAGGCTATCTATTTGTCTGGCTGGACAAAATAGAAAAAATGGTGATAAGACTTTGGGCTATAGTGGGAAGACAGACAAATGGAAAAATCCGAGAAGCATCTTAAAGGAAGAACTGATAATTCTTAGTGATGGATTGGAAAGACTTGTGATAAAGACAAAATGAATGACATCTGGGAAAATCTCTAGAAGATCTAAAAATCTCCACAAACAAAGGGAATTAAACATACAGGTTACTCTTTGACCTACCAGTTACAGCCCCTCATTTCACTTAACTAAATATAGAGTCCTTAGAGGTCTTGAAAGGTAGAGAATTACAAGAATGTAAGGCATCCCATAAAACCTCTTTGTGCTACAGCTTTGGAACTAATCTCACTCAGCATCACAGGGGATGTTCCTAGGGCATCACCTTGGCTTCAGAATATAATTGACCGAATGAAGAGAAATGCTAGTCTATAGAAGCTATAAGGAATTTTAATGTCTCTCTGAGTGTCGGATGTTCTGTTGGTGATTAGAAATCTTTCCTTTACCGATTTTGATCTCTTCAGGATACAGGGTCAAAACATTTTTTTCTTCAGTCTCCCACTTTGCAACACAGGGGCAGACATAATCAATCAGGATACATTTAGAAAGTACCTACTATGTTCCAGGCACTGCTTGGAAAAGATAGACAGATACAAACGTTTAAGTCCAGGCCCTCATGGAGCATTCATTTTACCAGAAGAGGCAACACACACACATACACGCACACAGGCATGTATGTGTGTGTGTGAAAATAGAGACAGACAAAGACAGATAGAAAGAAAGAAGTACCACTTATAGACAAGTTTCCAATTCTAATTGTTTCTCTTATGGTTTGATGAAAAGGTATAGGGACTGTTATACTTTCATTAGTGTCATGACTTTATCATTTCCATCTAAAAGTTATTTCTGTGTGGTTGTTTGTCCTTAAGTTTTGAAGAGAACTAATAACATCACAGGGTGATGTCTCGACTCATGTACAAATTGGATTTAAGTGAGGCAGAACTGCACAAAGTCATCAGACTCACTCTCTCTTCCAGCATTATCAACATCCAGTGGCAAGACAAAAGTCGAGAAGACTGGCCAGGGCCCAGGATGCAATGTATGACCTTGACATCTTCAATGTCTGACCATGAGAGCTCCATAGAATCTGCTTCAGTTGCCTTCATGACTATTGGAAAAAATTGTTCTCATCCACTCCTTCTGCCAGGGAAGTCTTCTTATGCTGAGGGTAGACATCCCCATGACTCAACAACGGATTCGAGGTCTGTCACTGACACTCAACCTGGGTTAGTAAATCTGCCAAGATGGTTTACTGGGCTGTGGACATTGAGCATGCTCTAGCTTCTTGGAGCCACAAGTGAGAGTTGAGTTCCATATAGACATCAAATGTGGATGAACAGTCCTGAAAAGGGTTTAGCAAGTCCTCAAGCCACAGATGCTCGTCCTCTTTGTACACCCCATATACCCCAGGTTCTGGGTAGAGATCAAAGAGATTATTTTTTAGGATAGAAAAAAAAATTCACTCTGCCAACCTAAACAAAACAGGGACGTTCAATTGTATATAATATATAGTTGTAAAAATGAAAATCAGGATATCTTAATCACAGACTCAGCATAGGAAGAAACCCCCAACAATCCTTATCCTCACGTGTACTTGAATAGAAACCTCCTCTACAATATTCCTAATAAATGTTTATCACATTCAGCCTTTGCTTAAAGATTTCTGGTTTCAGGGTGGGAGTAGGAGGTATAGTAAATAATCTCCCAAGGCATTCTACTTTTCTGAGGCTCTTACTATTAAAAACAAAAGTTTTAGTTGTCTTTATATTAAATAGAATGGACTTCTTCGCTATATTTGTTGTTGTTCAATCATTGCATTCCAATCTGACTCTTCATGACGCCATGAACCTCTGTCCATTGGGATTCGCTGGGTAAAGATACTGGAGCAGTTTGTTGTTTCCTTCTCTGGCAGCAGACAGGTTAAGTGACTTGTCCAAGGAAGCTTCTGAGGATGGATTTGAACTCATGTCTTCTTGAGTCCAAGCCCAGTGCTCTGTTCACTGCACCCCCTAGCTATCTCCTCTGTAATAATGTAGAACAAAGGATGAACACCAATCATAATGGCAGCTTGCTCTAGTGCATTTTGCATACGTTAGTTCATCTAATTTTCATGACAATCCTGTTATGTCTGTAAAGGTGATACTATTCCTATACCCATTGAAGAGACTGAGAAATTGAGACCATCAGCTTGTCACAGAACTCATACATATTGTGCAGGTCTCCCCTAACATAAATAGACATTTCTTATCCAACGAACCATGATACTTCCCTAACACTGATCACTGAAGCCCATCATGTCATCTGAGGTCAAGAAGAATATGTCTAATCCATCTTGAACCACAGGAATGACAAAAATTATTTTACCTGAAAATGTCCATCATGGAATGCCTCTCCCCTCAAGTCTTCTGTTCTTTAGGCTAATCGCCCCAAACTCCTTCCAGTGACTCTTCAGCTCTGATTCTCTTACCCAGTCCCACCTCCCCCAAAGCTTGTCTGGAACATTCATACAATGTGGTGCCCACAATGACGCACGGCACTCCACATGTGGCCTGACTCAGGTAGGCCACATTTAATGAGACCATCACCACTTTGTTCTACATGTGCTGCCTTCCTGAAGAGGTGGAGGGACTTCTCACACAGATGGAATCCCGGAATCATGAAATATAAGTATGTATGAATGACATTATCTTTGGTCTTAGGCTATTTCCTTTGGGACATGACTTTAAATCACATCAATGCCAGCAGAAGGAGACAGGAAGAAACTTTCCAATTCTTCACACACACCAGAATTGTGATTCCCCAAAAGACACTAAATGGCCAGGTAATTACATATAGAAGGGTACTGACATCCATGAAGGCACTCTATCTCAAACACATACATGTGTACATATCTGTGCGCATGCGCAAAACAAAAAAAAAAAAGAAAAAAGGAACAAAACAACCAAAAAATGTAGCCTTCTAATTTCCCTTGAAAGGACTTTGAATACCTTTCCATGCAGATCAAGTGTCAATGGATTATACTATCCCTAGACCTAATCATATCCCTGCAATTATATTATAGCTTTTCCGGGAAAAGAGAGGATTGATAAAGGATTAACAAGTAAGAGACTCAATGATTCCAAGAAAAACTGGAGCAAGGAGACGTGAAAACTCATAATTCCTTTCCCGGCTTCAAATGACCAATTAGTACACGGTCCGATCAGTAAGTCAATTAAAAAGCATTTAATTACTTACCTACATTCCATGCATGGTGTTAAGTGCTGAGATATAAGAAAGATATATACAAGGTGCCTTCCCTCAAGGACCTTATAACATGATAACAGAGATAACATGTAAATAACATAGATGATAGGCATAGAGTACATGGAAAGAAATCTGAGGAAAGAAAGCTTAAGGCCTAAAATCCATCAGGTATCAATGGAATTTAATGGAGCCTGCAGGGGCCATTTGTTGTTGCTGTTTTTGAATTTGTTTCTATCTCCACAACAACTACCACCATGACTGGAGTGTAGCAAGTATTTGAAAAATGCTTACTGAATGAATGGATTAAATAGTACTGAACCAAGGGGATGAGGCAAAAAAAACCACAATCTGATTCCAGCAAGAGCTAGCTAGGCAATAACTCAAGAAATACTAGTACAAGTAGAGTCAGGAGAATAATAGGGTGAATCCCTACTGAATGATGAAAATAAGATTCAAAAACAAATAGGAAAAAATCCAACCCCAGGAATTCTAATTTTCTAATATTGGAATGATATTTACAACAACTCCCCAATGTGTGAAAAACCATAGGACTCCCTTTCAGCTAACTTCTTTCACTACATCACAAGTTTCACATCAGTCCCATGAGAGGAATATTTCCTCATGTAATAGGAAATGTGCAAAAGATCCCAGTCTGAGGCAAAGCGTTGGGTCAGCACCAAAGTCCTCCTTGCTACTCATCTCAGTACATTTCACCTAGGCTTCTTGGCCAGATCCTGGTCTTGGTTCTCCAATTTCTTTGCCTGGAATCCTGAATCTGCTATCCAAATTGTTTTCCTGCATTGTGGATGTAGTACTAAATTCTGTTCACCTTCAACATTGCCTGATCATTTAAACACATCTTAACTGTCAAGTCTCTAAACCAAAAGCTTGCCTCAACCTTCACTATTCAGGAGTTCACATACATAACATGCAAAAGGCAACAATGTAAAATGGACAGAGAGCTGATCTCAGAGGCAGAGTGACCTGGCTTTAAATTGTGCCTCTGACACAACAAGGCTGTGTGATTTGAGACATATCTCGTAACTTCTCAGTGCCCCAATCCTGGAAAGTACCAATCTACGTAGGTAGAGGTAGTTTCCTAATAAGGGAGTTCTCTATGTAGTTGGCCATCTCTAGGGGAGTGGTTTGGAGGTGGGAGAAGGGAAAAAAAGAGGGGAAAAATAAATATACATGATAAGTTTGTTGTATATTTAAAAAGAAACAGCAAATTGTACATAGCAGATTTGCAGCTTCATGTGTAATCTTTCTTTTTTTTTTATCATACTATGCTACAGAAATGCTTGTTTTATTCCGCAAATTAAAATAAAATAAATTTTTAAAAAAGAAAATACGGGCTTAGTCCCTATTCATCTCATATATCGACTTGCTACAGAGATTCATATTATGGGCACAGACAAGGGGGAAGCCATGGATCACAAAGACTTAAGCCCTGAGTATGTTTCCCTTATCTTGGGAGGGCTCCTCTCACAGGCCAAGCACACAAGCACTGAGGTAGTCTCTTCAAAAACTGAAGAGAACCTAGTCTAGGATCAGATGAACAGATGGCCAGAGCTGCCCTAGCTCAAAATGGAATCGGATCTCACATCAGAGCAGCACTATCTTTGGGCTATTCCTTTTCATTGTTCACCTGTAATCCAGTGAGAGTTACAGGCTAAATTTTATAACTGGCACTTGTGGCTACCGTGGGAGTTTTCCAGAGTCTGTCTCATAGCTATACTTTCTATTTGTTTGTTTTTCCTTTTAATTTCCCAATGACCAACTTAACCTTTCTTTGTTACTGTCTCATCCCCTAGCAAGTGAAGGCTTATAAGACCTCCGAGATCCTGAAGCTTTCAGCCAATGTTTTAGGCTGGCTTGACTCAATTCAACAAAAACTTTATCATCACCTACTGTGTGGTAGATGTGCTAGCCAGGTAGCACAGTGGAGAATGCCAGGACTAGAGTCAGGAATCTGAGTTCAAATCTGGCTGTAGACACTAACTAGCTGTGTGACTCTAGGCATGCCCCTTAACCCTGATTTTCCTTGTCTGTAAAATGAGCTGGAGAAGGAAATGGCAAACCACTTCAATGGCCAAGAAAGACCAAAAAGGGGTCATGTAGAGTCAGACATGACTGAAAAAGTACTGACCAACGAAAAGAAAAATGTACTAGGAACTGGTCTAAGCACTGGAATTACAAAGGTGGAGATAAAATAGTCCCTGATCTCAAGGAACTCAAATTTAATTTGAAGAAAACGGTGCTCCTAATAAAATCCAACATTGGGGATGCAATACTGAGTGTCAAGAGGGAAATCTTGGTGTATAACTTTAATTTCATTCACATTTAAGCTCATTTCATGGTATCCAGGGTTTTTTGTTTGTTTTGTTTTTTTGCGTGTTTTTTTAGACATGGAAAAAAGCTATGTGGCATCCTCAAAAACAAAAATACAAACTAAATATATTGTTGTGGTTAGGTTGTCCCATAAATCTTAGGCATAAAAATGCACTAAGATTTGTGGAATATTCTTTTCTTCACATTCTGCTTAGTCTAGGAAACAGCACATATTAGAATAATGTGAATATGGTGGTAAGCTGAGGAAGATCTCTCCAATTAACTCCTGAAATAGTTGTGTTTTTTTATACTGAATAAATACAAGAAATATTGAAGGGCAAACTTTCTGAGCTAAATAAACTGTTTCTCCTCCTTTCTCTGACTTTGATCCAACCATTTTTTCAGATTTATTGTCCATTTATTAGAATGAATTGAAATTACTTATTGGAATATCACAGGGCCATTTTATAAGCCAAACTAACAGGTGTAGTTGCATTTGGGAGATCAATTTGTCTCTAGTGCTGCCTTCTTGAAGACTGGTATTTACCAAGCAACTGCAATGAGTGTAGTTGGTTAATTATACCAAGTGAATTTGGGTGCAGAGATGGGAGAGATCAATTCAAAAAGAAATAATAAATCCCTGTAGCTGAACAGTCTGTCCAATTAAGTAGATTTCCTCCTCCTGAAGTTGCATTTCAAATTAATGCTTGCACATTAAATAGCTCTACTGCTGGCTGATAGGATCTTATCAACAGTTAACGTCAACATTATTAAGATTCTACCAAAGTGAAAATGCTGGGAAGGGCAGACATGACTGAGCATTGAGCATTAGTCCTAATGACAATGTTTCCATAGCAGGATTCAGTTTCCTGTTCCTTTATTTTCACTTCTACAGGTAAAGACCACAAATACTCATCAATCAACTGCACAGACTTATTTCTCAACATTCCTTTATCACTTAGATGAGGAGGGAACTTTTCCTTTTTCCTTCTCTGTTATCTTCAAAAGTTTAGAAATACCATACATTTGGAAGTTTGAAATGTTCAAGATGAATTTTAATAATCTATCTTTGATACTAGTGTAGAGCAAGGTTTTATGATGAAATGTGTATTATGTGGCTTACTTTGTAGTAGTCACTGTGGTGGGGGAAGGAGGAAATTTTGGAATTCTGATGCTTTCAACTTTAAGCCTACCCTCTAAACAAAAAACCATGATTTTAGAATCCTGAGTAATGTGATCACTGCCTTTAAAAGGCAGTGTGGTGGAAAACCTCATCGGTAGAAACGGGAACAACAGTAACACCTCTTCAGAGGGTTGTTGTGAGGATCACATGCATGCTGCATAAACTTTAAAGTGCTATGTGAATTTTAGTTGTTATTGTTACACAGTTCTTGCCTCTGATCCTTGAGGTCAAGGAATATTTCCATTTTATCTCTGATTCCCCAGCATTTCGTACAGTGCTTGGTACACTGGCATTTAATTAATGTTAGTTCATGATTGATGGACAGATTTAAAGGAAATTACCAATTGTAAAACTCTTTTCTGAAGTATGACCCTTTCCTTCAATCTCTGACTTGAGGCTTATTAACACAATCCAATTTAATTTAGAATTTTTTTAAACATCTACTATATGCACGAGACTATGTTCAGGTAAAACAAAGATAAAATAACATGGAAAATAACTGTGGTACTGGAGGAACTCACAGTCTGCATAGCTCATGCCCTGATCACATAGATAACATATAGCATTGTTTGAAAGCAGTGTACCATGGTGTAAAAAGCATTGGACTTTCACCCAGTAGTGCTGTGTTCAAGTCTCACCTCTACTGTGCAAACTGCGGCAAGTCACTTCACCTCTCAAGATTGCTCTTTTTTCCAGCTGTCAAAAAAAGGAATTTGGTAAAGATCCTCTTTAAGCTCCCTTCCAGCTCTAATTCATAAAAAAGTCATGATAGATCTGCATACATATATACATATATATGCACACATATATACGCACATATACACACATGTATATACAATATTCAACTCATTAAGTATGAATGATGAAAGATATGATGCATATATTTATTCATTTTAGATCCTAAATTGGGAATATACTCTTTTCTTCATGAAATATAATTGTAGAATCAGTGCAGAATATTATTCCTTATTTATAGACCATCTATGTTTACATTAAACCATGGGGAAGCATCTGACTTTCAGAAAACACAGAAAATGGGGAATCATGGAACTATAGCATAAGAAGTAGAGGAGGGTTTAGAGGTCATCCAGCCCAACACACTCACTTAGATTCAAGGAAACAGAAGCAAAGATCAGTTTAGTGACTTGATGAACATCGCACAGCTAATAAGTGCCAGAGTTATGATTAAAACAAGTTTTATTTCAAATCCAGCATGCTCTTCTTCAGCACAACGGTAGTCATAATTTACCAAAGGCCAGGGAGTTGGGGGGAAGGGGATGTGAAAACAAGAAATTGACAAAGAAAATTATACCCGTCAAAAGAATTTCTCATCTGTTAAGCAAGAAATCAAGATTGATCCATCTTCACTGAAAGGTTAGCTTCCAGTGGTGCTTGCCTACTTCTACATTCCCATCTGAAACTAGAAATCATTAAGTTCAATGACTCTTCTTAGTGGATGATAGAGGGGGGAAAAGTAATTGACAGACTGAAGTCAACTTGGGTATGAGATGAGATCGGTCAAGGCACGGAAATCATCTGAATTAATAACAGGCTGGAGATTCAGACAGGTGGTCTTACAGCATGCACTGAATGTCAGAGTTAGAAGGATACTCAAAGCCCTCCCAGTCCCACTCATAACTAAACCTAAAGTTCTTCAAAAAAGTGCCCCCAAAGTGGTCATCCAACTTACCCTTGAAGACCTGCAAAGGAATATCTACTGCCTCCAAAAGCAGCCAATGCCCAGTTATGACTATAATCATTAGAGAGTTTTTTTCAATGTTGCAAAAAATATCAGTTTCATAATTGTCACCCCATATCTCTAGGTCCAAGTGGAACAAATCCATTCCCTTTTCCACATAACATCTCTTCATAAACCCAAGGATGATTATTATGTTCCCCTGACTACTTCTATTCAAATCCATCATTCTCAGGTCTTTCAAATAAGTGGCAGCCGTGCACAGCCACCTCACAGAGTAGATAGAACGCCGAACTTAGAGTCAGAAAGATTGGGGTTCCCATCCAGCCTTCAGTATTTACTAGTTGTGTGACCATAGGAAAGTCACTTACCTTCTCTCTGACTCACTTTTCTCATCTATAGAGATAATAATAGTACCTAACTCTTAGATTGGTCATATGGATCAAATTTGTAAAGTGTTTCGCAAACTCAAGAACAAGAAAGAATTAACTTTGTTGTGACTGTTTTGCTGTTATTGTCATTATGATTAGGCAGCTAATAGAGTGGATAGAGTGCTGGGCCTAGAGGCAGAAAGACCTGACTTCTTTCTCGTTGTGTGACCCTGGTCAACTCAGCCACCCTCTGCCTTACTCTACTGGAGAAGGAAATGGCGAATCACTCTAGCATCGCTGCCAAGAAACTCCATGGACAGTATGGTCCATGAGTTCATGAAGAGTAAGATACAACTGAATGACTAAACAACAACAACAACTATTATTATTATTATTAATTATTAATCCTAACATGATGTCACTTCTAGCCCTTTCACCACCTTGGTTTTCCTCCTTTGTGTACTTTGCAACATTTAGTACTGTAGAATCATATGTTTAGAACTAATCAACTAATCAATCTACTTATTTTACAGAAGTGGAAACTGATGCTGAGCAAGGTTATGTGATCTGCTCAAGGTCAAATGGCCAACCAAGAATCTGAACCTTGTCCATCTGACTCAAAATTCAGTGTAAATTCGTCACTATCTTTCCTAAAAGGTGCGATTCAGAAAATAACAATACTGTAGAGGTGAAGAAGAATATGGTGGGACCATCCCTGTCCTAGTCCTAGATTATGCCGCTCCTAATGCGAATCAAGTTTGAATTAACTTTCTTGCCTGACTGAGCAGGGAAGAAATCTATTGTGCCCCAAATCCTCAGAACATAAGATACTAATGAGAAGCTGAGGCTGTCTATCACCGCTGAACCTCTGCTCAGCTTCTTCTCTTCTTGTCTTCTGGTTTCAAGAAAGACTGAGGACTATATCACCTATACTTTTAAGGTCTGACCACTGTTGTAGCAAAATACCTGTTTAGGGAGAGCAGGGCAAGGAAATTGCTAAAAACCACCTCTTCTGCAGTATTTGAAATCTGCCTGCCTGAATTCCTAGAGGAAAGAAAGCCATTTTACTGGAACACCCTCTATGCCAAATTTATTGCCTGCTTACAGAGAAAGGCTTTTTTTGTTTTCTCAGAAATCTAAGCTCTCTTCTCCTTGACCCTACTAATGCATGCAATAATTACATTTTAGATCTAAAAGGGATGGTTTATATGATCTGGTTCATGTCCTTCATTTTACAGAAGAGGTAATAGGTCCAGAGAGGGGCTAAGGTTCTGGTCAATATCAATGCATCTAGGATCATAGGTACAGAGCTGGAAGCTATCTCAAAAGTGAAATAATGGAACACTTTCCTTTCATAGATGAGGAAAATGAGGACTAATAAAGGTAAATAACTTGCCAATGACACTGCAGCTAATGAGTGAAAGGAGAGATTGAAAGTTGGGTACTCTGACAGAGAACCAAAATCCTATTCATTGTCCTTTGGTGCCTGCCCATGATTGGTGTAGCAAAACCAGGCGTGAAACCCACTCTAACCACCAGGCAAATGGATTTCCCAATCTAACTTATGGCATTTATGCTTGAAAGAGCTGCATCAACTAATGAACACAATGGTCAAAGATATTGTGAAACCAAGCACATTTGGTACTTCCAATATAATAGTTGACTGCTTGCTTCCTACATGGTAACTTGATGTGCCATGATAAATGTCCTTTAAAGTATTGGGTGCAGGGCAGAGTCAAGATAGTGGAGAAAAGCCAAGAAGTTGCCTGATCTCTCTCCAGTTTACCCTAGAAATAATGTTAAATCAAGCCTATAAACAGATTCTGAGGCAACAGAACTTACAAAAAGAGGGACTGAAACAATATTCCAGTTTGAGACAACTTAGAAGGATTTCAGGAAAGGTCTGTCTCACTTGTGTAAAAGAAGAATGCATCCCAGTGCAGAGGGTATCCGAGCAAGTGAATAGGAAGCTTTTAGGCAGCACCGATAAATAATTGAGGCCCCATGGTCCTGATTCGGCAGGCCAGTGGCACAACAAGCCAGCTGGGAGGCTTCCAGCCCCGGTGGAGAATGCAAACTGCCAGCCCCAGAATTCCAAGTGGCTAAGCTGAACCACCCCAGTGGTGTTCAAGTTGTTAGTACCTGAGGCCCTGGTGCAGATAGCCAGTGACCAGGCCCTTGGCGCCTAGCACAAGAAGCTTGGGGAAATCCCCCTGTGCCCAGGAGCAGAGCTGAAATTTCCAAGTCATGAAATAAGCTTTAATATTAGCAAAAACCCAGAAAATACCATAGAAAGCCATTGTGGCAACAAGGAAAATCTAAACACAAACTCAGAAGAGAAAAACAATGTCAAAATGCCTACCTGTGCATCCTCAGAGGAGAATGTGAATTGCTTTCAAGCCCAAAAAGTCTTTTTGGAAAAGCTGAAAAGAAATTTAAAAATTAAGTAGGAGAGGCGAAAGAAAAAAAATAAAAAAGAAATGAGAGCTACACAGGAGAATTATGAAAAAAAAAGAGTCACCAACTTGGAAAATGAAGCTCAAAAACTGACTAAAAAAAACCACAAATCTTTAAAAATAAGAATTAAAATTGAAAAAACAATTGCTGAAAGAAAAAAAAATCCTTTAAAGGAAGAACTGGACAAAGCAGGAAAAATCCACTAAAGAAAATAACTCCTTGAGAAGTAGAATTGGACAAATGGAAAAAAAGAGGTACAAAAGCTAACTGAAATAACACGATTCTTAAAAGTAAGAATTGGGCAAGTGGAAGCTAATGACTCTGAGACATCGAGAATCAGTCAAACAAAATCAAAATAATTAAAAATAGAAGAAAATGAAAAAAAATACTGTAAAAACAATTAACCTGGAAAACAGATCCAGGAAAGACAATTTAAAAAGTATTGAACTGCTTTACAGACATGATGAAGAAAAAGAGCCAAGACACCATCTTTCAAGAAATTATCAAGGAAAACTGCCCAGATTTTTTTAGAACCAGAGGGATAAATAGTTGTTGAAAGAATCCATCAGTCACCTCCTGAGATACCAAAATGAAAACTCCAAGGAATATTGCAGCCAAATTCTAAAATTATCAGGTCAAAGAGAAAATAATGCCAAAAAGATACAATTCAAATATCAAGGAACCACAGTGAAGATTACATAGCACTTAGCACCTTCTACATTAAAAAGGAACAGAGAGAATGAAATATGATATTACAGAAGGCAAAATAGCTTGAATTGCTACCAAAAATTCACTATCCAGCAAAACTGAGCATAATCTTTCAGAGGAAAATATGGACATTCAAAGATAAGACATTGCAACAACATGCAAACTTTCCTGATGAAAACACCAGAGCTGAACAGAAAATTTGATCTCCAAATTAAAGACATAAGAGAAGCATAAAATGGCAAACAGGAAAGGAACAAAGAAAACATTTTAGTCAATAATGTTTACATTAACTGTTTACATCCCTATATAGGAAAATGATATTTGTAACTCTCAGGAACTGTGTCTCTATTAAGGCAATTAGGAGAATATATAGACAGAGGGTGTGAGTATAAGTTGACATTAAGCTGTTGATATAAAAAAATAAGGATGGAAGAAAAGACTATGTTGGGAGTAGAGGAAAAGAGGAGGCAGAATAGGGTAAATAATTTCACATGAATAAGTGCAAAAGATGTATTTCAGTAGAGGGAAAGAAGATAGAGGATGAGCATTGGTTTAACCTTACTCTCATTAGATTTGGCTCAAAGAGGGAATAACATACACACTCATTTTGGTATAGAAATTTCTCTTACCCTATTGGGAAGTAGGAAGGAAAAAGGGAAAGAAAATGGAGGGGTCTTATACAAGGGAGGGCAGAAGTAGGAGAGGAAAAAGGAGAGACAATTGATAGAAAGGAGGGGAGGGGAAGGGAGGTGGTGGTCAGAAGCAAAACAATGGGGAGGAGGGACAGGGTGAAAGGAGAGAGAGAGAGAAAAAAAAAAGTATAAAATAGGATAAAGGTAAATACACAGTTAGTAATCATAACTTTGAATGAGAATGGAATGAACTCCACCCATAAAATTGAAGCAGATAGTAGAGTGTATTAAAAACCAGAATCCTACAACATGTTGTTGTACCAGTGTATTGGCAATCAAGATGGGCTTTTAGCACTAATTCAATCAAGTGTCCTTGAAGAGTTTGGCCTTTGTTTCCTTTACTAAATTAGGAGTCCTTGATGACCTCCTTGCCTCCAGGGAAAGCCTAGTTTACACGGGTTTGAGTTACATGTTTGTGACATAAGAGGCTTTTACACCATGTGGATTTAAGCTGAATTTTTGTGACGCTTTTAGGTCATGTGGGTGAGTTGCATGTGTGACTCACCTTTGACCCTGAACAAGATATATAAGCCCAGAGGTTGGCCTTCTCTTAGAGGGTCTCACTCCTAGAGGCACAGGAATCTGGGCAGCTGCTCTAAGGGCCTCCTGGCTGAACTCAAATGTTGATGGTTTCTTGGTAACTATGAATTGTATTTGGTCTGTTTATAAATGTATGTTTGTAATTAGTATTTGCTCTGAAGTTCAGGATGCTGGCTTTTGCCCCTGAACTAAGTGAATCATATTTGTATATTGGATGGAAATAAGATTGTTAAGCCCCCAATGCTACTTTCCTTATTAAAGCAGATCAAAAGAACCTGTGCTGGCAGCATTCTTTTTGTTGGGCTTGTGTTGGTTTTTTACCCCCACAGCAGCTGCAAGCTGGATTTGTTGCAACAACCAGCAAGCACCCTCACATACACAGAATCACCTGCTAGCACAGGTTCTTTAATCTGCTTTTAAAGGAAAGCAACTTTAGAGAGGTCAACAAGCTTTAATTACATTCACTAGTTCAGGGGAAAAGTCAGCCCCTTGAATGTCAGAGAAAATACAAGCAGAGAAAAATACAAGCAAAGTAATCGCAAAGACGAACAGACAGGGCCATGACTGCCTGAATCAAAGAAATATGGCTATACACTTTACACACACCACTGGATCAAGAGAGCCTTTACCTCTGAGCAGTCAGGGGTCTCAAAATACGGTTAATCAGAGTTTGTATCAGGAAATCAAAAGGTCCTTCTCATAAGTGAACCCCAAAGCAAAATACCAACTCAGAGTGTATATACACTTCACAGAGCCTGAAGGCATCATAACCCTTTTAAAAATTTATTCTTTCCCATAAAGATAGCTTTTAGTTTCATTTATCAGTTAAATAGTTTTCTTACTTTCAATTTTATTAATCTTGTGACTCAGTGACTCAGTGCCTAATCAACTTAGTACCAAAAAGTGTGAAAGCCTTCCTACAAGCAAGCCTTCCCTAAGTAACCTTCCCTTAATGGGCTCCACATGAGACCTATTAATGGGCGAGGAATATTTTCATATCCCATTAATATTAAAATTGTTTACAAGAAACACATTTGAAACAGAGAGACATGTAGAGCAAAGGTAAAAGACTGGAGCAGAATACACTACCCTTGAGCTAAAATAAAAAAAAAAATGGTGTAGCATTCCTGATCTCAGGCAAAGCAAAAACAAAAATAGATCTAATTAAAAGACACAAGGGAGGAAATTGCATCCTGCTAAAAAGTACCATAGACAATGAAGTAATATCAATAGTAAACATATATGCACCATGTGGTATAACATCCAAATTCTTAGAGTAGAATTTAAGGAAGTTATAGGAAGAAATAGAAGCCAAAACTATATTACTGGGGGACCTCAGCCTCTTCCTCTAAGGACTAAATAAATCAAACCACAAAATAAAGAAAAAGAAGTTAAGGAGGAGCAGTTAGGTGGTGCAGTGAATAGAGCACCAGCCCTGGAGTTGGGGGCACTTGAGTTCAAATCCGGCCTCACACCCTGTGTGACCTTGGGCAAGTCACTTAACCCAATTTGCCTTACCTCCCACCCCCACCAAAAAAGAAAAACAAAAACTAAGAAGGTGAATAGAATTTTAGAAAAATTAGATGGGGGGCAGGGTGTATAGCCAAGATGGTGGTATCAAAACACGATTCAATTGAGCTCTCCCCCAAATCCCTCCAAATACCTGGAAAAATGACTCTAAACAAATATTAGAGCTATAGAACCCACAAAATGACAGAGTGAAATAAGTCTCCAGATGAAGACAGTCTAGATGGTGGCTGGGAAGGGTCTATCCCACCACGCTGGGAGTAAAGCACAGTCCAGCTTGGGCCACACCAGGACAGATGAGGCTGGAGCAGACTGGGTGGAGCAGGCCTCAGGGCACTTAATCACTGGCAGTTGTGGCAATTTCCAGACTTCTCAACCCAGAAATACCCAAGACAAAGTAGCAGGTCAGTGGTAAAACTCTGTTGGACTTAGGTGAGAGAAGGGCATGGTCTTGCCCTAGCTCTCTGGTGGCAGAGGTGGCTGCAGCAGCTTCGGTGATGGCATCAGCAGTGGCGGCTGCTTCTGGAACTCCAGGCCCTCGACAGTGGGGGGGGTGGGGTGGGAAACCAAGCGGCTGATCAGATGGGGAGTGCTGGGATTTCTTGCTTTGCCCTGCTTGGGTTTGGATCACAGTCCTGGTTGGCAATTCCTGGGGGAGGAGGAGTGCTGGTGTGGCAGAGCTTGTGGTAGCTGTGCCAAAGGAGTCCTCCTCATAGTTACATGGTAGAAAGGAGTACTTACACGCACAGACCAGAGCACAGGACAGAGGAGGAGTATCATACCACCTCAGAATAAAAGTAGCCCTAAAAAAGGAGCTCAAAACCCATGAAGGTTGGGACAGAGCACTTTCCACTCTGGACACAGTAATACCCTGACAAAGAGCTCAAAAGTCAAGTAATTGACTGAGAAAATGAGCAGACAGCATAAAAGGACTCAGACTATAGAAGCTTACTTTGGTGACAAAGACAATCAAAACATACAGCCAGAAGAAGTCAACAAAGTCAAAGATCCTACATCCAAAGCCACCAGGAAAAATATGGATTGGTCTCAGGCCATGGAAGAGGTCAAAAAGGATTTGGAAAATCAAGTAAGAGAAGTGGAGGAAAAATTGGGAAGAGAAATGTGAATGATGCAAGAAAGTCATGAAAAATGAGTCAACAACTTGCTAAAGGAGACACAAAAACATACTGAAGCAAATAACATTTCAAAAAATAGACTAACCGAAATGATAAAAGTGGTCCAAAAAGCCAATGAGGAGAAGAATGTCTTAAAAGGCAGAAATAGCCAAATGGAAAAGCAAGTCCAAAAGATCAATAAAGAAAATAATGTATTAAAAATTAGAAAAGAGCAAGTGGAAGCTAGTGACTTTATAAGAAATCAAGAAATTACAAAACAGAACCAAAAGAATGAAAAAAAATGAAAGACAATGTGAAATAACTCATTGGAAAAAACACTGACCTGGAGAATAAATCCAGGAGAGATAATTTAAAAATTATTGGACTAGATGAAAGCCATGATCAAAAACAAGCCTAGATATCAACTTTCAAGAAATTATCCAGGAAAATATCCCTGATGTTCTAGAACCAAAGGGCAAATTATAAATTAAAAGAATCCACCCATTGCCTCTGAAAAAGATCACAAAAAGAAAACCTGTAGGAATATTATAATGAAGTTTCAGAGTTCCCAGGTCAGGGAGAAAATATTGCAAGCAACCAGAAAGAAACAATTTGAGTAATGTCAAAATACAATCAGGATAACACAAGATCTAGTTCCTTCTTCACTAAGGGATTGAAGGGCTTGGAATATGATATTCTGGAATTCAAAGGAGCTAGGATTAAAACCAAGAATCACATACTCACCAAAATTGAGTATAATACTTCAGGGAAAAATATGGATTTTCAATGAAATATAGGACTTTCAAGCATTCTTGATGAAGAAAAAGTAGAGCTGAATAGAAAATGTGACTTTCGGGCCGCATAAAGGCAGCGTCTTACCAGAGCTCTCTCACAAGGTCTGTCAGATTCCTATAAAAAAGTGAATTTGAGCAGATTTGAGAGAGTCAGAAACCGCGAGCAGTCTGTGTGGGGCAAATCTCCGAGCGAAGAGAGTCTGAAAGGCCGAAGGCATGAATCGGTAGGCTCGGAGAGGGCTCGACATGGGGAGCTGCTCCAGACCAAAGAGGAAGCAGCTGGCCAGGAAATCCATGTGGGAGACAGGCTGGGAGAAAGCTGGGTGCTCGAAACCGGCGGAGATCCCCAGGCCACCCAACACAGGACAGCAGTCTGTGGAAGCGAGGAGAGGCAGTGCAACGCCACCAGCCGTGAAACACCAACTGCTGATGCTTGCAGCCCAGAAACTCGGATTCTTGAACTTCCAGGAGACATAATGTCCAGGTACATGGCTCTAATCCCTCCCCTCCCCACCCAGAGAATTCTTGGGAAAAAAAAAAAAAGAACGCTGGAACTGAGCAGAAAGTAGTGGGGCTTCAGTGGTTAAATAGCATAAGTTCATTAGTCCCAGAGGGGCAGAGTCAGCAGGAGACAACGCCAACAGCCCAGACGTAATCTTGCTCCCCCAGGGGAAGTGCCAGACATCAGCTCAAACAACAAACAGCTGAGACCATTGCTGAAAAACAAGTGCTGGAGAGCACCCAGAGGGAGTGAGACGCCAGGGAGCCAGACCCGTCCCCCACACCTCAGGAAACTGAAGGTTATAATTCTAGACTCACAATCCCCAGAATAAGAAAGCTGGGACAGAGAGTCCTGAGCCCCATAGACAGAAACTTGTTGAAAAGCCAGGAAAAGGCAAACCAACGTGAAGAAGAACACAAAAAAAACTGAGGACCATAGATTCTTTTTATGGAGACAGGCATGATCAAAATACCAATTTGGAAGAGGACAGCAATGACACTATAGACATGTCTGATACCTCAAAAGGTAATGTGAACTGGTCTCCAGCCCAAAAAGCATTGCTGGAAGAGCTAAAGGAGGATTATAAAAACCAAATTAGGGAGGTAAAAGAAAACATGGAAAAAAATGGAAAAGTCCCTAAAGAATAAGACTGACGAAATGGCTACGGAGATTCAGAATCTAGAGAGAGAAAATGACACCCTGAGAGGCAAAATCAACCAATTGGAAAAGGAGACTCAAAAGCAAAATGAAAACACTAACTCATTAAAAATTAGAGTTGAGCAAGGGGAATCTAATGAATCTATGAGGCACCAAGAAGTAGTAAAACAAAATGTAAAGAATAAAAAATAGAAAAAAAAAATGTGAAATGTTTGATGGGGAAAACAACTGACCTGGAAAATAGATCCAGGAGAGACAATTTAAGAGTTATTGGTCTACTGGAAATCCACGATGAAAAAAAGAGCCTTGACAGTATCTTCGAAGAAATTAACAAAGACAACTGCCCAGAGGTCCTAGAACCAGAGGGCAAAATAGTCATTGAAAGAATTCACCCGTCACCCCCTGAAAGAGACCCCAAACTGAAAACACCAAGAAATATTATAGCCAAATTTCAGAACTATAAACTAAAGGAGAAAATACTGCAAGCAGCCAAAAAGAAGCAATTCAAATATCGTGGAACTACAGTCAGGATCATGCAGGATCTCTCAGCTTCCACACTAAAAGACAGGAGAAACTGGAATATAATATTCCGAAGGGCAAAAGAGCTGGGACTACAACCCAGGATCAAATACCCAGCCAAACAAAGCATAATTTTTCAGGCAAGGCAATGGACATTCAATGAAATAAGGGAATTCCAGACCTTCCTGATGAAAAGGCCAGAGCTCAATGGAAAATTTGATCTCCAAATACAAAACTCAAGAGAGACATAAAAAGGTAAGCAGGGGGAAAAACCCCACAAACCTTATTAACCAATAAGGGCAGGTTGTTTACATCTTTATGTGGGATTATATCATCTTATGTATGTTTTATATATATATATATATATATATATATATATATATATATATATATATATATATATATACACACACATATATAAGTCAGTCTTGAGAATGGTACAACTATTATGACAAATGAAAGGGATATACATGGGTTGTGAATGCCTGTATAAATTAACTGATGTAAAGATATAAAATATAAGTAAGAGATATAAAGGGAAGGCTATGAGAGAAGCGGTAAGGAGGTAGTACAAAAGGGTAAATTACACCAAATGAAGAGGCACAAAAACATATTATAGTAGAGGGAAAGAAGGGAGGGAGAAGAGCAGTATTTGAACTTTAAAACCTATAAAAATGGCTCTGAACCAATTCTAGAACGGCAGAACCCACAGAACAGCAGAGGGAAGCCGGGCTCCAGCCCAGGACAGCCTGGATCATCTCTGGGTGAGGTCTATCCCACACGGAGCTCGGAGCTGGGAGCTGGGAGCTGGGAACGGAGTGGAGCAGAGCCCAGCCTGAGCGGTGTGGAACATCTAGACCAGAAGCCGGGCGGAGGGGGCCCTAGTGCCCTGATTCAGTGAGCTGCGGCAGTTACCAGACCCCTGGACCCACAAACACCAAAGACTGCGGAGAAGGTTAGTGGGAAAAGCTGCGGGAGTGGAAGGAGTTCGCGGTTCGGCTTCCAGCCCCGGGGGCAGCGGAGGTGGGGCAGCTACAGCTGTTGTTACTTCCGGCTCCAGGCCCAAATGGTGGGAGGAATTAAGTGGCGGATCAAAGCAGGAGTGCAACAGCCTGCTGAAGATCTAAGCCCAGTCTGGACTGGGGGTCCTTGGGGAAGGAGGAGTGCGGCTCTGACAGAGCTGGCACCTCCCCCCCAAAGGTAGAACATAGAACTCGTTAGTCTACAAGCAGTCATACCCCACTGAAAAACTCAAGGGTCAAGTTAGTTGGTTGGGAATATGGCCAGGCAGCGAAAACGCGCCCAGATTCAGTCTCAGACTTTGGATTCTTTCTTTGGTGACAAAGAAGACAACAAAGTCATAGAGCCTACAACCAAAGCCTCCAAGAAAAACATGAACTGGCCCCAGGCCATAGAAGAACTCAAAAAGGATTTGGAAAAGCAAGTTAGAGAAGTAGAGGAAAAATTGGGAAGAAAAATGAGAAGGATGCGAGAAAACCATGAAAAACAAGTCAATGACTTGCTAAAGGAGACCCAAAAAAATACTGAAAAATACACTGAAGAAAGCAACACCTTAAAAAACAGACTAACTCAAATGGCAAAAGAGCTCCAAAAAGCCAATGAGGAGAAGAATGCCTTGAAAGGCAGAATTAGCCAAATGGAAAAGGAGGTCCAAAAGACCACTGAAGAAAATACTACTTTAAAAATTAGATTGGAGCAAGTGGAAGCTAGTGACTTTATGAGAAATCAGGATATTATAAAACAGAACCAGAGGAATGAAAAAATGGAAGACAATGTGAAATATCTCCTTGGAAAACCACTGACCTGGAAAATAGATCCAGGAGAGATAATTTAAAAATTATTGGACTACTTGAAAGCCATGATCAAAAAAAGAGCCTAGATACCATCTTTCAGGAAATTATCAAGGAGAACTGCCCTGATATTCTAGAGCCACAGGGCAAAATAGAAATTGAAAGAATCCAGCGATCGCCTCCTCAAATAGATCCCAAAAAGAAATCTCCTAGGAATATTGTTGCCAAATTCCTGAGCTCCCAGATCAAGGAGAAAATACTGCAAGCAGCCAGAAAGAAACAATTTGAGTATTGTGGAAACCCAATCAGAATAACCCAAGATCTGGCAGCTTCTACATTAAGAGATCGAAGGGCTTGGAATGCGATATTCCGGAGGTCAATGGAGCTAGGATTAAAACCTAGAATCACCTACCCAGCAAAACTGAGTATCATGTTCCAAGGCAAAATATGGAGTTTCAATAAAATAGAGGACTTTCAGGCTTTCTCAGTGAAAAGACCAGAACTGAATAGAAAATTTGACTTTCAAACACAAGAATCAAGAGAAGCATGAAAAGGTAATCAAGAAACAGAAATTGCAAGGGACTTACTAAAGTTGAACTGTTTTGTTTACATTCCTACATGGAAAGATGATGAGTATGATTCATGAGACCTCAGTATTAGGGTAGTTGAAGGGAATATGAATATATATGTATATGTATATATATATATATATATATATGTTTATGTATATATAAGTGAATATGTATGTATATATCTATGTGTATATGGATGTATGTGTATGTATGTGTATATATATATATATGTGTTTATATATATATATATATGTGAAAGAGAGAGAGCAGACACAGGGTGAGTTGAGGATGAAGGGAAGATAGCTAAAAGAAATAAAATGAAATTAAGGGATGAGAGAGTAACATACTAAGAGAGGGAGATAGGGAGAGATAGAATGGGGTGGATTATCTCGCATAAAGTTGGCAAGAGGAAGTAGTTCTATGGGAGGAGGGGAGTGGGCAGGTGAGGGTGGAATGAGTGAACCTTGCTCTCATCAGATTTGACCTGAGGGGGAATACCATACATACTCAGTTGGGTATCTTACCCCACAAGAAAGAAGAGGGAGGAAGATAAAAAAAAAATAAAAGGCGGGGGGATGATGGAGTGGAGGGCAGATGGATGTGGAGGTAATCAAAACAAACACTTTGGAAAGGGGACAGGGTCAAGGAAGAAAATTCAATAAAGCGGGATGGGTTGGGAAGGAGCAAAATGTAGTTAGCCTTTTACAACATGAGTATTGTGGAAGGGTTATACATACTAATACATGTGTGGCCTAGGTTGAATTGCTCAACTTCTTAGGGAGGGTGAGTGGGAAGGGAAGAGGGAAGGGAATTTGGAACTCAAAGTTTTTAAAATCAGATGTTCAAAAACAAAAAAAGTTTTTGTATGCAACTAAAAAATAAGATACACAGGCAATGGGGCGCAGAAATTTATCTTGTCCTACAAGAAAGGAAGGGAAAAGGGGATGAGAGGGGACGGGGGTGATAGAGGGGAGGGCTGACTGGGGAACAGGGCAACCAGAATATAAGCCATCTTGGAGTGGGGTGGGGGAGGGTAGAAATGGGGAGAAAATTTGTAATTCAAACTGTTGTGAAAATCAATGCTGAAAACCAAATATGTTAAATAAATAAATTGCATTTAAAAAAAAAAAGAAATCTAACTTGTCCTATGGGAAGTAGGAGGGGAAGGGGAGAAAATAGGAGTGGGGTGGTCAGAAGGGAGAGGAGAAGTATCAAGTGGGAAACGGTAAGATAAGGGAGGGGAATAAAGAGGGAGGGTAAACTGAGGAAGGCGGTGGTCAAAAGCAAAATTTTGTTGAAGAGGAGAAGGGGAAAGGGAGAAATAAAAGCATAAACAGGGGGAATTAGGATGGAGAAATAGACAAAGACAGAAATCATAAGTCTGAACATGCAGGGGATGAACACTCTCATAAAACAGAAGCACATAGCAGAATGGATTAAAAACCATAATCCTACAATATGCTGTTTACAAGAAACGCATTTGAAACAGGGTGATACATATAGGGTAAAGGTAAAAGGCTGGAGTAAAATATATTCTGCCTCAGCTAAAGAAAAAAAAGCAGGTGTAGCAATCCTAATCTCAGACAAAGCAAAAGTAAAGATAGATTTAATTAAAAGAGATAAGGAAGGACAATATATCCTCCTAAAAGGCACCATAAACAATGAAGCAATATCATTGCTTAACATATATGCACCAAGTGGTAAGGCATACAAATTGTTAGAGTAGAGGTTAAGGGAGTTACAGGAAGAAACAGACAACAAAACTATAATATTGGGAGACCTCAACCTCCCCCTTTCTGAACTTGATAAATCTAACCTCAAAACAAATAAGAAAAAAGTTAAGGAGGTAAACAGAATTTTAGAAAAGGCACATATGATAGACATCTGGAGAAAACTGAATGGGGATAAAAAGGAATATACTTTCTTCTAAAGTACACGGCACATACTCAAAAATTGACCACGTACTAGGGCATAACCTCACAATCCAGTGCAGAAAAGCAGAAGTAGTCAATGCATCCTTTTCAGATCATGATGCAATAAGAATCCTTTTTAATAAAGAACCATGGAAAAATAAGCTAAAAACTAATTGGAAACTAAATAATCTAATTCTAAAGAATAAGTGGGCCAAAGAACAAATGAGAGAAACAATTAATAACTTCATTGAAGAGAATGACAATAAAGAAACAACATACCAAAACTTACGGGATGCAGCAAAAGCAGTTCTTAGGGGAAGTTTCATATCCCTAAACGCCTACATGAATAAAATAGGGAAAAAGCAGATCAGTGATCTGGGCATACAGCTGAAAAAGCTAGAAAAAGAGCAAATTGAAAACCCCAAATTAAATACCAAATTAGAAATACTGAAAATCAAAGGAGAGATTAATAAAATTGAAACCAAGAAAACTATTGAATTAATAAATAAAACAAAGAGATGGTTTTATGAAAAAACCAATAAAATTGATAAACCGTTGTCCAACTTGATTAAAAAAAAGAAAGAAGAAAATCAAATTACCAGTATCAAAAATGAAAAGGGTGAAGTCACCTCGAATGAAGAGGAAATCAAAACAATAATTAGGAATTATTTTGCCCAACTGTATGCCCATAAATTTGACAACCTTAGAGATATGGATGAATATCTACAAAAACATAAACTGCCCAGGCTAACAGAGAAGGAAGTGAAATTTCTTAATGACCCCATATCAGAAAAAGAAATTGAGCAGGCCATCAACGAACTCCCTAGGAAAAAATCTCCAGGGCCAGATGGTTTTACATGTGAATTCTATCAAACATTCAAAGAACAACTAATTCCAATACTTTGTAGACTATTTGGGAAAACAGGTGAAGAAGGAGTCCTACCAAATTCTTTTTATGACACTAATATGGTACTAATACCCAAACCAGGTAGAGTTAAAACAGAGAAAGAAAATTATAGACCAATTTCTCTAATGAATATTGATGCAAAAATTTTAAATAAAATATTAGCAAAAAGATTGCAGCAACTCATCACGAGAATAATACACTATGACCAGGTAGGATTTATTCCAGGAATGCAAAGCTGATTCAATATTAGGAAAACAATTAGCATAATTGACCATATCAACAACAAAACCAGCAGAAACCATATGATCTTCTCAATAGATGCAGAAAAAGCCATTGACAAAGTACAACACCCATTCCTATTAAAAACACTAGAAAGCATAGGAATAAGGGGAACCTTCCTCAAAATTATAAATAGCATCTACCTAAAACCAACAACAAACATTGTTTGTAATCGGGATAAGCTAGATGCATTCACAATAAGATCAGGGGTGAAACAAGGATGACCATTATCACCCCTATTATTCAATTTGGTACTAGAAACCTTAGCTGTAGCAATGAGAGAAGAAAAAGAAATTGAAGGAATTAGAATAGGAAAAGAAGAAACTAAATTATCACTTTTTGCAGATGATATGATGATTTATTTAGAGAATCCTAGAGAATCAAGTAAAAGACTACTTGAAAAAATAAACAACTTTAGCAAAGTTGCAGGATATAAAATAAACCCACATAAATCCTTAGCATTCCTATACATTACTGACAAAGCCCAACAGCAAGAGATAGAAAGGGAAATTCCATTCAAAGTTGCTGTAGACACAATAAAATATTTGGGAGTCTATTTGCCAAGACAAACCCAGGGCCTATATGAGCATAACTATGACACACTTTTCACGCGAATAAAATCAGATCTAAATAAATGGAAAAATATCGGTTGCTCATGGTTAGGCTGAGCTAATATAATAAAAATGACAATTTTACCTAAATTAATCTATCTATTCAGTGCCATACCAAACTACCAAAAAATTATTTTACTGAGCTGGACAAAATAATAACAAAATTAATCTGGAAAAACAAGAGGTCTAGAATATCTAGGGAATTAATGAAAACAAATGCTAGAGAAGGTGGCCTTGCCATACCAGATATTAAACTGTACTACAGAGCAGCAGTCATCAAAACTGCCTGGTACTGATTAAGAAATAGGGGTGTGGATCAGTGGAATAGGATAGGCACACAAGTAGGAGAAATCAACAAGTTTAGCAATCTACTCTTTGATAAACCCAAAGAGGCCAGCTTCTGGGCTAATAATTCACTATTTCACAAAAACTGATGGCAAAATTGGAAAAGGATAGGGCAGAAACTGGGCATAGACCAATATCTCACACCACACACCATAATAAAGTCAAAATGGGTTCATGATTTAGGAGTAAAATCTGATACTATAAGTCATTTGGGAAAGCAAGGAATAGTTTACTTATCAGACTTATGGAAAAGTAAAGAATTCATGACCCAACAAGAGATAGAGAGCATTACAAAATGCAAAATGGATAATTTTGATTATGTCAAATTGAAATGTTTTTGTACAAAAAAGCCACTACAACAAAGATTAGGAGGGAAGCAGAAAATTGGGAGAAAATCTTTGCAACTAGTATCTCTGATAAAGGCCTCATTTCTAAAATATACAGGGAACCGAGCCAAATATATAGGAACACAAGCCATTCCCCAATTGAGAAAAGGTTAAAGGATATGAACAGGCAGTTTTCAGAGGAAGAAATTAAAGCTATCTATAGGCATATGAAAAAATGCTCTGGATCACTACTGATTAGAGAAATGCAAATCAAAACAACTCTTAGATACCATGTCTCTCCTGTCAGATTGGCTAAAATAACAAAACAGGAAAATGATAAATGCTGGAAAGGATATGGGGAAATTGGAATATTGTTACATTGCTGGTGGAGTTGTGAGATGATCCAGCCATTTTGGAGAGCAATTTGGAATTATGCCCAAAGAGCTATAAAACTGTTCATACCCTTTGACCCAGCAATACCACTTCTAGGGTTGTATCCCAAAGAAATCACACAAGCGGGAAAACGACCCATATGTACAAGGATATTTATAGCGGCTCTTTTTGTGGTAGCCAAGAATTGGAAAACAAAGGGATGCCCATCAATTGGGGAATGGCTGAACAAGCTGTGATATATGAACGTAAACGAATACTATTGTGCCATAAGAAATGGGGATGATACGGACTTTGTAACAACCTGGAAAAACCTACACGACATAATGCTGAGTGAGCGGAGCAGAGCCAGGAGAACATTGTACACAACCACAGATATATGGATTCCGTGAGGACCAACCCTGACATACTTCGCTCTTCTCAGCAACGTAAGGTGCAAGGACAACTCCAGGGGACTCACAATGGAGAATGCTATCTTCATCCAGAGAAAGAACTGTGAAGTTTGAATACAGATTGAGGTGCACTACATGCTTGCCTTTTTCGCTTCTCTTTTATTTTTGTTTTTGGGTTTTTTTTTTTTTGGTTCTGTCTCTTCTTTCTCATGATTCATTCCATTGGTCACAATTCTTCTCCACAACTTGGCTAGTGTATAAAGTAATTCAATGTGAAGTTATACATGGTAGTTATATGAGATTCCAGGCCGTCTTGCGGAGGGAGGGGGGAGGGAGGGGAGAAAATCTGGAACTCAAAATTATGTAGTACTGTGTGTGGTAAACTAAAAATAAATAAATAAATTTAAAAAAAAAGAAACTGAGTCCCCGAGAGGGGACCTGTCAGGTAATAAACAGTAGAACCAGAAAAAATAAAAAAGTAAATAAATAAACAAACAAATAAATAAATAATTGGAGTTAAAAAAAAAGAAAATGTGACTTTCAAATATAAGAATCAAGGGAAACATGAAAAGGCAAACAAGAAAGAGAAATCATAAGGGACTAAAGTTGAACTGTTATGTGTACATTCCTACATGGAAAGATGATATTTCTAACTCATGAGACCTTTCTCAGTATTGGGCATAGGGTGAGTTGAATGTGAAGGCATGATATCTTAAAAAAAAATAAAAGTAAAGCATGAGAGAGGAATATATTGGGAGAAGGAGAAAGGGAGAGATAGAATGAGGTCAATTATCTCACATAAAAGTGGCAAGAAAAAGCTGTTATAATGGAAGGGAAGAGGAAGTAGGTGAAAGGGAATGAGTGAGCCTTGTTCTCATCAGATTTGACTTAAGGAGGGCATAGCACACACACTCAATTGGGTATCTTACCCTACAGAAAATGGGGGAAAGGGCATGGGGCATGATAGAAGGGAGAGCAAATTGGGGGAGGCAGTCAAAAGGAAACATTTTTGAAAAGGGATAGGGACAAAGGAGAAAATTGAATAAATAGGGGATGGGAAAGTAGGGAGGGAAATATTCTTTCACAGCATGACTACTATGGAAGTATTTTCCATGACAATACATGTATAACCTATATTGAATTGCTTGCCTTCTCAAGGAGGGTGAATGGGGAGGGAAGAAGAAGAGAATTTGGAACTCAAAATTCTAAAAACAAATGTTGAAAAATCGTTTTTACATGCAACTAGGAAATAAGTTATGTAGGCAATCCTGTATAGAAATCTATCTTGCCCTACAAGAAAGTAAGGGGAAAGGAGACAAGGGCGGGGAGTAGGGTGATAGAAAGGAGGGCATACTGGGGAAAGGGGTAGTCAAAATACAGGCCATCTTGGGATGGGAGAAGGTAGAAATGGGGAAAAAATTGGTAAGTCAAAATCTTGTGGAAATGAATGTGTAAAACTAAATATAAATTTAAAAACATCGAGAAAAAACCAAAAAAAAAAAAAAAAAAGAAAAGTTAGACATGATAGAACTCTGGAGAAAATTGAATGGGGAAATAAAGGAACATACTTTTTTTTTTTCTCAGCAGTACATATCAATTACACAAAAAAATGGCCATGTATTAGATTATAATAAACTTCACAATCAAAAGTAAAAATCCAAAAATATTAAATGAAACCTTTTCAGATCATGATCCTAGAAAAATTACATGTAATAAAGTGCCATTGAAAATATATTAAAAAGTAATTGGAAAATAAATAATCTAATCCTAAAGAAGGAGTGAGTCAAAAAACAAATTATTCAAACAATCGATAATTTCATCAAAGAGAATGAAAATAATGAGATAAGGCACCAAAATTGATAGAGTGGTGCCAAAGCAGTACTTACGGAAAATTTTATATCTCTAAATGCTTACATGAATAAAACAGAGAAGAGGAGATCAACAAATTTTACATGTAACTATAAACACTAGAAAAAGAACAAATTAAAAATCTCCAATTAAATACCAAATTAGAAATACTGAAAATCAAAGGAGAGATTAATAAAATTGAAAGTAAGAAAATAACTACACTAATAAATGAAAGTCAAAAAGTGTTTTCAAGGGAAAAATAAAATATTTTAATATTTGGCTTATTTGATTTAAAAAAAAAGAAATAAGAAAACTAAATTACCAATATCAAAAGTGAAAGGGTAAATTTACCAATAAACAAAGAGGACATTAAAGTAAAAATCAGGAGAAATTTTATCCAATTGTTTGCCAATAAATCTGACAATCTTAGTGAAATAAATGAATATTTACAAAAATGTAACTTACCAAGATGTACAGAAGAGGACATAAAATACTAAAGAACTCCATTTCAGAAAAAAAAAAAATTGAACTAGCCACCAGTGAACTCCCTAAGAAAAAATCTGCAGGGGGGTGGAGCAGAGATGGCCACAAAAACAGTGTCTTATCGGAGCTCTCTCACAAGCTTTGTCAAATACCTATTAAAAAGTGAATCTGAGCAGATCTGAGAGACTTTGAAACTGCTAGCAGTCTGAGTGGGACGAATTTCCAAGCCATCTGTAGGCTGGGAGAGAGCTCAGCATGTGAAGCTGCACCAGACAGCACCAAAGCGGAAGCAGCTGCAGAAACCAACCAGCAAGACAGGCTCAAAGAAAGTTGGTTGCCCAAAACTGGCGGAGATCCCCAGGCCCCCTGACACAGGATGGGAGTCTGTGGAGGTGATGAGAGGCAGAAGCACAATGCCACCAGTCGTGAGACATCAGCTCCTGAGGCTTGCAGCCCAAAGGCATGCAACACGTCTTCTTGAACTTCTGGGATGGCTCTAATCCCGACCCCGCTGACCCAGAGAATTCCTCGGAGAAAAAATGCTGGAATAGATGAGACAGAAGTGGGGCTTCAGTGGCCAAGCAGTGGGAGTTCCTGATTCCCAGAGGGACAGAGCCAGCAGGGGTCAACGCCAGGAGCCCAGACATACCCTTGCACCCCCAGGGGAAATGGCAGACATCAGCACAAAGAACAAACAGCTGAGACCATTGCTGAAGAGCAACAGAGCTGGAGAGCAGTCTCAGGGGAAGAGGAGACTTCAGGCAGCCAGACCCCTCCCCCACACCTCAGGAAACTGAAGGCTATAATACACAAAGCTGGTAACTAGACTCATAATCCCCAGAACAAGAAACCTGGGACAGAGAGCCCTGAGCCCCAAAGGCAGATATTCACTGTAAAGCCAAGAAAAAGCTAACCAACATGAAGAACACACACACACACACACACACACACACACACACACACACACACACACAAACCGAGGACCATTGATTCTTTTTATGGAGACAGGCATAATCAAAATACCAATTTGGAAGAGGGTAGCAATGACACTGTACCCACATCTGATACCTAAAAAGGTAATGTGAAATGGTCTCAAGCCCAAAAAGCATTACTGGAAGAGCTAAAGGAGGATTTTAAAAACCAAATTAGGGAGGTAAAAGAAAAAATGGAAAAGAAAAACTCTGACAAAATCAAGTCCTTAAAAAATCAAGATTGTCCAAATGGCTATGGAAATTCAGAATCTAAAAAGAGAAAAGGACACCCTGAGAGGTAAAATCAAACAATTGGAAAAGGAGACTCAAAAGCAAAATGAAGACAGCAACTCATTAAAAATTAGAATTGAGCAAGTGGAAGCTAATGACTCTATGTTTCAACAATCTGGCTAGCAGTTTCTGTGGGGGTGTAAGATCCACCCACTGCCAGCACCCAGAAAGCTGCCAATAGCACAGGTTCTTTTGATCTGCTTAACTAAGGAAAGCAAGGTGAAGGGGTTGACAACCTTACTTTAATTCAGCATACTAATATCATTCACTTAGTTCAGGGGAAAAGTCCAGCACCCTAAACTTCAGAGCAAATTACAAACAAAGTACTAATATCAACAGACAGACCCAATACAGATTCATAGTTACCAACATCTAGGTTCAGCCCGAGAGCTCAGAACAAGGGCTGGCCCAGAGTCACTCTTGCCACCACTGCTGCGGGAATGAGCTCCAAGGAAGAGGAGGCCAACCCCTGGTTTTATATCTTTTTCAGCATCAGGGGTGAGTCACACATGCGAGTCACCCACGTGACCTAGAATCATCACAAAGAGGCGACTTAAACCCAGGTGGTCTAAGAGCCTCTGCTCTCCCAGACATGTAAACTAGGCCCTCCCTGGAGTTAGCCCCACCTTGGGCCCCACCTTAGTTGCCAATCCACACCCACTAAGGTTTTACACCTAATAGGGGTTTGGGCCTGGGGCTTAGCACCTAGTAAGGCTCAATGAAATACACTAAATTACTCAAAGGGAACAAAAGCCAAACTATTCAAGGGCACTTGGTTGAACTAAGTGCTAAGAAGCCTATTTTGCTTACCAACACACTCTATGAGAAATCAAGAAGTAGTAAAACAAATGTAAAGAATGAAAAAATAGAAAAAAAAAATGAAATATCTAATTGGAAAAAACAACCGAGCAAGAAAATGGATCCAGGAGAGACAATTTAAGAATTATTGGTCCACCAAAAATCCTCAATGAAAAAAGAGCCTTGACAGTATCTTCGAAGAAATTATCAAAGGTTGCTGCCCAGAGGTCCTAGATCCAGAGTGTAAAATGGTCATTGAAAGAATCCACAGGTCACCCCCTGAAAGATATCCCAAATTGAAAACCACAAGAAATATTATGGCCAAATTTCAGAATTACAAAGTCAAGGAGAAAATACTGCATGCAGCCAAAAAGAAACAACTCAGATATCATGGAACTATGGTAAGGATCATGCAGGATCTTTCAGAGTCTACATTAAATGACAGGAGAAATTGTAATATGATATTCCGAAGGGCAAAGGAGCTGATACTACAACAAAGGATCAACTACCCAGCAAAATTAAGCATAATTTTTTCAGGGAAAGCGATGGACATTCAACGAAATAAGGGAATTCCAGACCTTCCTGATGAAAAGGCCAATGGAAAATTTGATCTTCAAATACAAAACTCAAGAGAGACATAAAAAGGTAAACAGAGGGAAAAAAAACCCACAAACCTTATTAATCAATAAGGGCAAATTATTTACATCTTTATGTCAATGTTGAGAATAGTACAGCTATTACGGCAATTGAAAGGGATAAACATAGACTGTATAAAACATATAAGGATAAAAAAAATTAAGAGATGTAAAGGGAGGGTTATGAGAGAAGAGGTAAGGAGGTAGTAGTAAAGGGTAAATTACATGAAATGAAGAGGCACAAAAACACATTATAGTAGAAGGTAAGAAGGGAGGGAGAAGAGCAGTATTTGATATTTACTGTCATCTGATCTGGTTCAAGAAGGGAATAACATACCCTGATAAATATAGAAATCTAACTTTTCATACAGGCAGTAGGAAGGGAAAGGGGGAAAAAAGGGAGAGGGGTGGTCAGATGGGAGGGAAGAAGTAGCAAGGGGAAAACATTAAGACAAGGGAGGGGAAACAAGAGGGAGGGGAAACTGAGGAAGGCAGGAGTCAAAAGCAAAACTTTGTTGAGGAGTGGAAGGGGAAAGGGAGAAATAAAAACATAAATGGGGGAAAATAGGATGGAGAAAAAGACACAGATAGAAATCATAACTGTGAATGTGAATGAGATGAACTCTCGCATAAAACGGTAGCAGAAAGCAGAATGGATTAAAAACCATAATCCTTTCATATGGTGTTTACAAGAAACACATAAAACAGGGGGATATACACAAGGTAAAGGTAAAAGGCTGGAGTAAAATACATTGCACTTCAACTAAAGTTAAAAAAGCAGGTGTAGCAATCCTAACCTCAGACAAAGCAGAAGTATAGATAGATTTAATTAAAAGAGATAAGGAAGGACACTACATCCTGCTAAAAGTCACCATAAACAACGAAACAATATCAGTGTTTAACATATATGTACCAAGTGCTATGGCATGCACATTCTTAGAGGAGATGTTAAGGGAGTTACAGGAAGAAATAGACAGCAAAACCATAATAATAGGAGACCCCAAGCTCCCCATCTCTGAACTTGATAAATCTAACCTCAAAATAAATAAGAAAGAAGTTAAGGAGGTGAACAGAATTTTGGAAAAGGCAGGTATGAAAGACCGGTGGAGAAAACTGAATGGGGATAAAAAGGAATATTCTTTCTTCTAAAGTACATGGCACATACTCAAAAACTGACTATAAAAACCTCACAATCCAGCACAGAAAGGCAGAAGTAGTCAAAGCTTACTTTTTAGATCACGATGCAACAAAAATTATTTGCAATAAAGAACCATGGAAAAATAAGCTAAAAATTAATTGGAAACTAAATAATCTAATTCTAAAGAATGAGTAGGGCAAACAACAAATCCGAGAAACAATTAATAACTTCATTCAAGGGAATGACAATAATGAAACAACATACCAAAACTTATGGGATGCAGGCAAAGCAGCTCTTAGGGGAAGTTTTATATCTATAAATGCTTACATGAATGGAATAGAGAAAAAGGAGATCAAAGAATTGGGCATGCAACTGGAAAAGCTAGGAAAAGAATAAATTGAAATAAATTAGAAATACTGAAAATCAAAGGAGAGCTTAATAAAACTGAAGCCAAGAAAGCTATTGAACGAATAAATAAAACAAAGAGCTGGTTTTATGAAAAAAAAAAAAACCAATAGAATTGACAAACTTTTGGTTCATTTGTTTAAAAAAAAGAAAGAAGAAAATCAAATTGCCAGCATCAAAAATGAAAAGGATGAATTAACCTCTAATGAAGAAGAAATCAAAACAATAATTAGGAATTATTTTGCCAAATTGTATGCCCATAAATTTTACAACCTTAGGGATATGAATTAATATCTACAAAAACATACATTTCCCAGGTTAATAGAAGAGGAAGTAAAATTTCTAAATAACCCCATCTCAGAAATAGAAATGGGGCAAGCCATCAATGAACTCCCTAGGAAAAAATCTCCAGGGCCAGATGGTTTAACATGTGAATGTTATCAAACAATTAAAGAAAAATTAATTCCTATACTTTATAGACTATGTGGGAAAATAGGTGAAGGAGTCCTACCAAATTCTTTTTATGACACAAATATGGTATTAATACCCAAACCAAGTAAAGTCAAAACAGAGAAAGAAAATTATAGACCAATTTCTCTAATGAATATTGATGCAAAAATTTTAAATAAAATAGTAGCAAAAGAGTGCAGCAAGTTATCATGAGAATAATACACTATGACCAGGTAGGATTTATTCCAGGAATGCAAGGCTGGTTCAATATTAGGAAAACTATCAGCATAATTGATCATATCAACAATGAAACTAGCAGAAACCATATGATCATCTCAATCGATGCAGAAAAAGCCTTTGACAAAATACAACACCTATTTCTATTAAAAAACAGTAGAAAGCATAGGAATAAAGGGAGCCTTCCTTAAAATTATAGATAGCAACTACCTAAAACCATCAGCAAGCTTTTTATGTAATGGGGATAAGTTAGACACATTCCCAATAAGATCCAGAGTGAAACAAGGATGTCCATTATCACCCCTATCATTCAATTTGGTACTAGAAACGTTAGCTTTAGCAATAAGAGAAGAAAAGGAAATTGAAGGACTTATAATAGGCAAACAAGAAACTACATTATCACTTTTTGCAGGTGATATGATGATTTACTTAGAGAATCCTAGAGAATCAAGTAAAACACTACTTGAAATAATGAACAACTCTAGCAAAGTTGCAGGATATAAAATAAACCCACATAAATCCTTGGCATTCCTATACATTACTAACAAAGCCCAACAGCAAGTAATAGAAAGAGAAATTCCATTCAGAGCTACTGTAGACATTATAAAATGTTTGGAAGTCTACCTGCCAAGCAAAACTCAGGGCCTATATGAATATAATTATGAAACACTTTTCATGCAAAGAAAGTAAGGTCTAAGTAAATGGAAAAATATCAGTTGCTCATCATTAGGCTGAACTAATATAATAAAAATGACAATTTTACCTAAATTAATGCATCTATTCAGTGCCATACCAATCAGTCTACCAAAAAATTATTTTACAGAGCTGGATAAAACAATAACAAAATTCATCTAGAAGAACAAGAGGTCTAGAATATCTAGAGTATTAATGAAAAGAAATGCTGGGGAAGGTGGCCTAGCCATACCACATATTAAACTGTACTATGAAGCAGCAGTCATCAAAGTTACCTGGTACTGGCTAAGAAACAGAGTCATGGATCAGTGAAATTGTATAGGTACACAAGATGGAGAAGTCAACACCTATGGCAATCTACTCATTGATAAACCCAAAGAATCCAGCTTCTGGGCAAAGAATTAACTATTTCACAAAAAAAAACCTGCTGGGAAAATTGGAAAATGGTAGGGCAGAAACTGGGCATAGACCAATATCTTACACCATATACCAAAATAAAGTCAAAATGGGTTCATGATTTATGAATAAAGGCTGATACTATAAGCAATTTGGGAGAGCAAGGAAGAGTTAACCTATCATATTTATGGAAAAGAAAGGAATTCATGACACAACAACAGATGGAGAGTATTACAAAATGCAAAGTGGATAATTTTGATTGTGTTAAATTGAAATGTTTTTGTATAAAAAAGCCAATGCAACAAAGATTAGGAGGGAAGCAGAAAATTGGGAGAAAATCTTTACAACTAGTATCTCCGATAAAGGCCTCATCTCTAAAATACACAGGGAGCTGAGCTAAATTTATAGGAATACAAGTCATTCCCCAATTGAGAAATGGTCAAAGGATATGAACAAGCATTTCAGAGGAAGAAATTAAAGATATCTACAGGCATACAGAAAAATGCTCGAAATCACTACTGATTAGAGAAATGCAAATCAAAACAACTCTTAGGTACCATATCTATCCTGTCAGATTGGCTAAAATGACAAAACAGGAAAATGATAAATGCTGGAGAGGATGTGGGAAAATTGGAATGTTGTTGCATTGTTGGTGGAGTTGTGAAATGATCCAGCCATTCTGGAGAGCGATTTGGAACTATGCCCAAAGGGCTATAAAAATGTTCATACTCTTTGACCCAGCAATACCACTTCTAGGGTTGTATCCTAAGGAGATCACACAAGTGGGAAAAAGGACCCATATGTACAAAATATTCATAGCGGCTCTTTTTGTAGTGTCAACGAATCGGAAATCAAGGGGATGCCCATCATTTGGGGAATGGCTGAATAAGTTGTGTTATATGAATGTAATGGAATACTATTGTGCTATAAGAAATGGGGATGATACAGACTTCATAACAACCTGGAAAAACCTACACGATATGATGCTGAGTTAGCAGAGTACTACCAGGAGAACATTATACACAATCACAGATATATGGATTCTGTGATGACTAACCTTGATAGACTTTGCTCTTCTCAGCAACACAAGGTGCAAGACAACTCCGAAGGACTCACGAAGGAGAATGCTATCTACATCCAGAGAAAGAACTATGGAGTCTGAATGCAGGTTGAGGCACACTTTATGCTTGCCTTTTTTCCCTTCTGTTTTTATTTTCTCTTTTGTTTTTGTTTTAGTTTTAGTTTTTTTTTCGCCTGTTTCTTCTTTCTCATGATTCATTCCATTGTTCATAATTATTCCTCACAACTTGACTAGTGTGTAAATAAGTTCAATGTGAAGGTATACATAGAAGATATATCGGATTCCATGCCATCTTGGTAGGGGTGGGGGGAGGAAGAAAGTCTGGAACTCAAAATTATGTAGAACTGAGTGTTGTAAACAAAAAATAAAAAAAAATCTCAAAAAAGAAAAAATCTGCAGGGCCAGATGGATTTAAAAGTTAGTTCTACCAAGTACGAAAAAAAATAAAAAATAAAACAATTCCAATACTATATAAACTATTTGGAGAACAAAAAAGAGGTCAAGGAGTCTTACCAAATTCCTGAGATTTAGGGAAAAAACAAACAAACAACAACAACAATACTTTTGACTAAATAAAGCACCCATTTGTATTAAAAGCCCTGGAGAAATAAGAATAAATTGTTTTTTTTCTTAAAATGACCATTACCAAGCATCATATGAAATGGGGACAAAGTGGAAGCATTCCCTGTAAGATCAGGGGTTCGTGTGGCATGCCCATTATCACCACTTTAATTCAGTCTTGTATTGGTAAGCTTTAGCAACAAGAGAAGAAAAAGTAATTGAGGGAATTAGAATAGGCAATAAGGAAACAAAACTATCACTCCTTGCAGATGATATGACAGTGTACTTAAAGCATCCTAGAGAATCAACTAAACATATCTACTGGACGTGATAACTTTAGGAAAGTCACAATATATAAAGTAAACTCATATACATCATCAGTATTTCTATATATGACCAACAAATCCCAGCAGCAAGAGATCAAAAGAGAAATTCCATTTAAAATAAATAACTATAGCAAATAGCAATTATTTGGGGCTCTACCTGCCAAAATAAACCCAGGAAGCATATGAACACAGTTACAAAACACTATTCATACAAATAAATTTAGATCCAAACAATTGGAATAATGTCAATTTCTCATGAATTGGCCAAGCTAACACAATAAAAATGACAATTCTACCAAATTAATTTACTTAATCAGTTCCATGCCAATTAAACTACCAAAATTTTATTTGATAGAGCTAGAAAAAATAACAAGATTCATCTGGAAGAACAAAAGGTCAAGGATATGAGGGGAATTAAAGAAAAGAATGCAAAGGAAGGTGTCCTAGCCAAAAGAGATCTAAAACTATAATAAAAAATGCCAATCAAAAAAGCCCCCCCCAAAATCCCCAAAATGCCAATCATCAAAATGATTTGGTACTGGCTAAGAAACAGAGAAGTGGATCAGTGGAATAGGTTAGATACACAAGGCACAGTAGTAAATTACTATAGTAATCTACTGTTTGAAAAACCCAAAGTTTCCAACTTCTGGAATAAGAACTCACTATCTGTCAAAAACTTCAAGAGAAACTGGAAAAAATACGGCAGAAATTAAGCACAGAATAACAAACATCTCACACTGTTTAACAAGATAAGGTCAAAATGGGTACATGATTTCGACCTAAAGGATGATACCATAAGCAAATTGAGAGAGCAAGGGATAGTTTACCTGTCAGATCTACAGAGAAGGGAAGTATTTATGACGAAACAAGACAGATAACATTATCAAATGCAAAGTGGATAATTTTAATTACATCAAATTAAAAAGGTTTTGCACAAATTAAACCATTGTGACCAAGGTTAGAAGGAAAGCAGAAAGATGGGAAACAATTTTTCCATCCAGTGTTTCTGATAAAGTCCTCACTTCTCAAATATATGAAGAACTGAGTCAAATTTGTAAGTATACAAGTCATTCCCCAATTGATAAATGGTCGAAGGATAGGAAGAGGGAATTTTAGATGAAGAAATTAAACCTGTCTACAGTCACATTAAAAAACTCTAAATCACTGTTGATTAGAGAAATACAAATTAAAACAACTCTGAGGTAGCACCTCATACCTATCAGATTGGCTAATATGACAGAAAAATGCTAAATGTTGGAAATTTCAGAAAATTGGGATATTAGTGCATTGTTGGTGGAGTTGTGAATTGATCCAACCATTCTGGAGAGCAATTTGGAACTATGATCAAAAGGCAATCAAATTGTGCCTACCTTTTGATTCAGCAATATCACTACTAGGTCTGTATCTCAAAGAGATCATAAAAGGGAAAAATACCTGCTTGTACAAAAAAAACCCCGTTCTTTTTTTGTGGTGGCAAACAATTGGAAATTTAGAAAATGTCTATCAACTGGGGAAATAACTGAACAAGTTGTGACATATGAATGTATGGAATACTATTGTGCTATAAGAAATAATGAGTGGGCAGACTTCAGAAAAACCTGGAAAGACTTACACCAACTGATGCTGAGTGAAGTGAGCAGAACCAAGAGAACATTGTCCGCAATAAAAACAATATTTTGTATGATCAACTATGATGCACTTAGTTCTTTTCAGCAATACAATGATCCAATACAATTCCAAAAGATGGATGATGGAAAACGCTAACCATGTCTGTAGAAAGAACTATGGAATCTGAATGCAGATCAAAACATACTATGTTCTTTTTTTGTTTTGTTTTTATTTCTTGTGATTTTTCCCTTTTGTTCTGATTCTTCTTTCACAGCATAACTAATATGGAAATATGTTTAAAATGATTGTACATATATAAGCTATATCAGATTTCTCGCTGCCTTGGGGGGGAGAGCAGGGAGGGATTGAGGAAAATTTGGAACTCATAATCTTATAGGAATGAATGTTGAAAACTGTCTTTGCATGTTATCTGAAAGAAAAATAACTGGGAAATACTTTTTTTTACTATACTATAAAAAGTTTACTAAAAAACTAAAGTAATGGATGGCAATAGAAACAGCAGGAAAGTATGTGTTTAAAGTCTGGGAAGCTCTTGAAAATATTGTCATCCAATGTCCTCTTAAAACTTAAAGACATGTCCTAAGCTAGTTACCATCTTTATTCTTAAAGTCTCTGCTTTGAAATGTGTCTGCAATATTTGGTATCTATTAACACTGAGCCATCCACACTTTGACAATGTTAGTTATATCAATAAGACTTTGTGATAAATGACAGTAGAGAGGCCCCCTTAACTTCGCCCCTTTGGCTTCTGAGAGTTTACTAGAAATCAGGGTTTGAGGATATTCAAATGTTAATTGAGATTCTTCTGGACAGTATCATCCAGAGGCCCCTGGATGGTATAGTGGATATAGTGCTGGCTGCAAAGTCAGGAAGACCTGAGTTTAAATTCTGCATTAGATATTTGCAAACTTAGGCAACTCCAGCCTCGGTGTGCTCATCGGGAAAGGAGGGATAATAATAGTAGCTACCTCACAGGGTTGTTGGGAGAATCAAATGAGATAATATATGTAAACAATTTTGCAAAGTTTAAAAGACAATATTACTGCTAATTGTTTATTCTTGTTCGTGTTGATGTTATGAATGTTATCATCACCTAGTCCAGCTCCCTCCTTTTACATATCAGGGACCTAAGCCCCAGTAAGATTAAGTACCTCATTTGGGATTTTATAGGTAGTAAATAATGGAGATATCACTAAAACCCATGTACTCTGATTTCCAACGCACCATTTCCCCCCAGTATATCATATGTCTTTCCACAACATACATTTGCTATAATCTTGACTTAAGTGAGAGCTTAAGTAGGCAACCTTAATAGTAACAAATAAAGAAATAAACAAACAAGTAAATAATTAAGTGAATGAAGAGATTTAATCTCTTTGTATATGCATATTAATTTATATCTATATGAGAAATAGAATAAAAGAAAGGAAAAAAGGAGAAAAGAAAGAGAAAGAAAAGGAAGGAAGAAAAAAGAAAGATAAAAAAAAGAAAGAAAGAAAGAATAAAGAATGGAAGAAAGGAAGGAAGAAAGAAAAATAGAGAGGAGGGATGGAGTGAGGAGGGAAGGAAGGACGGATAGACAGAAGGAAGGAAGAAGGAAGGAAGGATTTTAAAAGTTATAAATGGGGTGGGGGAGGGTTACAATGGCTGGAAAACAAGGACTCATTTAAGCTCTCCAACAAATCCCTCCAAACACCTGTAAAAAATGGCTCTGAATAAATTCTAGAGCTACAGAATTCACAAAATAACATAGGGAAGCAGGTCTCCAGCCCAAGATGGCCTGGATGGTTGCTGTGAAGGGTCTATCTCACTGTGCTGGGATCGGAGCTCAGCCCACCAGGACAGACCAGGTGCTGAGGGGATCAGGTAGAGCAGGCCATAGGGCCATGAATCACTGAGCAAAGGCAGATAATAGACTTCTCAACCCACAAATGCCAAAAACAACTTAGCAGGTCAGTAGGAAAATTGTTAGATCAGGGTGAGAGGAGTGCACGGCCAGCCCCAGCCCCAAGGGCGGGCGCAGCTGGTATGGCCTGGCTGCAGTAGCAGCAGGAAGCTCCTGCCTCTGCTTCCAGAGCTCCAGCTGCGGTTGCTTCCAGGCCCTAGGCCCACCTGGTGGGAGGAATTAAGCGGGGGATCATAGCAGGAGTGCAGGAAGCACTTTGCTGGCTCAGAGGCAGGAATCTCTTGTTTTGCCCTGCTTGGATCTGGGTCACAGTCCTGGTTGGCAGTTCTTGGGGGAGGAGGAGAACTGGTGCAGCAGAGTTTGCTGTGTATAAGTAGCTCTGAAAACAGCAATTCAATGCCCCTGAAGCTTGGGAGAAAGCACTCATCATTCTGAAGGCAGTCATACCCTGACAAAAAGCTCAAGGGTCAAGTAGTTGGCTGGGAACATGAGCAAGCAGGGGAACACTCAGATTATTGAATCTTTTTTTGGTGACAAAGAATATCAAAACATACATCCAGAAAAAGTCAACAAAGTCAAAGAGTCCACATCAAAAGCCTCCAAGAAAAATATGAATTGGTCTCAGGCCATGGAAAAGATCAAAAAGGATTTGGAAAAGCAAGTTAGAGAAGCAGAGGAAAAATTGGAAAGAGAAATGAGAGTGATGCAAGAAAATCATGAAAAACAAGTCAGTGACTTGCTAAAGGAGACCCAAAAAATACTCAAGAAAAAACACCTTAAAAAAAGCTAACCCAAATGGCAAAATAGCTCCAAAAAGCCAATGAGGAGGAGAATGCCTTGAAAGGCAGAATTAGCCAAAGGGATAAAGAGGTCCAAAAGACCACTGAAGAAAATACTACCTTAAAAATTAGATTGGAACAAGTAGAAGCTAGAGACTTTATGAGAAATCTAGAAATTGTGACACAGAGGCAAAAGAATGAAAAAATCAAAGACATTGTGAAATATCTCATTGGAAAAAACCACTGACCTGGACAATAGATCCAGGAGAGATAATTTAAAAATTATTGGACTACATGAAAGCCGTAATCAAAAAAGAGCCTAGCCATCATATTTCAAGAAATTTCAAGAAATTATCAAAGAAAATTGCCCTGATATTCTAGAACCAGAGGGTAAAATAGAAATTGAAAGAATCTACCAATCACCTCTTGAAAAAGATCCCCAAAAGAAAACTCCTAGTAATAATATAACCAAATTCTAGAGTTCCCAGGTCAAGGAGAAAATACTGCAAGCAACAGAAAAAAATAATTTGAGTATTGTGGAAACACAATCGGGATAACAAAAGATAGAGCACCTTGTACATTAAGGGATAGAAGGACTTGGAATATGATATTCTGGAGGTCAAAGGATCTTGGATTAAAACCAAGAATCACCTACCCAGTAAAACTGAGTATAATACTTCAGGGCAAAATGTAGATTTTCAATGAAACATAGGATTTTCAAGCATTCTTGATGAAAAAAAAGACAGCTGAATAGAAAATTTGACTTTTACATATAAGAATCAATAGAAGCATGAAAAGGTAAACAGGAAAGAGAAATCATAAGGGACTTACTAAAGTTAAACTGTTTTGTTTATATTCCTACATGGAACGATGATATTTGTAACTCATGAAACCTTTCTAAGTATTAGTGTAGTTGAAGGGAATATACATATACATAGACAAAGGGCACGGGGTGAGTTGAATATGAAGGGATGATAACTAAAAATAAACAAATAAATACAATAAAGGGGTGAGAGAGAAATATATTGGGGAAGGAGAAAGGGAGAGATAGAATGGGGTAAATTATCTCACATAAAAGTGGCAAGCAAAAGGAGTTCTATTGTAAGGGAAGAAGGGGCAGGTGAAAGGGAAAGAGTGAATCTTGCTCTCATCAGACTTGACTCAAGGAGGGAATAATGTACTCATTCAATTGGGTATCTTACCCTACAGGAAAGTAGGGGGAAAGGGGATAAGAGAGAGGGAATGATAGAAGGGAGGGCAGAGCAGGGCAGGAGATAATCAAAAGCAAACACTTTTGAAAAGGGACAAGGTCAAGGGGAAAAACTGAATAAAGCAGGACAGGACAGGATGGAGGGAAATATAGTTAGTCTTTCAAAACATGACTATTACATAAGTGTTTTGCATAATGATACATGAGTAACAACTTATGTTGAATTGCTTACCTTCTCAAGGACAGTGGGTGGGGAGGGAAGAAGGGAGAGGATTTAGAACTCAAAGTTATAAAAACAAATGTTTAGGAAAATTATTTTTATATGCAACTTGGAAAGAAGATATACAAGAAATGGGGTATAGAAATCTATCTTGCTCCTCCAAGAAAGTAAGGGGAAAGGGAAAAGGGGCAGGGAGTGGGGTGACAGAAGGGAAGGCAGACTGGGGAAAGGGGCAATTAGAATATATGCCATCCTCAGTTGGGGGAGGGTAGAAATGGTGACAAAGTTTTTAACTCAAAGTCTTGTGGAAATCAATGTTGACAACTAACAACAAATTAAATAAAGAAATAAAAACGAAAAAGTTATAAAGTATCTTCTTTTTTTCATAAGGTAATGGCCAAGGGTAATGCAGCTAAGATCATAGATATTGACCTGGATGTTACTTGTGAGGTAAAACATATTTATCACCATTTTGCTTATGATAAACTTAGATCCAGAGAAACTGTGACTTTTCCAAGGCTACAACACTTTTAATTTTCAGAGCTAATATTGCAACACCTAAGAGGACCTCAGAGGCCATTGTTTACATCCTGTACCTGGATCAGAATCTCCTCTGTAACCTCTGAAACCAAAGGTCATCCAGATTTTCTGTAGGCTAACCAGTGAAGAAGAACCATTTTCAGACAGTTTAATTTGCTGGGAATTTATTGTTTCTTATAAGTCTACGGGGTGTTCAAGGAAGATTAGCATCTGTGGTGTGAGGCCTTATTGAGTCCTTTTCAGGACTGCTCAGCCAACTTTGGTGTCCACTGGTCGCCCAACTCTCACCTGTGGCTCCAAGAAGCAGTAGCACGTGCACTGCCACACTCCGGTAAACCATCTCAGCATAGGGGCTAGACCAGTTTGAGGATAAGTATCAGTCCTCAAACCCACCAGTGAGTGAGGGGGTGACTACCCCAAGCATGTGAAGACTTCCCCAAGGGAATAGGCAGATGAGAATAATTTGTTCCAACAGTCATGACAGGAGCTGAAGCAGGTGCTGTGGAGTAATTAAAAGAACTTGGTCTGACATTGAAGATGCCAGGGTCATGCACTCCATCGTGGGCCATCACCAGGCTTCTTGACTTTTGTCCTGCCACTAGACTTTGATGATTCAGAAAGAGAGAGTGAGGCTGATGACTTTGTACAATGGCCAATTCATATATACATCGATATGCATTTGCAAACTGTGTGAGCTTAGGCAACTCACTTCACCTCTCCCAGCCTCTGTTTCCTCATCTGTATCATTACATTATAAATTAATATACACACATAAATCAATATACAATTCATGTGAAAGTCAAGACATAACCCTGTAATGTCATTGGTTCTTTTCAAAATAAAGGAAAGGATGGACAAATTAAAGTCTTCAGAAGGCTTATAGCTCTTCCCTTTCAGACTCCTACTATCCAGCCCACAACATGAGTGTCCCTTCCCCTACATTATAAGGACATATATGGATACAATTGTGCCCATGATTTTCCTGGTGCTATATTAAATTTATGCAAACTGTGTTCCCAGGAGGAGCCTGGTAAGGGACTCCAGAATTCCCTATATGTTTCATATCAAGTTATTAAAAGAGATTATTAAAATAAAGATTAGTTACTTTGATAAGACACAAAGTCACCTTTCCCTGAGCATCTCCCTTCCCCAGTTCATTAAAGATAATTTATATTTGTGCCCTCTCCAACCATTGTGGAACTAGTTGTATCTGTCCTGTACCTATGTATTTTAACATGTTTTTTATCTCTTGTGCAGAATGTAAGCTCCATGAGGTAAAGGACTATTTCACTTTTTCCTTTGCATCGGTGATACCCAAAAAGTACAAAACACGTTGGAAGTCCTTACTGAAGGAGTGTTACTTAACAGACTATTTCACTGGTACAGTGAATAATGTGAACTGTGCAGGTATGAAACAAAGAGATTGTGAACATTAGTGATCTCTACTTTCTGGAGCTTGGGGTGGGGCTTGAGCTAGGGTAGCATTACAAATCTAGGAGATTGTTTTAAGTCCCTATGAGAGCTTTGGATACTGTAGGATGGTTTGTTTGACTCTTGAATATGAGCATAAATGACTTCTTATCTCTCTGGTTTTTTTTGTTTGTTTTGTTTGGCAGGTGTTAATCCCATAGTTGAAGTATAAATAACATAAATCCATAGCATAGAGGACTGTATAAGTTCATGAGTAGTGTAAACACCCATCAGAAAGCTGAAAGATTCTTGGAGTACTATTTCTTGATTGCCAGGCTCCTATGTGAAAACTACTGGGAGCCTGGTATGACTCAAAACTGTATACATCTTTTAATGACCTAAACCTCCTGTTGAGCTCTGGGGCTGGCTTATGGCCTAGTAATAATTCCTAGTAAAGATATATGATCTTGAGCAAATAACCTAACATCTCCTAATCTTTAACTTCCTATCCTAAACTCCTAATCCTAAACTTCCCTATCTTTAAATATAAAGCATTTTGAAATACATTGCCTCTGAGATCCTTTCGCAGCCAGTAAGTCTCTTGTTGTTCAGTCGTATCCAACTTTTCATAATCCCATAGACCATAGCATCCCCATACTATTCATGGGGTTTTCTTGGCAAGGATACTGGAGTCGTTTGCCATTTCTATCTCTAGTGGATTAAGATAAACGAAGGTTAAGTGACTTGCTTAGGGTCACAAAGCTAGTAAGTGTCTGAGGCCAAATTTGAACTCAGGTCTTCCTAACTCTAAACCCAGCACCCTATCCACTAAACCACCTAGCTGCTTCCTAGAGCTTTGCTACAGCACTATTATTCCATGGATTTCCTATCCAATTGCATCTCTTTATCAAGTCAGAGCTCATACTTCACATCCATTTTCGCTTTCCAGAAAGGAGTGCTAGGCCACATGTCTATTGAGTGACTATGGAGCTTTTCAAAAAAGTTCCTGTGGTGTTCCAAAATTTAATATAATTAGTCTAAGTTCTACAAACAGAAGCACATTAAGAAACTGGCCATCTATATAAAAGCATTTTTCCATCAAGACTTCTCAAAAGATATCCATGAGAATGGCTAACATGTGGGGGAGAAAAGCTCTCTCTTTTATGCCTGACTTGATATTAAAAAAATAATAATGAAGAAAATCATTCCTGTGGTTGCATCTTTAACAAGGCTTTGCATCCAGAGAAAGAACTATGGAGTCCGAATGCAGATTGAGGAAAACTGTTTGCTCTCCTTTCTTTTTCTCTTTTGTTTTTCTTTTCGTTTGTTTTTTTGGTTTTGTTTCTTCTTTCTCATGATTCATTCCATTGGTCATAATTCTTCTTTACAGCTTGACTCTTGTGTAAATAATGTGAAGTTATATGTAGAAGACATCAGATTCCATGACGTCTTGGGGAGGGGGGGAGGGAGGGAAGAAAATCTGGAACTCAAAATCATTCAGAACTGCGTGTTGTAAACTGAAAATAAAAAAAAATCTTAATTTAAAAAACAAAAACAAGGCTTTGGTACACACCAAAACCACCATGGAGATGTTCAAGTGTGAGACACCAGGGACTTAATTTTGGGAGAAGACTTCTAAGGGATATGACAGATGATTAATTAGAGCCCTATTTTATTCTAATCTGTATTAATCAGTCGGACATGATTCCATAGGGGTAGCAGTTAAAAGTTCTGATAGTAAGTCCCAGAGGTGTGAATTGTATGTTGCAAATTCACTTGCTTAATCACAGGAAGCTAACTAGGGGAGCTCGACCGTTGATGTGCTTTGTTATACTGATGGAAGCCCAACATGGAGTAAACGACTCAGTTACATGGAAAGTCCTCCAGCTGTTTTGTTGCCCCTCTGTTCGAGCACCGAGAGCACTTGACCAACAGGTGGCGCTGCTTGTTGGCTGTGGCCTGCCTGTCTTACTGGCCCATCATCCCACACAGGTGTTTGACATCTGTTTATCAGCCCAGCCCGCGGGTCTGCTCGCTGGTTTGGTAAGACCTCCTGAAAGGAAAGGTCCACATGGGTCTGTCAAGGTTTGTTCATTAGTCCATTTGTCAACTAATGACATTCTGTATTTTGTGTAGATGCTCCTCTATGGTCATAAGGCAAGGTCTATCAACCAATGAGATTTTTTATTTTTAGTTTGTTTCATCTGTATTATCTGGGTGTCAGGCACTATGAAATTAAGGTCCTAAAGGAAGGGGATATCTCGGATAATGAGGAAGATCTGTGGTCCACCTCATTAGAGAGAACCATGGACCTTTTAGTGAAGTGCCATTACTCAGGGCTCTACCTCAGTTTTTTTGATTGTATGTTGGACAATTATAGACCCCCAGGACACAGTCTCTGTCTCTCTGTCTCTGTCTCTCTCTGTCTCTCTCTGTCTGTCTCTCTCTCTCTCTCTGTCTGTCTCTCTCTCTCTCTCCCCCCCCTCCCTCCCCTCCTCTCTCTTTTTCTATCTCTCAGAGCATCCAGATATGAAGTTCTTATTCACTAACATTATAGTGAGTACCATGCAAAAAATTCAGTAGGTAAAGGGTCAAATTCCCCTTCCAATTTTGACCCTATTATAGCTCTGAGAAACAGGCTTGAGATTACTTTCTTCAGATATAGGTGCAGGGAACAGAGTTCCAGATATGGGAGCTCGAGCCCTAATGAGCTGGGCAGCAGGACCTCAGGCTAAAAGTTGTTGCCAGCCAGACAGAGAAGCCCTAAGAAGCCAAGGTGTCAGGATGCAATTGGGAGGCAAGGGGGGGGTGTTGTATTTGGAACTTGGTGAGGCTAGGGTAATTAAGCAATGATACTAATCCTCTCTCCCCTCCCCATAGACTAAAGTGATAGTGTAACAGGGATATACCCTCATTCCCCACTAGGTGTTGTGAAGTGGGAGAGAATATTTGTATGTTTGGTCTTGCTATACCTTCAAGGTCAATATTCCTTTACAAAAGCTAATCTGTCTATTAAGTAGTTAACTAGGACTGATGTACTTGGAAGCCTAAAGTCAGGAGGAACACATAAAAGGGGCCTTGAGCCAGTGGCAGAGATGTGAATCAACACCCCCACTTGTCCTTCAGGTAGTGGCAGGCCAGCATACCTTTGTTACACATCTCTTAAGGGATAATGTATGATCTCAACATATTTCTTAGAGACCTTACTAGAGGAGAAAGAGCCCTTAAGAATTTCCATTCCTCTGCATAAACAAATGCTTTAATGGAAGTAAAAAATAACTATAATTCAATTCAGCCAACATATTAATCATCTACTCTCTGTACAGCATTGTGCTAGGCAATGGGAGTACAACGTTGAAATGAAAACACAAAGAATTCCTCCTTTGCAGAACTTATATTCTACTTGGTGGGCTCAGCCTTGAAGGGAACACAAGATACATACAAAGAAAGATAATGCCAAGTAGTTTGGGAAAGAAAAGGGTACCAACATCGAGGCAGCTTCTGCAAATGCCTGATGCTTGGAGCTGGAGAGCTGGGTTTGGAGGACAGCTGGTAATCTTATTTGTCTGGAACATAAAGAAGAATAATGTAAAATTAAGTAAACAGGAGACAGGTTATTATTGTAAGTGGGGAGAGAGATTTAAATATCAGTCTGAGGCAATTGTAACTCCAGGGGACAGGGAAAAAAAAAAGACTGACATAATCATCTGGGAAGGATTTCCTGCCTTCTTCTTCTTCTTCTTCTTCCTTCTTCCTTCTTCCTTCTTCCTTCTTCCTTCTTTCTTCTTTTATCCAGGATGTTCTTAATGCTATTTCATGCTATTTTCACAAAGATTCTCGAGTGATAGGAAAGTAGGCACCCCATCAGTGGTTACTGATGAAAAACATTAGTTGTGTTTTCTTTTTGTTTGTTTGTTTTCTTTCTGAAGTGGGAGTAGAATCCATACCACAACAACACTCTCTTGCCAAACCCTCTCCTCCTAGTCCTTGTTATCTATGCTTCATTCCTATGAAACAGCTCAGTTCTTTGTTCGCTGCACATTCCCAATCATGCGCATTGTCCAGTATTTCCACGCACCTTGTTGCTAAATCCTAAAATATTTTCTTTCACCTTTTCCTCTTGAATTCCTGATCACCCATTCAAACCTAACTAAAACACCACCTTTCCTAAGGAATCATCCCTGATCACTCCTCTTGATCTCCATCCCTTTTCTCCTTGCCTTTTGAAAATCTCAAATAATCCTTTAATTTTAACTTTTCTAATATTCTTCTAATGTACTACTTTTTAAATCATATTTCACTGTGTATTTGTTTTATCTGCACTAGACAAGTTCTTGAGTTTAAGGCTGTCTTTTACATCCTTGTATTCTGACTCAAATAGATCTTCTTATTCTTGCAATGTTGTAGAAAACAACCCTTCACACCTGTCTGTTCGTGTGACTTTTGATCAGATCTCCCCATAAGCTGACTAATGTAGGGATTCCAGTGGTGCCCATGGGCTTTTGTACCATTGGTTTTGCCCTTGCAGTAAAAGTAGTCCATCTTCTTTTTGGCTCATAAATTTATTTGATGGCATCTATAACACCAGTTCTTCTTTGAAATTTTTGAAATTTTCTTGTGTTTCAACATACCTCAAACTGGGCTTTAGATAATTTTCATTTACAGTTCTTTGAAAATTGTAGTATTCTATGATTTGAAGTTGACACCACCATATCCAGCTGAGTATCTCTCTGGGGGTTTAATTTACGGTCCAATACAGCCTTGGTGCAAAATAAGTAGCAGGATGTCTACTCTATTATAGGATGGACTCTTCAACCTATGAAGAGAATGGGTCCAGCCAATTAGTCTCCTTGATGCTTCTCCCATACGACCTTGAACATTTTTGCACTGGCTGTCTTCCATGTCAGAATGTTCTCTCTTTTCACCACTTCTTAGAATCCCCGTCTCCCTGTAAGACTCAGAAAAAAGGAAAGAAAAACAAACAATACTTTCTGTAGGAGGCCTTTTTAGAACATCCTCCTGCCCCTTTTCTAGCACCTTCAGTCTGAAAGTACCTTCCTTGTATATACGGTATTGCGTACACGAGTAGTTATTTACATTGCTCTCTTATATTGTATGTTTCTGAAGGGCAGGGATTCATTTGTCTTTTCTTTGTATTCCCAATGCCTAGCCCAGTGCTCGATTCAAAGAAAGAACTTAGTAATTATTCAGAGATAGATTGATCCTTTTTCTTTTTTCACATTTATTTTATTTTTAATTTATGTAATAAGACAAGCATTTCCATAACATAATATGTAATAAAATGATGACGCACATGAAACTGCAAATCTATTCTGTACAACTTGCTATTCCTTTTAAATACATAATAAAGTTAGCATGTATTTTTTTGATTGATTCTTTGTCAATTGTGATTTGGACCAGATGGCTGCTGAGCTAAATTCCATTGCTGAGGTCCTGTGACTGAGTAAAATATTTATTGAATTTAATCGACTGGTTTAAATTTTTCCATTGGTCAATTAGCCAGAAAGACTTACTGATTGACTAGTTAGTTTATTTGGTATCGTGGGCACCAAAAAGACAGAAAACGAGCCTAAGGAGACAGACAAGCTCTCTCTTAGATAAAATTCACTAAGAAACCCAATAAGATTCAGCAGTTCTTAGGAGCTCTCACTTGCTCCACTGAGAGTATTTATTCTAATTTCTATGAAACAGATCAAAAACTTCAATTATCCAAATCATTTAATCAACCATTCAGCCAACCATGCATTCAGAATGAACACTCTTTTTCCTAAGAAGTGTCCTTTCTGAATGAATGGAGAAATCAAGACATGACACATAAGATGTATAAGCTAAGTCACAACCTTTGTTGGATTTCTTTTAGACAATTGGCCTGTGATTTTCAAAATCACCATTTTTGAACATGGACAAAACCTGAAGGAGGATAATTCTGTTCCTGACATTCATTTAACAGTGTGCTATTCATTCATTCATTCAACAAATTTATCAAGGGCCTATTCTGGGTTAGGCAGAATGGCCCGTTATCCTAGGTAATGAGTAAGACAGGGAAATCTTTAAAATAGAACTGTCCAGCTAATCACAAAGATAAGACACAAAAATAGAGGCAAAAATACTGTGAATATAACATTAACATATGACATAAGTAAGGCTGTGTTACACAGTGTGCAGAGAACAAGCCTCAGGCCAGGAAGACCTGGTCCAAATTCCAGCTTCTAGACGGTACTGGCTGTATGACCCCGGGCACGTGTTCCAGGAAACTCTGTAGGATTCCAAATTGGAAGGAAGCTGTGGATCTGCCTTGATAGATAGAGGGCTTCTTCACCTAAGAGTATCATATACGAATGAAATCACACATCCAATCCCTATCCTTATAAGAGATGTTTTTATACACACAAACACATATATGAAAATATGCACATATAGAACATATATGTGCATATTTGAAAATAACATAAAACGTATCTACGGATAGGATACTGGGGCACAAGAAAATTAAGTGACAGGCATAATTTAACATATGCAGTTATTGTTTTCACAGTTACTATGTTAAGAAGACACGAATTTGCCCCAGGTCACTGCTTTTAAAGTTTACTAAAAGACTGTAATCTTTCTATATTAGAAATAAGAGAGTTTAGCAGCTACTTAACAAGAAAATTTCATTGAAAATCAGAAACTAGCAGAGAGCTAGTGGCCTTATAGACACACCCCAGTGGACATCCTCCTTGCTCTGACTGGAGATAGTGAATCAAAATCCACTTTGCTACATACTAGGGATTGAAAGATGTTTGGAGATATGCCTATAGAGGCTGGCCAGTGAGGCACATGCCAAATTTCCCTCTGTACTTCTGTCTAGCCATAGAGGAGTTGGCAAGGAAGGGCTTGGCAACTTTGAGTGACAAAGTCATGCTATTCATCACCATGATGATGAAAAGTGGTGGGTCTGTATATAGAAGAATAGCCAATGGGACAGTAAGAACTTGCTGTTCATTTGCCTTTAAAAAGGTGAGATAGCTTCTGCTTTATCTTTTTCCTCTTCTGGTCTTCAGAATATTTGTGGCATGAGGATCTCCCTCCCTGGATTTCCAGCGAGGTGACCCCTTCCCCACAAGAGTAGATGTGGCTAAATGCTTCTCCATGACGTCCAATGACCTAGGACTGCGACCTAGGCCAACTTTAGATTTACTCTCCAGGCCCCTAATTTCCTCTCGTTTATACTTCCTTACCTAAGCATAATGGAGTAAATAGCAATCCCGTGATGGACGTGCCTAAACTTTGAGTCACGGTCATAAGTTGGAGAGATGAGGAGATATTGGCTCAGCAATATATTATGTTCCAGTTACTACCATGCTTCCTAGAGAAAGTAATCAAAAGCAAGAAACTAATCCCTATCCCTAGGCCAGCTCTCCGGGGGAAAAATAGACATTGTAGAAATGACCCTGAAGGTAAAATGATAGTTCAGTCATTTTAGAAATAATGTTTGTTTTGATGTTTGAAGTATCAATCTCTGGGAAGGCTATGATATCTATCCACTATAGCAGTTGCTGTTCAGTCATGTCTGACTCTCCATGGCCCTGTATGGGGTTTTCTTGGCAGAGACACTGGAACGGTTTAGCATTTCCTTGTCCAGTGGATCAGATAGATAGAGGTTAAGTGGCTCACCCAGAGTCACATCACTAGTGAGTGTCTGAGGCTGGTTTTGAGCGCATGTCTTCCTGACTCTGGTCCCAATGTTCTAGCCTCTGAGCCATCTAGCTGCATGAGTAGTATATGACTACAAATAATTACAGAGTTACTTCAAATCTGTATTAGGATTAATAATAATAACACCTAATATTTATACAACCAACTATGTGCCCCGCACTATACCAAGTCCTTTTTACCAACATTATCTCATTTGATCTTCCACAACAACTCTGGGAGGCAGTGCTACTATCATCTACATTTTACAGACAAGGAAAGTGACTCAGACAAAGGTTAAATGACTTGCTCAGGGTCACAGAGCGGGTCACCATTTAAGGTCTTCTTGACTTCAAGCCCAGAGCTCTAACCACTGTGCAACCTGGCTCTTCCTTCTCCTTGTTTAAGTCTTTGTTAATGAGTAGTTTTGAGTCTCTCATGGTGAACCTTTCTTTTGTTCAGAGCAAAGAAATAACTGTTTTGTTCCTGATTTACATCCAATATTGCTTTTGGCAAGGTGCCACATTGTAAGCATAGGGAATATTGACCATGAGTTTATACTAAGGCAGAAGAGTTTGAGAGCAAGAACCTGCCAGGCACAGAACACAATGCTCGGCACATAGTAGGTGCTCAATGAATGTTTATTCTTGACTGATTGGGCTCTCCTCTCTTCAAATCCTAGGCTCCCCTGGACAAAAGACAGTCTGCAAGTCCAGGACCATAGAAGCAGAGGCTTTAGTTAGGAAAGGGGAGCCCCTGGCCCCAAAACATGGCTGTTCATTATTCCACTTGATTCTACGTATTTATACCAATAATTATAGAGTCAGAGTCTGAAAGATTTAGAGCTAGAAGGAATATCTATGGCCAAATAATTGAACCGCCTCATTGTACACATAAGGAATCTAACACCCAGGGATACATTATTTTTAACTTTTCTGATAAATGTTTATTGAGTGAAAGAGGCAAACGTTTAGGCCACACGGAGATATAGCCTTAGCCCATGGGTTAAAACACCGATACCAACAACAACTATCAGATCACAGAATTTGGAGTCATAAGACCTGAGTTCCAATCTCAGTTTTGCTGTTTACTTTTAACTTGTGACCATGTAACAAGTTATTTGGCTTCTCTGGTCTTATTTCCTTATCAGTAAAATGAAAGGTTTATATTTAATATAAATTCTAAGGTCTCTTCCAACTCTAAATTCTATGATCTTATTATCTGAAAAATAAAAGTACACAGGCCTACGACTTTCCTAGCCACAAGCACCAGTCACCTGGCCCTCCTAACTAGTCCTGATACCTCCCACATGTGGTTACTGAGAAGCCTCAGCTCTGATCAGACCGTGACAGGGCCTCCTGCGGAATCCTCACTCTTGCAAGGAATGCCAAGTGTCATGACTATGTGGTGATCTCTCCTGAGGTTCAGAAAGTACAAGGATCTCCTAGCCAAAGGTCACTGTCACGGATAGGAGAACCACAAGAAAAGGCAAAGTGTGATTTATTCTAGACCCAATGCCTGACTTAACTCTAAGATACTAGTCCTGAGTGGGTGCCAGAACTGAGCTCCTATTAAACCTATGTGGCCTTTATGTGCGCATGTATTCTGTCATCGGGGCCTAAGAAACCCAAAGCAGTTAATGTGTCTGAAAGCACATCCAACATCTATTTCCAGGGAGAATCTGATTCACACAGAGGGAGGCACTGATTCAAGGCTACATCTTTCCCAATGAAAGCTCCTGATACACTAAGACTAGGGGAGGTGGGAAGCCAAAATCCAAAGATATTGAATGACTTGGCCACAGTCACTCACATAATGAGCATCGGGGGCAGGATTTGAAGCCAGTTTTGGATTGTGTGTGTGTGTGTGTCTGTGTGTGTGCCATGTGACCCTGGATTAGTCATTTATCCTCTGAATCATTTTCCTTAACTTTAAAATGAGGATAATAATGGCTCCTCGCTTCCAAGGTTGTTGTAAAGACTACATGAAGTGATATTTGTAAAGCACTTGACGCAGTGACTGGCACATCACAGGCACTTAATACATGCTTGATCCCTTATCCCCTAAGCACCAGCAACAGGATTTGAAGTCATTTCTTCCGACTGCAGAACCAGTGTATTTTCTACATTTTCACTGCCTCTTATTATAAGTTGTTGGTGTATATGTGTTTATACACATAAACACACATATTCATGTACAAGATATATATACATATAAACATAAGCATTCTTTAATATACAGATAGATATATTCACATGTAAACATACATATATAGAGATTTACACATGAATATATGCATACAAACGCACATGCATGTATACACACATATATACTTATGTATGCACACAGAAGGAGTTCAATAAATTAAGCATGGAATGAAAGTGGTCTGCCTCACTGTTGAAATTCCTCAGATCACACATGAGCAGGTGGTAGAACTACAAGAAGTTAGAGAAATCATCACTCTTGTTCTGCAGGTGAGGAAAGTAAATTCCAGAAAGCATTATTAACTTCCCCAAGGTCATATAACTACTTATTGTCACAATAAATGCTAAAATCTGGGTTTCCTGACCCTAAATATAAAGTTTTTTTTGGTTTTTATAAACCTTCCCTCTATGCCATCCTCCCTCCCCCCAGTTCTAGCTGTGAATTGAGGAGAAAACGCTTAAATGCTTTACAGATCTTTAAAGGTAAGGACAGTCATGCATTCTTCTAAAGAGGATCATCAACATTGTTACTCAAGAACCGGTGATGGGCCCAAGTGGTCAGTGCACTTTTAGTCCACTCATCTACTGAAAGTAAACTAAAAAGGGAAGGGTCTTATTTTATAAATATCTTGAATCCCTGAGCATAAAATTTCCACCAAAGAATTTTTTAATATAAAATAACCCACCGTAGAGATACTTAATATTTTTCCCTTTAAAATGATAAAAGAGAAAGTAAAACCCAGTAATTAGATTGTTCTCAACCACAACTTTACTGCAAACAAATAGTGTCTGTTATAGAATGTAATTAGAGAAGTCCATGGTGCCGGCATGTACTAATTTCCTAAATGAAGAGAACAGGGAACACAATCATTTCCCAGTAGTGTAAATATAGTTTTCTGATGTGAGAACATTTAGAAATTAGATAGAGAAAAGGGAAAAGGCAAAATAAACTTTAAATGAAAAAAAAATGACAATAAATCTTGCCAAAGGAAATGTCATTTCTAAAAGTAACTCAGAAGGAAAAAGACAGAATGGCCTATTTCAGAGTCACGTTCAATGGAAAGAAGAGAGGGGGCAGAAAAAAAAGGCTCAAATGACCAATAGAACAAACATTCAAGCCAATTTGAAGTAATATGAAGAAATGCAAAATTTAATGGGGAAAAGAAAGATAATAAATAGATGCATGCATGTATGGATGGATGTAGAGATAGAGATTAAATAGATGGGAAAATAGAGGGAAATAGAGATGAATAGATAGATGTTAGATGGATAGATGGTAGATGGAAAGATGGAGGTATAGATGATAGACAGATTATACATTGGAGCTTTGAAGAATGGATAGATAGACAGATTGACATATGTAACAACAATCAAAGGCACTTAATTGCCTTAAGGCTGAGAAGAGCTAGAACTCCCAAAGGAAAAAAAACACCAAAAAGTCCCACTTTGCTTGCCCTTACAATGTATCAGCAGATGGGCATCCAGAGAAGAAACTGCCTAACTTAGGAAATAATCATTACTCACATTAAATTCTTCTACAAACAGTGAATGATTTTGTTGATTCTGGAAGTTTCTTCCTAGTTCCGTATACTATGTACTACATTCCCTGCTAGGAAAAGCAAAAAATCAGACAAGCATAGTTTTCAATTCAGACTGAAGTTCGGTCCCCAGAGCATCGCAGAGCACAGTACAGCAAGCCCACAAGGCCATAATGAAAATCAGCGACAATGGCCAGGTCAGACTGCAGGGACGCTACCCTTTCACATGGCATTTTTGGTCCCCTCACCTCTCTCTCTGATGATACTCGTGCAGCTCATTGCTTCCTTCTATTTATGGACTACTTAGCAGCTAAGGAAAAAACCACGCTGACTTAGCCACAATGGTTTTAGAACCTCGGGGAAATTCACTTCATTTCACTGAATCTTGGTTTTCTTAGCTGCAAAATGGAGTTAATGCTACTTACTGCAAAGAGTTGTTAAAAAGAAAATGCTTTAAAATATGAGTTTTTGCAATTATTTGGGAACAAAGCATCCTGTGTAAGCCCACTGCAATCTCGCCACATAAGTTGAAGCCCATTCCTTCTTTCCCGGAAAAGCTATTCTCTCTCTCTAGGAATGTGATGAAGGCAGAGGCCATAGGGACTGTTTTGGAACCCCTACCTGGTTCAGAGGATAAAAATGGTGAGCAAACACAATGGATATTAATTCGATAGGAATATTAGAGAGGACATCTGGGACCCATGTATTTATTCTAAAGTCACTGCTAAACTACCACTCAAAGTTCCCTAGGCCCAAGGTTTCATTGATAATGCTTTCTTTATTTTCTTCTGCCCAGAGACAAGGGAATACATGTTTGACTTTGCCACAGCTTTTTTCTCAAGGAGCACACAATCTATTAGGGAAGACAAAACATACAAAAAAGGAAATATCATAAGTGTTACCTTTATATACGAAGTGCTTTCTTTTAATAATCATTTAATATCAATTTAGTAACTTCATTAAGGGCCAGAGCCCGAACTAATAATCAACCAGAAGAGCCTGGACCTAACAATTTCTTTGTTCTCTCAGTAAACTCGGAGATTACCTCTTCTTATGTCAACAAGCACAGATGGGGCTGTTGACCATTAAGGATGAGACCCTTAACCCAAAACACTATTCTGAATAATGGGACTTTTCTTATCTTAATATTTTATAGACATATACTACGTTATGGTATGTTAACAATAAAGAAAATACAGATGTCCTGAATCATAATTTCAATGGACATTTTGTCACCTCTCCTATCTTACTGTATTTACAACCTATCCAATTAAGCAAATCCTTTTTTGAGTCTGTTGAAGTGACGGGAGGCAGCAGCAGCACAGCCCCTCTGGCCAAGAGACATCTACTCCTGAGGTTTGCAGCCCAAAGGTTTGAAACTCCCCTTCTTGAACTTCCAGGAGACATAATGGCCAGGTAAATGGATCTCATCCCTCCCTCCCTCACTGACCCAGAGAATTCCTTGGAGAAAAATGCTGGAATAGAGGAGACAGAAATGGGGCTTCAATAGCCAAATAGTGGGAATTCCTGAGTCCCAGAAGGGCGGAGCCGGCAAGGGTCAACAGCAGGCACCCAGATGTGCCTTTTTCACAGCCAAGAGAAGTGGCAGACACCAGCATAGAAAACAGCTGACTCCACTGGTGCTGGAGAGCAGCCCCAGGGGAAGAGGAGACTTCCAGAAGCCAGACAACCCATTCCCCACACCTCAGGAAACCAAGGGCCATAATACACAAAGTCAGTAACTAGGCTCACAATTCCCGGAACAAGAAACCTGGGACAGAGATAAAGCCAGTAGAAAGCTAACCAACGTGAAAAAACCTAGGACCACTGATTCTTTTTATGGAGACAAGGAAGATCAAAATACCAATTCAGAAGAGGACAGCACTGACACTATACCCACATCTGACACCTCAAAAGGGAATGTGAACTGGTCTCAAGCCCAAAAAGCATTCCTGGAAGAGCTAAAGGAGGATTTTAAAAACCAAATTAGGGAGATAAAAGAAAAAAAATGGAAAAAAAATACGGATGAGATCAAATCTTTAAGAAGTAAAATTGGCAAAATGGCTAAGGAGATTCAGAAGCTAAATAGAGAAAAAGACAGCCTGAAAGGTAAAATTATCCAATTGGTAAAGGAGACTCAAAGGCAAAATGAAGATAGCAACTCATTAAAAATTAGAATTGAGCAAGCAGAAGCTAATGACTCTATGAGGCATCAAGAAGTAGTCAAGCAAAAGGTAAAGAATGAAAAAATAGAAGAAAACATGAAATATCTGATTGGAATAACAACTGACCTGGAAAATAGATCCAGGAGAGACAATTGTAGAATTATTGGTCTACTGGAAAGCCATGATGAAAAAAAGATCCTGGACAGTATCTTCGAAGAAATTATCAAAGATAACTGCCCAGAGGTCCTAGAACTGGAGGGGAAAATAATCACTGAAAAAATCCACAGATCACCCCCTGAAAGTGATCCCAAATTGAAAACTCCAAGAAATATAATAGCCAAATTTCAGAATTACAAAGTCTAGGAGAAAATACCATAAGTAGCCCAAACGAAACAATTCAAATATAGTGGAATGACAGTCAGGATCACGCAGGATCTTTCAGTTTCTACATTAAATGACAGGAGAAATTGGAATATGATATTCCAAAGGGCAAAGGAGCTTGGACTACAACCAAGGATCAACTACCCAACAAAACTGAGCATAATTTTTCAGGGAAGGAGATGGACATTCAACAAAATAAGGGAATTCCAGACCTTCCTGATGAAAAGGCCAAAACTCAATGGAAAATCTGATCTTCAAATACGAAAGTCAAGAGAGATATAAAAAGGTAAATGGTGGGGAAAATCCCCCACAAACCTTGTTAATCAATAGGTGCAAATTTGTTTACATCCTTATATAAGATTATATTGTTTTATGTATTTTACACACACACACACACACACACACACACACACACACACACACACATATATATACACACATTTTATATATATATATACACACACATATTTATGCCAATCTTTAGAATAGTACAGTTATTATAACAATGAAAGGGATACAAATAGACTGTGGGTGTCAGTATAAAATAACTGATAAAAGGATAAAAAACATAATAAGAGATGTAAAGGGAAGGTTCTGGGAGAAGAGGTAGGGAGGTAGTAGAAAATGGTACAAAAACAGCAGAGGGAAAGATGGGAGGCAAAAAGGTAGTATATGAGCTTTACTCTCTTCAGATTTGGTTCAAGAAGAAAATATCATACTCTGAAAAGTATAGAAATCAACCTTGTCCTACAGGCAGTAGGAAATGAAAGGGTAAAGGAAAGAAGGGGGGTGGTCGGAAGGGAGGGAAGAAGTAGCAAGGGAAAAAGGGTAAGATATGGGAGGGGAATCAAAAGAGAGGGTAAATTGAGGAAGGCGATGGTCAAAAGCAAATCACTTTTGAGAAGCGGAAGTGGAGAGGGAGAAAAAAGCATAAATGGGGGGGGGAGGACAGGATGGAGAAAAAGACATAGCTTATAATCATAACTGTGAATGTGAATGGGATGAACTCTCCTATAAAACGGAGGCAGATAGCAGCATACATTAAAAATCATAATCCTACAATATGTTGTTTAAAAGAAACACATTTGAAAAGGGGGGATAAAGACAGGGTAAAAGTAAAAGGATGGACTAGAATATATTGTGCTTAAGCTGAAGTAAAAAAAAAACAAAAACAGAAGTAGCAATCCTAATCTTAGACAAAGCAAAAGCAAAGATAGGTCTTAGGTCTAATTAAAAGAGATAAGGAAGGACACCATATCCTGCTAAAAGGCACCGTAAAAAATGAAGCAATGTCATTATTTAACACATAGGCACCAAATGGTATAGCATGCAAATACTTAGAGGAGAGGTTAAGGGAGTTACAAGAAGAAATAGACAGAAAAACCATAAAAGTGGGGGACCTCAACCTCCCCTTCTCTTCTCTTTCAACCAGAAAGAAGTTAAGGAGCTGAATAAAATTTTAGAAAAGGCAGGTATGATAGACCTCTAGAGAAAACCAAAGGGAGTTAAAAAAGGAATATACTTTCTTTCTCAGGGGTACATGGCATATACACAAAAACTGACCATGTACTAGGGCATAAAGACATCACAATCCAGTATAGAAAGGCATAAATAGTCGATGCATCCTTCTCAGATCACGATGCAATAAAAATTATTTGTAATAAAGGACCATGGAAAGATAAATGAAAAATTAATTGGCAACTAAATAATCTAATCCTAAGGAATGAGTGGGCCAAAGAACCAATCAGAGAAACAATTAATAACTTCATCCAATAAAACGACAATAGTGAGATAACATACCAAAACTTAAGGGATGCAGCAAAAGCAGGTCTTAGGGAAAGTTTTATATCTCTAAATGTTTACATGAATAAAATAGATAAAAGGAGATGAATGAAATGGACATCCAACTGAAAAATACTAGAAAAAGAGTAAATTGAAAATCCCTAATTAGATACCAAATTAGAAATACTGAAAATCAAAGGAAAGATTAATAAAATTGAAATCAGGAAAACTATTGAACTAATAAATAAAACTAAGAGCTGGCTTTATGAAATAAAAGCAATAACATTGATAAGCCTTTGGTCAATTTGATTTAAAAAAAGAAAGAAGAAAAACAAATTACAAGTATGAAAAATAAAAAGGGTAAATTCACCTCCAATGAAGAGGAAACTAAAACAGCACTTAGGAATTATTTTGCCCAATTGTATGCCCATAAATTAGATAACCTCAGGGAAATGGAGGGATACTTACAAAAATCCAAACTGCCCAGGTTCACAGAAGAGGAAATAAATTACCTAAATAAGCACACCTCAGAAAAAGAAATTGAGCAAGCCATCAATGAACTCTCTAGGAAAAAATCTCCGGGGCCAGATGGTTTTACATGTGAATTCTATCAAACATGTAATAAACAATTAATTCCCATACTTTATAGACTATTTGGGGAAAATAGGTTTGAAGAAGGAGTGCTAGCAAATTCTTTTTATGACATAAATATGGTACTAATACCTAAACCAGGAAGACTCAAAACAGAGAAAGAAAATTATAGACCAATTACCCTAATGAATATTGATGCAAAAATTTTAAATAAAATATTAGCAAAAATGTTGCAGCAGCTTATTAGGAGAATAATACACTATGACCAGGTAGGACTTATTCCAGGAATGCAAGACTAGTTCAATATTAGGAAAACTATCAGCCTAATTGATCATATCAAAAACAAAACTAGTAGAAAACATATGATTATCTAATACATGCAGAAAAAGCTTTTGACAAAATACAACACCCATTCCAAATTAAAAATACTAGAAAGCATAGGAATAAATGGAAACTTCCTTAAAATTATAAATAGCATCTACCTAAAACCATAAGCAAACATTATATGTAATGGGGAAAAGCTATATACATTTCCAATAAGATCCAGGGTGAAACAAGGATGTCCATTATCACCACTATTATTCAATTTGGTACTGGAAATGTTAGCTTTAGCATTAAGAGAAGCAAAAGAAATTGAAGATATTAGAATAGGCAAAGAAGAAACTAAATTATCACTTTTTGCAGATGATATGATGATTTATTTAGAGAATCGCAGAGATTCAAGTAAAAAACTACTTGAAATAATAAATAACTTTAGCAAAGTTTCAGGACATAAAAAAAAACCCACATAAATCCTCGGCATCCTTATATATTACTAACAAAGCCCAACAACAAGATATAGAAAGAGAAATTCCATTTAAAGTTACTGTAGACACTGTAAAATATTTGGAAGTCTACCTGCCAAGAAAAATCCAGGGCCTATATGAACATAATCATGAAACACTTCTTACACAAATAAGGCCAGATCTAATTAAATGGAATAACATTAGCTGCTCGTGGTTAGTCTCAGCTAATATAATAAAAATGACAATTTTACCTAAATTAATTTACTTATTCAGTGCCATACGAATTGAACCACCAAAAAATTATTTTACAGAGCTGGATAAAATAATAACAAAATTCATCTGGAAGAACAAAAAAGTCTAGAATATCTACAGAATTAATGAAAAGAAATGCTAGAGAAGGTGGCCTAGTCACACCAGATATCAAACTGTACTATAAAGTAGCAGTCATCAAAACTATCTGGTACTGGTTACGAAACAGAGTGGTAGATCAGTGGAATAGGTTAAGTACGCTAGACACAGAAGTCACCGACTATAGCAATCTACTCTTTGATAAACCCCAAAAATCCAGCTTCTGGGTTAAGAATTCACTATTTCACAAAAACTGCTGGGAAAATTGGAAAAAAATATGGCAGAAACTGGGCATAGACCCATATCTTACACCATATACCAAAATAAAGTCAAAATCATTTGTACATGATTTAGGAATAAAGCCTGATACTATAAGCAATTTGGGAGAGTGAGGAATTGTTTACTTGTCAGATTTATGGGAAAGGGAAGAATTCATGACCCAACAAGAGATAGAGAAGATTATAAAATGCAAAATGGATAATTTTGATTATGCTAAACTTAAAAGATTTTTTTTTTGTATAAACAAAGCCAATGCAACAAAGATTAGGAGGGAAGCAGAAAATTGGGAGAAAATCTTCAAAACCAATGTCTCTGATAAAGGCATCATATCTAAAATATACAGGGAATTGAGCCAAATTTATTGGAGTAGAAGTCATTCCCCAATTGAGAAATGGTCAAAGGATATGAACAGGCAGTTTTCAAAGGAAGAAATTAAAGATATCCATAGGCATATGAAAAAATGCTCGAAATCGCTATTGATTAGAGAAATGCGTATCAAAACAACTCTTAGGTACCACATCTCTCCTGTCAGATTGGCTAAAATGACAAAACAGGAAAATGACAAATGCTGGAGAGGATGTGGGAAATTTGCAACATTAATACATCATTGGTGGAGTTGTGAACAGATCCAGCCATTTTGGAGAGCAATTTGGAACTATGCCCAAAGGGCTATAAAAATGGTTTTACCTTTTGACCCAGCAATACCATTTCTAGGACTATATCCCATAAAGATCATAGAAGTGGAAAAGGGACCTTTATGTACAAAAATATTTATATCTGCTGTTTTTGAGGTGGCAAAGAATGGGAAATCAAGGGGATGCCCATCAAGTGGGGAATGGCTGAACAAGTTGTGGTACATGAATATAATGGAATACTATTGTGCTATAAGAAATGGGGAAGATGCGGAATTCATAATAACCTGGAAAGACCTACATGATCTGATGCTGAGTGAGAGGAGCAGAACCAGGAGAACATTACACACAACCACAGACATATCAATTCTGTTATGACTAACTTTGACAGACTTGGCTCTCCTCAGCAATACAAGACTCAAAGACAGCTCCAAAGGAATCATGACGGAAAAAGCTAGCTACATCCAGAGAAAGAACTGTGGAATCTGAATGCAGATTGAGGCAAATTATTTGCTCTCTCTCTTTTTCCTCTATTTTTTTGGTTTTGCTTCTTCTCTCTCATGATTCATTCCACTGGTCATAAATCTTCTTTGCAACTTGACTATTGTGTAAATAAGTTTAACGTGAAGGTTTATGTAGAATCTATATCGGACTTCATGCCGTCTTGGGGGAAGGTAGGAGGGGAGGGAAGGGAAGAAAATTTGAAACTCAAGAACATGTAAAACTAAGTGTTGTAAACTAAAAATAAAAAAATCTAATAAAAAAAGAAAAATCCTTTCTTATACTGCAATTAAATATACATGGAGATCATAAATTTTGAGTGACACCGATATGCTGAGTTGGGACTGTCCTGAAATACATTTAAGCCTTCTCATTCTTCTGTTCAGATAGGCAGATTTCATGTGGCCCCATACATGTATGTATGCTGCTAGCTTTAAGGGAATAAACAATATGAATTTACATATCACCTAGCCGGTTTGCCTCCTTTAACCAAAATTTCAGGTCAACACTTTACAATAATAATCTTGTCAGGCTGGTTATAGAAAGGTCATCTCCATTCTAAAGGTGAAAAAACAAAGGCACCAAGAATCAAGGGAAATTTCCCAAGCTCACAAAACTAATAAGTGACAAATTCAGTCACTGAATTCATGACTTCTGACTCCAATTTGAATCAAGTCAACAATTCAGCAAGGATTTATTAAATGCAATGCCAGGAAGTAGGGGTAAAATGAACCCACCCAAAAAGACCATGAAACAACTCTTGTCTTCAAAGATCTTCTTATATTCGCCTTGGGAGTTAGGGTATACAGGCAATACGAAATAAATTCTTGGGGCAGCAGTAACAAAAAGAGGAGTCAGGGAATGACTCTTATCAGAGATGCTACTTAAGCTAAGCTTTAAAGGAAGCTAGGGACTCTAAGAGATGGGGACGAGGACAGAGCAGTGCTCATTCCATGGCATTTGTTATGCTGCCTCTCAAGAAACTAACAATAATTATTACTGGAGAGATTATAATCCAAAATTAATTTCCTTAAGCTGCAGATGGCAGGAGGAGATAGATGAGGACTAGCATAGTCTACAAGATCTTCATGGAAGGGATGGGAACTGATCAGGTTAGGATTTTGGGGACAATGAGATATTTCAGTGGAAAATGGACACTGAGGGAAACAGAAGACTTTCAAGCCTTCTTGATGAAAAGACCAGAGATGAGTAGAAATAGAAGACTCAAAAGCAGTATAAAAAGGTAAGTAGGAAAGTACAATCCTAAGGGACTTAATCAGTTTAAATTGTTTACATACCTACATGGGCAGGTGATACTTCTAACTCATAAGAATGTTCTCATTACAGAAGTTATGGGTATGTGTAGACAGAGGGCACAGGTGTGAATTTTATGTGAAGGTACCATATTAAAACAACACAAAATTAAGGGGTGAGAAAGAGGAATGCACTGGGATAAAGGGAAAAGGAGCAAATTGTCTGAGTGGAAGAGAAGATGAAGAAGATAGGAGGTAGTAAGCAAAACTCACTCTCATCAGAACTGGCTTAAGGTGGCAATAAGATACACAATCAATTGGATATAGAAATCTGGAATATATTTTTCTAGATTTTCCAGATATAGAAATCTAGAAATATTACCCTATTTGGAAAGTAAAAGGGGAAGGGGACAAAAGAAGGGGGCATGTGATAGAAGGGAGGGCAGATTGAGAGAGTTGGTATAGTCAGAAGAAAAATACTTTTGAAGAAGTGCAGAGAGAAAAGAGAGAGACAATAGAATAAACAGAGAGGAGATAGAATGCAGGGAAATCCATTTTGCAATCACAACTGTGAAAAAAAATTGAAGCAAGTTTTTTTCTGGTAAAGTCTTCATTTCTCAAACATATAGAGAAGTGAGTCAAATTAATTAAAAAATGGAGCTATTCCACAATTGATAGATGATCAAGAGATACAAACAATTTTCAGAATACAGTAATCAAAGCTATCTATAGGTATATTAGAAGGTGGTCTGAATCACTATTGATTGGAGGAATACAAATTCAAAAAATTCTGAGGTACTATCTCATACCTATTAGGTTGGCTAACTGGACAGAAAAGAAGAATGACAAATGTTAGAGGGAAAAATGAGACCAATGCACTGTTGGTCAAGCTGTGAACTGATTTCAACCATTCTTTTGAGCAATTCAGAACTATACCCAAAGGGCTAGAAAACTGTTCATACCCTTTTGACCTACTAGTGCCAATACTATGTCTGTATCCAAAAAGAGATTTTAATAAAGGGGAAAAGGGCCTACATGTACAGAAACACTTATAGCAGCTCATTTCTGGTGGCAGGGAGGTGGGAATTGGGAGAATGCCCAGTTGGGGAATGGCTGAAAAAATTATTTTATGTGATTGTGATGCAATACTATTGTGATATAAGAAATGATGAGCTGGACACCCTCAGAAAAAACATGGAAAGCTGTTGCAAAGTGAAGTGTACTGTGTATGAAGCAATAGTAATATTGTAAGATAATAAGCTGTGAATGGCTTAGCTATTCTCAGCAATATGATGATGCAAGACAATTCTGAAAGACGTGAAAAATGTTATCCATTCCTAGTAAAAGAACTGATGGTGTCTGAATACAGATTGAAGCATACTATTTTTTTACTCTCTTCATTTTTTCTTGAGTTTTTTATGTTTTCTTTCTATGTTTTCTTTCACAACATGACTAATATGGAAATAAGTTTGCATGACTACACGTGTATAACATATGTTGAATTGTTTGCCTTCTTAATTATGGGGGGGGAGGGAGGAAGGGAGAGAATTTAGAACTGAGAATTTTAAAAAAATGAATGTTAAAATTGTTTTTACATGTAATGTGGGAAAAAAATTCTAAATATTTTTAAAGAGGACACCCTCCCCTGTTATTATTTGCTCTGATGGATGTCAATTCTATCAGATATAGAGAAATCCATCAGGTTCCTAATGGCTTCAAGTGTCTAACTCTCTCCTTGAAACTCTACAGGGGCCCTGCTAAGATATAAAGAAGCCGTAGAGACTCCAAGAGCAATATTCATGAACGACTTCTAATATTAAAAAAACCAACAACTGGAGGCAGATTCTCTTACTTCCAAAAGCTTTCAAGAAATTATTTTTTATCCTTTCCATAGGTAGCTACTTAACCTCCTTTTATCAAAGGAACATGGTATTGCCATTTTTCCAAGCAAATTTCAGACTGCTTAACTAAAATGTATTTTCTAATGTCTATAGAAAGTTTCTGGCTGAACTCTATCAGAAAAGATTAAGAAAGAATGTTAGAGTAAAAACATTCAAGGTGATATTATGCTATAAATGTGAAATTCCAGAGCAATGAAGTGTGAACAAGTGAATGCTGTTAAAAAGAAAAAAGAGAGAGTAAGATCATTGATGAGAAGCATCTGAGTTATGGAGAAAAGTAATAAGCTAAGTAAGGGTATCATCAATTGAAGAAGTCCATATAATAGCAATTGGGTTATATTAAAACAAAACCCTACACATATATCTGATGAACAGAAAATGGAGCATGAGAAGTATTTGGAATCTTGTAAATACAGCATGGTGGCTCTCTAAGGTTATAGCTTATAGAACAGATGTTGATGTGCCATGGGTACAAAGAGCTTCCTCACTGGGAGGTTTTCGCATCAATGACATCAAATATCCAGCCCCTTCCCCAAAATAATCCTAATAGCTCACTTACCAGGATTCAAGGATCAGGGAATTGTGGCACGTTCATTGAAATAGAGTAAATCAAAGACTCTGAATTTGGAGGAAACTCTGAGGTCATCTATTCCAACCCATAGCCACGTGCGAACAGGGCCTACAAAATGCCCAACCAAGTGACCACAAAGCTCCTTCTTCACCCCCTTCTAGTGTGAGGGAACACATGGTATTCCAACTATTCCACATTAAATACATGGTGACCACTATCACTTCCCCACTAAAGTCTTCTCTTTTTCAAGATAAATGCCCTCTGTCCCCCAGTTCTCTTCATATGGCATGAGCTCAAGGTCGTTCACCATCCTCAGAGTCATTCTCTGCTGCTCTAAGAAGACTTATCAAAGTCCTTGAAAGCTAGCGCCCAGATGGCTAAAACATCATTTCAAATGCAAAAAAGCCATACATGAAATGCTTTCTTCTAGAAACCTGGTTAAAATGGATCATACACATATTTATAATGTTTGAGGCTACTGACTATGATTTAAACTTTTTTTTCTCAATGACTCAGGGTCATCATTAGGAACATCCTTTAGTATCCTATGTGTTGGGAAGACAGTGCCATAACCCCTCTGCAGTTGTCTTCTCCTTCCGTCGGTGTGATGGGGTCAGCTGTCATCAAACAAACAAACAAACGTTCTTTTACGTACTATTCCTGTCACTCATAATGTTTCCCTGACAGATATGTCTAATTTGCTACTTACTTGTTTTTGTTTCCTGGGCTGGGGAATAAGTCACTTCTCTTAGTTAAAAACAAGAAGTTGTTATAACCTGTAGAGTTTTCAGCAAGGACCTATGGAGCAAAGTGTGTGGCTTTAGTGTCTGGACTTTGTGACAGCTGGGTAGAGAGGTTGGGAGGGATAACTTTTCAACTTGTTCAGACTTTTTTTGGTAAGGCTGAATCAGGAAGTCTGAATACCAAGGACACCATGAAGGTTTACACAAATCCAACCTCCATACAGATATCACTATGTTTTCCCTAATGTGCAGGTCTAACCATGCTACCATCTTACTCCAACATCAGTTGCTAAATTATAATAGTTAACAATAATTATAATAATAACTAACATTTATGTAGTGTTTACTACATGCAGGCACTGTATTAAGAGTTTGACAAATGTTACCTCATTTGGGCCACACAAAAGCCATGTAAAGTAGGTGCTATTTTTCATTTCATTTTACAGATGACAGGACTGAGGCAGACAGGGTTTAAGTGACTTACCCAGGGACTCCCTGCTAGTAAATATCTGAGGCTGGATTTGAATTCAGCTCTTTCTGAGTCTAGGCCCAGTGGTCTATCTTTGACATCATCTAGCTGTCCCCTTTGGATCTAGAATCAAATATGAACTCATTCATTTGCTATTTAAATGTCTTCACAGAGGCAGGTAGGTGGAGGGAATGCAGGTACTCGTCAGGAAGATCTGAGTTCAAATCCAGCCTCAGATACTTACTAGTTATATGATACTGGGAAAGTTACTTAACCCCTTTTTTGCCTCAGTTTCCTCAACAAACCACGTAGATTATAATAGCACTTATCTCCCAGATTTGTTGTGAGGATCAGATGAGATAATATTTGGAGAGGGCTTAGCACAATGCCTGGCTCACAGTAGGTGTTCTAAAAATGCGAATTCCGTTCTCTTCCTCTGTCGGTAAAGCACTTGGCACATGCCCTTATTTTGTATGTTTATTTTAATATGAAACGTTTCCCTCACACACTCCACGAGGGCAGGGACACATATATACTGTTCTATATGGATACACGTATATAAATTTATAGCCGCGTGTCTACAGGTACAAACGCTATTTTCCTTCATGTTCCTGATAACTAGCCCCAGACTTGCCACAAACTATGTGACTAATAAGGATCTGTTTCCTGAATAATCATTCATACTGTTAGATGTGAGAGACACCCCCCAGCCCCCGCATCTGAAAGATGATTACACTTTATAAGATTGGACTTTTATTTAGTTTGGTGGCCAAGGAAAAGCTGGGAATCGATAAGTATCTGTAAATTCATACATTATATCCTCAAATGGTAACAAATGATATGCACCTAAACGCATCTAGTCCTGTAGTGAAGAAGGCCTGAGTTTGAATCCTGCCTCAAACACCTACAAACCAAGTGACTCTGGTCAAGTTCCGTAATTTTTCTAAGCCTTGCTCAAGTGGGAAATGGACATAATAACAGCAAATACCTTACAGGGTTGGTGGGAAGATCAAATTAAAAAATGTAAAGTTCTTTGCAAACCTTAAAGTGTTATATGTGTTAGCCATTGTCAATATCAGCAGTAGCATCGCTCCAATCACCCAGGCTCACGACTGTTTCACCAATCCGGCTAGCAGCTGCTGTGTGGGGGGGGAGGGTGTAAAATCAGCAACACCCAGCTCACAGAAAGCTGCAAGCCCAGGTTCTTTGATCTGCTTTACTAAGGAAAGCAACGTGAAGGGGTTAACAAGCTTACTTTAATTCAGCATACAAATACCATTCACTTAGTTCAGGGGAAAAGGTCAGCACCCTGAACTTCAGAGCAAATACAAACAAATTACAAATACAAACAAATTACAAACATCGACAGACAGGCCAAATGCATTTCATAATTATCAACATCTAAGTTCAGCCGGAGGCTCATAGCAAGGGCTGGACCAGAGTTGCACGCCAACACGGCCGTGGGTCAGAGCTCTGAAAAAGGGAAAGCCAACCCTCGGTTTTATATCTTTTTCAGGGTTAACGGTGAGTCACACATGCAACTCACCCATGTGACCTAAAATTGTCACAAAAATGTGACTTAAACCCATGTGGTCTAAAAGCCTCTGATGTCACAAACATGTGCCTCAAACCCATGTAAACTACGCTTTCCCTTGAGGCAAGGAGGTCGGCAAGGACTCCTAGTTTAATCAAGGAAATAAAGGCCAAACTCCTCAAGGGCACTGACTTGAACTAAGTGCTAAGAGCCCATTTTGATTGCCAACACAATGACCTCAGTACTCACCTTGAATTCCCACTCTCACTCACTTCACTTAGCCAATCAATGCTTTTATCTTGTCATTTCTACCTTCAGACACCATGGTATGCTCTGGTATACTTCCTCTTCTCTCTATTCACACAGCCCCTACCATATTTCACGCCATCACCTCATCATCTCCCACCTGCAGTACTGAAACAACCTTTGAAGGAACCTGTGTGGTTCATTTGTTCCCTTATAATCCATCCACCTCTTAGCTACCAGACTAAAACACAGGTCTTACAATATCATTCCCCAAACCCACTCAATTAGCTTTAGTCAGTCCCTATTATGTGCAGGATCAAATACAAAGTCCTTTGGCACTCTTCGTTACTTGGCCCTTCCCTCTTTTTACAGTCTTCCTATGTACCTTTCTTTCTTCTGTATTCTAGGTATATTGGCCTATTTGCAGTTCTCAGAAAATGATACTCCTCTCATCTCTGCTTTAGCACTGATTGGTCTCCATACCTCAAATGTCTAGTCCTTCTCTTCCACATCTTAATTCCCATGACTTTTTTAAGACTTAAAGACATCTTCTGCGGAAAGCCTTTAAAGGAACTCCTAGCCCAGGGGTGAGGAATGTGTGGCCTTGAGGCTATATGTGCCTTAAGGCCACAGGTTCCCCACCCCTGCTCTAGCTATTTCCCCTTTCCCCCTTGGTCTGGATTTATAGTGTATGTACTCAGTTATCTCTCTGCTTTCCCCCTCAATGGAATAAGACTTGCTCAAGACAGTGGCCAGTTTTTGGTTTTCTTCGTATCCACAGTACTTAACAGAGTACCTGACACATAGTAAGTACTTAAAAAATGTTTATGAATTGATTTTCCAACACACATGTTGAGCTAATTATTATATGTCGATAATTCTTCAAAATCTCATGTTCACCAGATGTCACACTTTAGCGATCTTACAGAAAGAATACAGAAGACTCCCCCAAAATCTGTGTTTCTATGATGTAATTTAAATAAAAAAACATGGTAAATTATGTGCTATATAAACAGAAATCAGCCTTTTGGCAAAGGGAAAAAATGTCACTGAGTTGTGAGGGAAATAGATGTCAGAAAGCCTATGTTCTTTGCAGGATAGAAGGGTCATTGAGCTGTCTTCAGGCTCAAAATTGTTTAGTTAAAATGGCATACAAAATTGAGATAACTGATTTCACAACCTTCCATCTTTGGATTCCTCTAGCGGACTTGGACTTGCTATGTTTAAGGAAATAGCATAAGTCAAGGAGGTAGGGAGCTTTTAAAGGTAGGTCTCCTGAGAACTAACAGCTGATGCCAAGGAATTCTCAGCAACTAGGAAATCCCAGTGGTGTGGGGCTAATCGTTTTGGAGCTCAGTGACTCTGCACAATGGCACAGCATTGCTCAAGTCTATTAGAATCATGGCATAATTGAGGCTCCTAACGATAAACCTGAGTCATAGGGAGAAGGGCAGAGTATGTTTAATATACTTTGTTTCCAAAGGCAAGTTACAGTCTGAGAGGTGGGAAGGCAAGCATGCACCCTAAGCCTTTCACATAAAGAATCACCATAGTACCATGCCCAAGAAATGGTCACTGAGTCACTGCCAGAAGATTTCCATTGAGGAGGAGCCTCCGTACCTCTTATGAAAGCCCAGTCCACTTGTGACTGACTACAGATCATTGTTAGATCAATTTCTTGTGTTGTTTTGTTTTCCCTTAGCTTCAAGTCTGAATTCGCCCCTTTGAGATCTGCCAGTGTACTCAGATTCCATCAAATCTTACCCTATTTTTCTTCTCAGTGAAGAAACTAAAGTAGTCAAAATGTAAATGGCTTGCCCAGGCTCGCACAGCTAGTCAGGGTCTGAAGGCAGATTTAAACTCAGGTCCAACAGTCTATTCATTATATCACATTTTCTTCAGCCTTGTTTTCCTTCTTTTTTTGTCCTTAGACATTAATCAAAACAAAATATCGCTTCTACATAAAATTCTTCAAATAGTTAAAAACAGATATCATGACTGATTAGAGAAATGCAAATCAAAACAACTTTTAGGTACCACATCTCTCCTGTCAGATTGGCTAAAATGACAAAACAGGAAAATGACAAATGCGGGAGAGGATGTGGGAAAATTGGGACACCGTTACATTGCTCGTGGAGTTGTGAACTGATCCAGCCATTCTGGAGAGCAATTTGGAACTATGCCCAAAGGGCTATCTATAAAAATGTTCATACCCTTTGACCCAGCAATACCATTTCTAGGGCTGTATCCCAAAGAGATCACACAAGTGGGAAAAGGACCCAAATGTACAAAAATATTTATAGCAGCTCTTTTTGTAGTAGCTAAGAATTGGAAATCAAGGGGATGCCCATCAATTGGGGAATGGCTGAACAAGCTGTGGTATACGAAGGTAATGGAATACGATTGTGTGATAAGAAATGGGGATGATACGGACTTCATAATAACATGGAAAAACCTATACAATATAATGCTGAGTGAGCGGAGCAGAACCAGGAGAACATCATACACAACCACAGATATATGGATTCTGTGATGACTAACCCTGATAGACTTGGCTCTTCTCAGCAACACAAGGTGCAAAGACAACTCCAAAGGACTCACGATGGAGAGAGCTATCTACATCCAGAGAAAGAACTATGAAGTATGTATGCAGACTGAGGCACAGTTTGCTCTCCTTTTTTTCCCTTTGTTTTTCTTTTTTCTCTTTTGTTTGTTTTTTTGTTTTTGTTTTTGTTTTTTCTTTCTCATGATTCATTCCATTGGTCAAAATTCTTCTTTACAACTTGACTATTGTGTAAATAAGTTCAATGTGAAGTTATATGTAGAAGATATTTCAGATTCCATGCTCTCCTGGAGAGGAAGGGGGAAAGAGGAGGGAGAAGAAAATCTGGAAATCAAAATTATGTGGAACTGAGCAGTGTAAACTAAAAATAAAAAAAAATCTTAATTATAAAAAATAAAAATAATTAAAAAAACAGCTTTCATGGCATTGTCTTCTCTTTTCCTGGCTAGGCACTCCTTCAAACAGTCTCTTGTGCTGCTTGGCGCTCGCTCTTTACTGATGACCTTCAAAGGGCACATTTCTCAGAGCTGAATACAACACTCCAGCAGGGATGGGATGAGGCAATACCTAGTGACAGAATCACCTCCCTGTTCCTGGAAAGAATAACCACACACCTTTTGGCTGCCACATCATCTGTCTGACCCACATTGAGCTGAAAATCCACCAGTCACTAAACCCCGTCTGCCTCAGTTTCCTCATCTGTAAAATGAGCCAGAGAAGGCAATGGCAAACCAACCCAGCATCATTGCCAAGAAAACCCCAAACGGGGTCTGTATCACAGATGACACATAGGAGGCACTGGAGGTTTCAGACTCCAGCCTCTAACATGGTCACTCTTGATCTGGTCAGGCAGGTAGACACTCTCTGAGGGGTTAGTAATCAGCTTTATTCCATTCTAGTCTTTTCAAAGAGTTGCCCATAACGGGAGTACCGGTTCCTACAACATTCCCTAATCACCCTTCTGGCAGGGGCAGATGAGGGCGGCATGGGGGGGGGGAGGGGCGGGGCAACTACCTCTACTTCTCTATGGGGTCAACTGAGACAGGCACAGCTTGTGCACTCCCCTAAGACCCCTCAAGCTTTGATGGGGGCCAATCAAGGCACACACAGATTCCCTCTGTACTCTGCCACTCACTGACCAGCACCCATTAGATTTATAGGGCAACAGACAAATCTTGCCAACATTAAGCTCACAGGTTAACTTCAGCAATATCGTCATTCTGAGCAAGCATAGTAAATATCAGTTATGTCACTGTATATCACATGGTGCAGCCTCAGTAGGACTGCCTGTCACTATGATTCTGGGAATTACTATCTAGGGTCCTTGGGGCTATTCTGGGAGTTACTGTCTAACATCTGAAAGCTTTGGCCATTGATCCCAAGAAATTGAACTCTAAGAGGATAAAAAAATCCTTCTTAAATATAGGCTCATAAAGATTTGGACATGACTGAACAACAACAGGAATGCTCCTACCCCCAGGACTTTGTCAGGTCAAGTGTGTAATTTATAATAACTTACAATGTCAGAAGTATATGTATCATTATCCTCATTGGATAGATGAGAAAATTAAGGCCTGGGAAGGTTGCATAATATGCTGATGTTCACGTGCATATTAAGTGTCAGAACTGGAATCCAAAAGCAAATTTTCTGAACATATACATATATATATATATATATTATCAAACCACGTCATTCATATATATGTGTGTGTGTGTGTGTGTGTGTGTGTGTGTATGTATCTATCTATATCTATTCATCCATGTATCTGTGCATATGTATATGTATTTGTGTATATACATATATATACATGTGTAAATATATGTGCATATATAATGTGTCTATAAACATCTCCCATCATGTATGTAGATTATACATATACAATTGCTTATGATAAATATGTATGTACAGACATGTATACATAGAGATACGTAGGTATCTGTGTGTATATATTCGCAGGGGAAATTTCTATTACTAAAAATTTTCACTTATGTGGACCACTCTTAAAAGAACTAGACTTAAATTGTCTAAGGTCTTTTTCAGTTCTCAATCTATGATTCTATTTACCCTTTTCCCCAATAATTACACATTAATAAGAAATTACCATACGCAATGGATCCTCGCTATATTTGATATAGTGACTAATAATTATATGGAACTTAGTCAAGGAAGATGAAGAGAAGGAGGCTGAGGAAAATGATGATGGTGGTGGTGGTGATGATTAAGTTAGAAAACGCCTTCAATTTTCAGTCTCATTCATGCATTATCTCACACCTCAAACAATCCTGAACACTAGGTTGTGGAATTATTCTTATCATATTCTTGTCAACAATTAAGAAAAATGGAGCTCCGAAAAATTCCATAATTTGCCAATGTTACCAAGATCATAAGTGGCCAAGCTGGGACAGAAACTCCCATCTCTGGATTGCTATGTAGAACTCTTCTTATTCTACTCTGCTCCCTTCTAGGAGGTAGCTGCTAAAACATTCTCACTAAAGAGGTGCTTTTTGTACAAGTCAGTTTGGCATGATGCCCAAATAAATTATCTTGAAGTTCTATTGCCAAACACATATATGTACATGTATACATAAATGCATATACATATGTGTGTACATATATAATATTTTAACAAGATTATGATATTTTTGAAATGCTGTTAAATGGCTGTGAATCATCTAATCCTAGTCTCAAAATAAGTGAAAATGAGGCTACCAAAATGGCCCTAAAGTATTATATACACCATTATACAGGAGTAAGATATTACAAATTTGAAATTACACACAGGGAATGGAGTGAAGGATATAGCTCAGTGGATAGAGTATGGGGCTAGAAATCAAAGAGTTCTGAACCCTAATTTAGCCTCAATCACTTACTAACTGTGTGACCCAAGGCAGGTCTATTAACCTCCCTATGGCTCAGTTTCCTCTAGTGTAAAATAGGGATTATAACAGTACCTACTTTACTAAGTTGTTTTGAAGATGAAATGCAATATTTGTAAAACGCTTAGCACAGTGCCTGGTCCTGGTACATGGTATAAATGAATAAATGCATATTCTTTCCCCCCTTCCCAACCACATAATTATGATAAGATTTAAGGGAATTTAGAATTCATCTAGGTCTAGTCCCCTTATTTTACAAAGGAAGAAAATGAGGCCTAGAAGAATTAAGTAGTATGCCAACAGTCACACAGTTAGGAAGCGTCTGAGGAAGAATTCAAACTAATTCCTTCCTGCCTTAAGTCCATTTCCCTATCCACTAAGACATTGCCCTGCTCCTGTCTCAGACTTCTGCAGAGCACTGAAGTCAGTTACAGACATGAGCAACATGGGCCCACCACAAATACTGCTGCATAGTCATGCACACAGTAGGTCGATAATCAGTACTTGTTTCAAGATGATCGAATCAATTTATTTTTAATATGGGCTTAAATACCCCCTGCAAGGTTGTCATTTCTAGCTCCTTGGTCAGTTTAGCAGTTCTGAATTTTCTCCTAATAGATATGTATACATACACACACATGCATGTACAGGTATAGGCATGTATATATACATATCCATACACATATATAAAGTGTATGTGCATATATGTGTATGTACGTATATATGTGTATATACTTGTAAATATAGGTGCATATATGTCTGCATTGCATATTGTGCATGTGTTTGTGTATATATACACACATACATATATACATCCACAATATACATATATATGTTCATATATACCTAGATCTGTGCATGTATACAGATCTATAGATCTATATGTGTGTGTGTGAGTGTGTGTGTGTAGAGAGAAATTTATCTTTCTCTTCCTTCCTTTCTTCCTTTGTTCCTTCTTTTCTTCCTTCCTTCCTCTCTCTCTTTCTTTCTTCCTATCTTTTCTCTCTCCTTCTCTATTCCTCAAAATAGCCTGGGTGGCATCAACTTTCCTCCCCTCACTACCTTCTTTATTCTCCTCTGGGGAATTTCTTGGATTATAGAATCACCCATTTAGTGCTGAAAGAGACTTGAGGCACCATTTACTCTAACTCCCTCAGTTTACTAATGAGGAAACCGTTGAGGTTCAGGAAGTCAAGAGAATTGCCCAGAATGACACAAGTGGAAAGCAGCCCAGCCAGAATGATTCTGTCTTCCTGATTCCAAGTCTAGGACCATGCTATGTATTGCCCATTGCCTCTCACCCTTTTCTAACCCTTTAAGCTTGGGAATGTACCAAGACCATCCTACTCTCCTCCATCTCTTCCAAGTACTTTGTTGCCTCTATGGCTTTCCTTATGATGTTTCTCACACCTGAACTGCCCACCCCATTCTTCTCTACCGGTAGATTTTTGATCCAGCCCTGAAAGCTCTACATACCTCCTACAATGAGTCCCCCACACTCACCCCTACATGGCAAGAGCCATAATGGCCACTCTTGCCCCTGATCTCAGATTTGGTTTACACTTGTAATAAATACACATTCTTCATTATTTTTCCTTCAAAACCAAATATAGATCCTGAAGGAATAGAAATATGCAAATGTATTTCAGAGAGCAGGGCAAAAGCCTTGTGATGTTACCAGTGCAGGGAATGGACTACTGTATGGAAATACTTTCCACCAATTCAACTGGCAACTAGCTCCAGACAAGGATCTGGAAACTGATAGATTAAGAGAATTGCTCATGATTGCCCAGCCAGTATGTGTTCAAGGAGCATTTGAACCCATGGTTTCTGAATCTAAGGAAGGCCTTTTATTCAACACTCTATGCTCCATCTGATAAGAAGAGAGTTATGAGACTTGAAAGAATTAGATGAAAAGAAAAGGTAAAATTATGATTGATAAATGGAAAAATATTTGTTTGAAGGTCATGATGGGGTCCGGGAATCACATAGCTATGACCTACTATTATTATACCCAGAGAAAATACCATACACTGAATCTGTAATAAGTAAGGAAAAAATCTCATTTGATGGTTGGCAGAAGTGTGTGGGGATGGAGCCCCTGAGACAAGGACTTGAAGATGGTGATGTTTAGTCAATATGGGGTGAAAGGGTTTAGGGGTAGAAATAGAAGATCCCATCCCTACTTGACCTGTTACAGCTTTCATTAAGCAATTAATCTTGCTGACTAGATTGAAAATATGGTATTTCTGTTGCTTCAGGAATGTGAGTTGTTGTTGTTTATCCATGTCCCATCTGGGGTTTTCTTGGCAAAGTTTCTGGAGCAGTTTGCCATTTCCCTCTCCATGTCACTTTACAGATGAGGAAACTGAGGCAAACAGGGTTAAGTGACTTCCCCAGGGTCTCACAGCTCATAAGTATCCGAGGCTAGATTTGAACTCATGAAGATGAGTCTTCTTGATTCCAAGCACAGTGCTCTATCCACTGTACCACCTAGCTGCCCAGAAATGTGTGTAGTGCCCTCTACATTTGATCTTTTGGATAATTCACCATATGTCCTCACCTTTTTTTGGGTTCTAATGAATCAGATTGTGTAGAAAGTTAGGCAGAAGAAAAGACTAAAGGGGGAGAATGTGGTCAAGAGTCAAAATTTTTATAAACCTATTTCTCAACACAAAAACAACCTAGACATGTTGGGTAATTGAGGATATCCCTATTCATTATGACCCTTTGAGCAATTTGGAAATCAACTCATACACTGGTAGCAACTGCCATCCCTTTTTATGTTACCCAGTAAGGCTAACTTTTGGAGATTCTGTTTCAGCTTTGGTGGTGTCCAGGAATTGACTGGGCAAACTTTAGAAGTCAGTAAAATTGAGAAATAAGTAGCCTGCCCCCCCACCTTCCCCCCAAACAACAATAAAAGGCTTCCTTCTAATTTCTTTGAAGAATAGGTTAAATGAACTCTTTACTTGGCACATCCGTTGGGCACTGTGGTCTTTAAAATCATTGACTCAAATAATAAAGATAGTTTAGAGAAAAAGACTTGGCTGAAAGTCAAGATGTGCCAAACTGTTGTTCTTCCCTGATAATCAAGCCTCCTGATGAGCAGCTCTGCAAGCACACTGTGGAATTTACATAATAGAGAAAATGATAAGGATTCTTCTAAAAGAAAATGTACCTTTAGTAGACCGAAATGAAATTCCAAGCTCCTAAGTGAAACTGTGTAAGGCACCAACTTAGAACCCTCAAGTTTCTTCATTTTCAATTCATTCTATAGATCAATGGACTTAAAATTTTCCCCCCAAAATTACTTCAGTCAAACCACTCCTGACTTAAGTACCTCCAATGGCTCCCTGTTCCTTATTTGTATTTTATTCCAAATCTTCTGCTTTCAATGATATCTATCATCTACTCCCTGGCACCTATCCAACCTCATCTCCCATATTTTTTGATTTACACTCTGCACTCCAGTTTGTAGAATCTTTTCAATATGTTCATTCCCAACTCCTTAACTTCACTCATGACCATTCCTCTGCCTAGAAAGCTTGATTCTTCTTTTCTCTTTATATAAATCTTATTCATCCTTCAAACACTGTTTTAAAAAAATCACTTTGGCATAGTGGAAGTTTTGCTATATTTTAAGGAAGAAGACTTGGGTTTGCATTGTGGCTTTGTAGAGTTGTTGTCGTTTGATCATTCAGTTGTGTCCTAGTCTGCATGACCCCAAGGCACAGCACACCAGGTCCTTCTATTCTCTACCATCTGTCAAAGGCTCTCCAAGTTCATGTTATTGTTTCTATTATAATGTCTGTCCATCTCATGATCTATTATCCCCTCTTCCTTTTGACTTCAACCTTTCCCAACACTAAGGTCTCTTACAATGAGTCCTATCTTCTCATTATGTGGCCAAAGTAGTTCAGTCTCAGCTTCGGTATTTGACCTTCCAGTGAATCAATTCAGCGAACACATTAAATGTCCACAGTGTGTCACCTAATATATTAGATGTGGGGCATACAGAAAAATGAAACAATTCTTTTCCTCAAGGAACTTCACAAACTAGATAGGGTATGCTTGACTTGGAGTTTGGAAGAACTGAGTTTGAATCATGCTCCAGACACTCATTACTTTTGTGATCTTTGTGAAGTTTTTTTTCAACCTCTGTCAACTCAGTTTTTCTCTTCTCTGCAATGGGAGTAACAGTAGCACCTGCCTCAAAGGGTGTTGTGTAGTTAAAGTGAGGTAATAGAAATGACGCACTTGGCAAACTTGAAAGCACCTTCTAAGCATAAGCTTTTATTACTTATAATTCTACTATGGAAAATTCATGCAGATGAGCCCCTATAAATATATAAACAGATTAGATAGATATATAGATAGATGAATGGATGGATGGATAGATAGATGATAGATAGATAGATAGATAGATAGATAGATAGATAGATAGACAGATAGATGATAACCATGTGAGTGGTCTGTGAACACTAATAACTGGAGGAATCAGGGAAACACATCTTATTGAGGCTGGCACATGAACTGAGTCTAGAGGAGGCCAAGAGTTCCCAAGAAGCTGAAGAAAGGAAAGAGACCATTCCATACATGGTGGACAATCTATACAAGGGCAGCACATATGCAAGGACCAATAAATAATTGAGTTTGACGGACATATAAAACTCGTGATGACCACCAGCAAATCAATCTGGAAAAGAAGGTTGGAAGAAGATTATGAAAGACTTTATTTTTTTTTAATTTATTTTTTAGTTTACAACACTCAGTTCCACAAGTTTTTAAGTTCCAAATTTTCTCCCCCTCTCTCTCCTCCCCCCTACTCCCAGAGATGGCATGTAATCTGATACAGGTTCTGCATATACCTTCACATAAACTTATTTACAAAATAGTCAAGTTGTAAAGAAGAATTATAACCAATGGAATTAATCATGAGAAAGAAGAAACACAACCAGAAAAAGAAGAGAAAAAAAGACAGCAAATAGTTTGTCTCAATCTGTATTAGACTCTGTAATTCTTTCTCTTGATGTGAATACCTTTTTCCATCATGAGTCTTTTGGAGCGGTCTTTGAACCTTGCATTGCTGAGAAAAGCCAAGTCTATCAAAGTTTGTCCTTACAGATACCGTGCGCCTGTAATCATGTATAATGTTCTCCTGGTTCTGCTCCCCTCACGCAGTATCAGACCACGGAGGTCTTTCCAGATTATAATGAAGTCTGTCTGCTTCTCATTTCTTCTAGCACAATAGTATTCCATTACATTCATATACAACAACTTGTTTAGCCATTCCCTAGTTGATGGACAGCCCCTTGATTTCCAATTCCTTGCAACCACAAAAAGAGCTGCTATAAATACTTTTGGACATATGGGTCCCTTTCCCACTTGCATGATCTGTGAAAGACTTTAGATGCCAAAGACTGGGAGGAATGTATCCTTGGTTTATAGGCAATAGGGAGCCTTTGATGTTTGTGGAGAAGAGGAATGACATAGCAAGCCACGAGGCACGAGGCTATATATTTTTCAGTTGTGTGGATCATGGTTTGAAGGCGGGAGAGACTGAAGGCAGGGAGATCCATTTGATCATCTAAAAATTGAGGTAATGAAGTAATGACACCCTAGATAAGTTCATCTCTGTGAGTGTGGAGAAAGAGTTAGATGCCAGACATGTTAAAGTAAAATTGATGTTATGGAGACAGAATCAGAGAAATGCCCTGAAACTGTTTCCTTTTCTGTAAAATAAGGTAATTGTTCTGAGAAGACCTCTAGGGTTCCTCTCCACTCTATATTATATAATCTACCTTTTAACATCCCCCTTTCCTGGGATGATTGAATGTATCTAGTAGGTCTAGCTATCTGCAATTTGACTTAAGGGATGTGTTAATTCATAAATAATTTAATCTGAGATAATACAAACTTGTATAAACTATAAAATATTCTAATCTAAATCTTATATATGAATATATATATTGAAAGGACAACTGAAATGATAGTAGATTTAAATGTAGGATAGATAATGTTTTTGTATATAATACAAATTATTATGTTACATGTAAATGTATTATATACCTGGTCATGTAACACATTACATACGAATTATAATAGCATGTATGACATATAACTTGTATATTCAAATACACAATCCTTTCACTTACCTATTCCATATTTTTAAGAGAATTATGTCTCCTCTACAAATTTATTAAAAGAGTAGTATTTGGGACAGTTAGGTGGCACAATGGACAGAGTACTGGCCCTGGAGTCAGGAGGACCTGAGTTCAAATCTGGCCAGAGTCCTGTGAACACTGACTCTAAAGGTTAACAAAACCTCTGACACCAGTTTGCCTAAGAAGGAGCTTAATTGGGGAAAAGGTGAAATGTTAAAATTTAACCCAAGAAAGGCATTATCAAGGTCATAGGGTTCAGTGATCTAATGATATCTAGGCCATCGTGATCACCCGTTTGTTTTATGCTATAGTTAGATATATAATACCTTGCCGTAATGCTCCATGAATTAATATGTTTTCCAGACGGACACAGCAAAAGGGATCACGTATCTATACATAACCAGAAAATTTCCCAGGGAACCAGATGCCTGGCTCTGCAGTGTTTGCTCTGACGAGAACTCATCTGAAAGATTTTGAGGAACTATAATTGTTGATCCCACATTAAAGAAGGCTCACAGATATTTATGGTTTTTAGTTAGCACTAGAATATAAAGAAAGAATCAGGACATTTCCTAACATTGATAGTTGGTGAAAAACTTACGGGTAGGAAACTCCCTCTTAGGAAAGAAGGGGACAGAACGTGGGTAGAGTTAGTGTACTCGGAGTGGAGTGACTCACAGAGAAGAAAAGTGATGAAAGATTGGTCTAATTGTGCACATCCTGAGATTACGTGAGTGTGTGTGAGTGTGGTGTGTGTGTGTGTGTGTGTGTGTGAGAGAGAGAGTGTGTGTGTGTGTGTGTGTGTGTGTGTGAGAGAGAGAGAGAGTGTGTGTGTGTGTGTGTGTGAGAGAGAGAGAGAGAGAGAGAGAGAGAGTGTGTGTGTGTGAGAGAGAGAGAGAGAGAGTGTGTGTGTGTGCGCGTGTGTGTGTGCGTGCGTGTGTGTTCAGGTGCAGTTATTCACGCAATCTGAAGTTGTGTCAGGTGCAGATAGCTGACAATTTTCTGCATGTTTCAGATTCAGATGTTCTCCCCCTTGGACAAATCTCACTTTCGGGGATGTCGAGATAGTTAGAATTAAGCATCATGGAGATGCAGATGTCTTGAGGCTCTTTGTTCACCTGGTGAGACAGAAAGTGAGGGATGGTCCTAATGCTTCGGTATATCTAGATGTTGGAGACGGTGATGAACTTCTAACACACAGTATAATGTAATATGATAAAAGCGACCACAAGCAACAAGGATGATCATAATAACTAACACATGCAGCGCTTTAAGACTTACAAAGCACTTTACAAAAATGTTGCAATGTGTCCTCGCAACAACATCAGGAAGTAGTTACTACTATTTCTGAGGCAGGCAGGCGGCTCAATGAATATGGCACTGAGTCTGGATCAGGAAGACCTGACTCAAAATGTGACCTCAGAAGTGTACTCGCTGTGTGACCCCGGGCTAGCCATTTAATCTCTGTTTGCCTTTAGTCTGCTGGGGAAGGAAATGGCCAACCACTCCAGTATCTCTGCCAAAACCCCATGGACAGCACTGGCCTGCTATCGTCCACGAGGTCACAAAACGTGAGATACACCTGAATCACTGAATAATAACTACTACTAGCCCCATTTTATAGAGGAGAAGACAAAGGCATATGAAGGTTAAATGATTTCAAGGATCACATGGCTAGTAAATGAATGATCTCAGGTTTGTCTGAGGTCAGGTCCAGTGCTGATTCTCAGCTCCAAATAGTCTGAATGAAGAAGAGATATTTTAAAAAGCTAATGTCCAGGGGAAGGGTGGGACCACATGGTAAACAAGAACACACACACACACACACACTCTCTCTCTCTCTCTCTCTCTCTCTCTCTCTCTCTCTCTCTCTCTCTCTCTCTCACCTCTATAGCCAGAGTAGAAGGGCCAGTTTCAGAACATCAGCCAAGAGACCAAGAATCTCCCTGCTTTTATAAGGGCTTTGTGTACACCTTCAGATTGCTAGAGAGGCCAGTACCTTCACTGGAATTTCTGACCACAGCAGCTTCCTTTCTACTCTCATAGCTCAACTGCCCCTCCTCCCTGGTATTGGTAACATGGAGACCAAATGATGAACACGTGGCAGGGAATGATGGGTGATAGAAAGGTTGACAGGGTTGTTTTTTTCTCTAATGCCTCCCCGTAAAAGGCATCATTTCCAATGACAGTGACTATACACCTCCACCATTAAATATATTTAAGACTATACTTAGTAGCTTTTGGCACAGTAAAAAAGTCATTTAAAAAGGCACTCCTATTTACTCTTTATAGTGTCTGCCCCAAATAATATCAATACATGCTGAAATATGGTGAAGAAAGTACAGTTTGTCTAATCCAAAAAAAGAAAATGGCTCACCTCTGGAAATGGTTTTCATAGATCATTGGTTGTAAAACCTTTTCTTACCTCTGCTTTTTTGCTGCCTGCAGATTTTGCATCAATCTCACTGATAATTCCCAGTGTCATACCAATCCCAGGCAATCTCCACAAACTCCTTTGCTTCTCTACATTTCCTTGGGTAAAGGTTATAATTTTACTGCAACAAAAATATGTTTGGATTCCTTCCTCAAGCAGGGATACCATGGAAACATGAACATACATGTCAAAACTAAAGGCAGAGTACTTTGAAAAATTTAATCCACACAATAGGAAGGGAAAGAATCAATGAAACAAATTATTTGACCAAAGGGACTTTTATATCGTCCAAATAACCAATCTAGTACTTCTGTCATGAATTTGCCAGATGGCAGATCAGAGCATCAGAGAACCCTATAGTTAGAAGAGGACTGAGAGATATTCTAATATAATCACTCCATTTTAGGAAAGACCAAAAATGACCCAAAAATAAAAGGCTTAAGCAGATAGGAAATAATATCTAACACAACAACACACATCTAAGTTTGGACTAAAGGTAAACATTGTCTTCTTTCCTGATCAGACCCATCTTAAATCTTGAGTTCAGTTTGATGCCCCACTTTTTTGGATGAAAGATCATTGATAAAGAGGAGTATGTTTAAGAAAAGGATGAGTAGACCAGAGACACATACATACAGAGAGAAAAAGAGAGACAGAGAGAGATAGAAAAGGAAAAGTAAGGAAGACAGAGACAGAGACAGAGAAAAGAAACAAAGAAAAAGAGAAAAAGACATAGAGGAGAGACAAAGACAGAGAGAGAAAGAGAAGGGAGAAAAGGAGAAGGAGAAAGACACAATTGCACAGAAAGAGGAGAGAGACAGAAACAGACAGAGAAATAAAGGGAGAGGAAAATAGAATGAGAGCCCAGAGACAGACTGACAGAGAGAAAATGTAAGAGAATTTGGTTATTTATATAAGGGATACCAAACTGGGGAGGTCAGGAAAGGCCTTATGGAGAAGTTGCCATTCTGGTTGAATTTGAAAGGAAACTGGACATACGCATATTGCTCATTTCTAGCTCTTACAGAGTATAGGTGAAGAGGGAGGGTATCCCATGAATGAGGAACAGTCTTTAAAAAGTCATGGAGATTGGAGACAGAAAGTTTTATGTAAAGTATAGCAAGAAGGCTGCTCTGCCTTAAAGGACACGAGCTGGAATGATGTATACTAAGACTGGAAGGGTAAGACGAAATTATATTATGAATTGCTTCGAATGCTAAAGAGAGGAGTTTGTAATTAATCCAAAATTAACAGATAACCATCAGCATTTATTGAGTAGAAGAATGACATGGGAAGAGCACGTACCACTTCCTAGCCTTCAGCTCAGCAAAGTTAATAAGAAAGGAACAAATGACAAATGCTGGTGAAGCTCTGGGCAAACAGGTCAATTAACTCTTTGTTGGTAGAGCTGTGAACTGTTCCATCTATTTGGCAAAACAACTTGGAACCATGCCCCAAAATCACCTAAATTATACTTGTTCTTTGACACAGCAATACAATGACTAGCTCTACATCCCCAAAGAAATAACAGAAAAAGGAAAAGGACTCATACGTACAAAAACTATTTACAGCATCTCTATTTGCAATAGCAAATCATTTTCCAATTGGAAAATGATGCAGCATCTATATACAGAGGAACGGTTTAATAAATTATGGTATATAAATGTGAGAAACTAGCTGACTGCACTATAAGAAATGATGAAGGAGATCCTTTCAGAGAAACCTCAGAGTACTGGTATGAACTAACCCGGAATGACGTGCATGGAGCCAGGAAAATAATACAATAACTTTTTGTAAAGACAATCAATCCTGAAAGAGTTATCTACTCTGATCACCTTAACGATCAACCCTTATTCTAGAGCACTCATGATGGAATTGGCTACCCACTTTGTGAGAGAGAGATGCTGGATTCAAAGTACAAAATGAGGGACATTATGGTTATTAATTTGGGATATGGCCAAAAAAGGAATCTGTTTGGTTACGGAAGATTTGTATGGAAGATTTTGCTTTTATTGCTTTCTCAATTGGGGGCTAGGGGAGGTGGAAAGAAAAGGAGAAAGATCTTTGTTAGGAAAACTAAATTTTAAAGAAAAGAAAACAGCTTTGGCAGCTGTGTGGAAGACAGATTGGAAAGGTGAGAGCCTTGAGTCAGGGAGATCAACTGGAAAGCTGTCACAATAGCCAAGGTAATAGATGATGAGAACCTAAACTACTTTGGTTGACCCTTGCTACAGAAGGTGAAATATGAGTGATTGCAGAGGTAGAATTTACAAGGCTTATCAACTTGTTGGATATGTGACATCAGTTGAGAGTGATGAGTCAAGGATAACAATGAGGTTGTGAACTTCAGCAACTGAATTATTTTTGGTGACCTGGAAAGAAATATAAGGTCCAGAAGGGGAGGTGGGTCTTCCCCCTGCCCCTTTTTTCTTTTCTAAATTTCTTTTTTCTTTTCTTTCATATTTCTTTCTTTCTTTTCTTCCTTCCTTTCTCCCCTCCTCTCTCTTTTTTCCTTCCTTCTCTTTCTTCCTTCCTTCTTTCCTCCTCCCCCCTCCATTTTCTTTTTTTGAATGAAGAGAATGGGTTGTTTTTAACATACTGAGTTTGAGGTGCTTACAGGATGTCACATCTTAAATGTCCAATGGGCATTGGTTATATGAGATTGAAGCTCTGTAAAGGCAAAGGATGAATTTTGCAGAAACAAATGTTTGTAGAAACAATACTTGAAATTAAATGAAGCAGTGAGGTAAATGAGATTGTAGAGGGAGAAGTTATAAGGGTCCAGGACATATGCTTCTGTTTCAAGTAAAGGGTCTAGCCTGGAGAATTTTTTAGCAATTGGGATTAAGAAGGAATGGTTATACAAGCACCCGGAGATAAAGGAGAAAGTGGTGTTATGAAAACTCAGAGGAGAGAATATCTAAGAGGAAATGCATGGAAACTAACAAATTCGGCTGATGGGAAAAGGATGATAACTGAAAAAGGCCATCAATTTGTCAATTAGATTATTGATGAATGCAGAGTTCAGTTGCAGTAAAGTTTTAAGGCTAGAAAACATATTGCATAGAGGTAAAAAGTCAATGAGAGGAGAAGAAATGGAAGCAAGGAGCATAGAGAATTTTTTTTCTTTCCTCTAGGATTTTGTCTGTAAAAGAGAGGAGAAATTCAAAGCTTTATCTTGAAGAATTGGTAGGGCCAAATTAAGGGCTTTTGATTTTATTTTTATTTTTAAAGTGTCTCATCCCTGTATTGCTTCTATCTCTGTGTGCCCTGACCCTCAAGGACCTGTGGTTCTGGAATAACTGGAGACTTCTCTATTTCTCCTTCCTCAAAAAAATCCTCATTCCTCACTTACCCAAGCCTTAAGGAGGGTCCATGGACAAAGCCCTCTCCTCTTCCTTCAGCCCAGAGATAATATGGACTGGGGAACAGACAGAACCTGATGGATGGAGAGGAAGACATCATATGAAAGAATATGATGGAAGTTTGGAGGGGTGGGGAAAATGGAAAGAATTCTGGAATGTCAGGAGACTTGGATTGGGGTCCCAGTTTTGGTTCTAACTCACTGAATGACTTTGGGTAATCTTTTCCCATTAATGAGTTTGTCATTTTCTGTAAAATTAGGGAGTTGAATTCTACAATATGAAATGTTGTTCCAATTTCTAAGATTTTGTAAAAATGGACTGTCCCCAGGGCTCCAGATAAGGACCAACTACAAAGTGAGCCTCCTCTCTCTCTCTCTCTCTGTCTCTCTCTCTCTCTCTCTGTCTCTCTCTCTCCCTCCCCCCCTCCCCTACCCCCAAAGGTGGTAATGAGGTAACAGGACATTAAGCAGTGCCCCAAGGAGAGGAACAGCTGTATTTTAGACTTGGTACTTGGATAGGAGGATGTTTGGGAAACTCCTTGGTGAATCCTTATCTAATTTGTTTTTTTTTTATGTGGACTCTAGTTAGGTTGAGGTTTGGGGAAGAAGGTAAGTGAAATGAATGGAATAAAGAGATTCTGTTTCAGCTTCTTCACATTCTATGTACCAGGTTAACAGTGTTAGCAGGAGAGGAGCCCCTGAAGTTAGTAGATAGATATCAGTTTTAAAGGGTGAGTGACCCACATATTATTGGTGCTCTTATTCAGTGACAGTGACTGGAAAAGAGTATCCAGGTCCCCTAAGGAGTCAGTGGGACCTGTTCCCTTGGTTTCTAAACTCCATTAGGAAGGCCCCAGAGAAGGCAGACACTGGGGGCAAGTGGAGGTGGGAGCTGTGCTAGGGGCATCACCACATTTGGGGTATATATGGCAGAGCAGGACATGGACAGATGTCCTAAACTAGATGCATAGGGCAATTATCCCCAATAACTGCACCTGACTGGAGGTACCCTGAACTACAAGGAAGGGCAGGAGGTGCCAGGAACTCTGCTCAGATAGGAGGGGGAAGAGAGCTTGGAGTCCACAGTGGTTCCTAACAGCCCTTCCTGGGTTGAGGTATCCTAGAGGAGGGTACTGTGAAGAAGAGACCAGAGTCCTCACTCTGAGGAGGAAGAAGAGGGGAGGAGAGAGACAGATGCCCCATGGCTCCCCAAAGACTCCTCCTGTGACTTAAAAAGGGTGGTCAGTGGCCAAGATGCCCACTCTTCAGTGAAAGAAGGACAAGAAAAGGAGAAAGAGTAGGATGGCTGAGGGGGGCAGAGGCCTTTCTGGAATATCCCTAAGCAGGGAATCAATACTGAGTCACTGGCTAGGTTAGACTTAGGGGGTCATTGGTGCCAGCCATGGCGGACAAAGGGGGTCAAGTGCTTACTAAAAGCTTTCCCATGGCTACCCCTGTCTTCACAACAGGCCGCAGCACAAATGTGTTTTAGAACCTGAGGGCTTCAGGAGAGATCTGTCTCAACATGCACTGCTCAGAAATTCCTCTTGGCTTGTGGGATTCTCAGGGTCCTTGGGCATACTGGAAGAGAGGTTGTGCCAGATGGAAACCTATTAGCTTTCATAGTCATCCTCAAAGAACAGGGCTTGAGTCTGTGAATAATCTAGGCCAGTATAAGCCTCACGCAAGGTAGGTGAAGTGAGGCTTATTATGTCAGAGGTGTTTTTTTCCTCTTTATCTTGGTGGGGGGCGGGGTTTGTAGCCCTTTGGCACTGAGGAAGTGGAAGACCTGGAACTGGGCATGGGGTCCATGTTTATCTAGGAAATGCTGGCTTAGGATCAGGGCTTGGAGCCTGAGTGTATGGCAGTCCATTGTGATTTTTTTAAAGAATGGGGTTCCTTTAGATATATTTTTCTAGGCAACTGGGAACCATTTATAGAGAGGAAAAGGTTGAATAGCGGCAGGAGAGAGAGGAGGGTTCTAAGTGGAATATACCAGAGGAGATAGGAAGGGAGAGGACAGTACTCTGAAGTTCGCAAAGGAGTTTACATATATTATCTCATTTACATAGCATTGCACCTTTCATTCATGGCTATTATAGCAATATCGCTTCATTAGAAGGGAGGAGCCAAGAGTTTCAGACCTCCCCTCCTCCACCTTCATCTCATCTTAGGTTATTGAATAGTGATAGCTACTTAAACCTACTAGGCGTTTACTCAGATTTTTTTTTAATGTGGAGTGAGCAAAACTCAGAAGTCATCTAGTCTATCCAGGACCTGAACTGGAATCTCCTCTATTGCACCCCCAGCAAATGCTAATCCAGTCACATCCTAAATATCTCCAGTAAAAGGCAACTCACTAGCAACTGAGAGAATGCATTCCTGAGCAGATAACCCTTCTACACTACAGGCCTTCAGCTGTCTGAACACAATCATGATATTCCTCCCGGCGCTGCAACTAAATCTCTTCTTCCCTCGGATAAATGCCCTTATTCCCCTAAACTAATTCTCACATAAGACTGTAGTGCAGCACCAGCTAGGGAGACTCCCCCAATTCAAACTCTCATGGGTAGGTTAGAATCTGCAGAGGGGTCGTGGCTATTTAATATTTTGTGATAATAAATTTATTTATTTTCAGTTTTCAACATTCACTTCCACAAGATTCTGAATACCAAATTTTCTCTCCATCCCTCCCCTTCCCCCATCCCAGGACAGCATTCCTTTTGATTACCCCTTCCTCTGATCTGCCCTCTGTTCTATTTACCCCCACCCCCTTCTCTTATCCCCTTCCCTTCTATTTTCCTGTAGGGCAAGACAGATTTCTTTACCCCACTGCCTGTATATCTTATTTCCCAGTTGCATGTAAAAACATTTTTAATATTCTTTTTTAAAGCCCTGGGGTCCACATTCTCCCCCTTCCTCCCTCCCCACCTACCTTCATTGAGAAAGCAGGTATTCGATATACGTTATACATGTATAGTCATGCAAAACACTTCTTAACAGTCATGCTGTGAAAAACTAACTATATTACCCTCTCCCGTCTCAGCCTCCATTTATTCTATTCTCTCTTTTGACCTGTCACTCCACAGAAGGGTTTGCTTCTGATTACCCCTTCCCCCAATCTACTGTTCCTTCTACTATCCCCGCTCTCTTATCCCCCTCCTCCCCTGCTTTCCTGTAGGGTAAGAATGATTGGCATACCCAAGTGAGTGTGTATGTTATTGCCTCCTTAAGCCACATCTGACGAGAATAAAGCTCAATTATTCGCTCTCACCTCCCCCCTCTTCTCCAAAACCTGTTTCTTGCCTCTTTTATGTAGGATGATTTGCTGCCTTCCTACCTCTCCTTTTCTCTTGCTCCCAGTACATTCCTCTCCAAACTTAGTTTTATTTTTTTCTACGTCATTCTTTCATACTCAGCTCACCTTGTGCTCTTTGTCTACATACACACACATATATACATACACACATACATACACATACACACATACATATAAATATATATTTCCTCTAACTACCCTAATACTGAGAAAGGTCTCTCGAGTTACAATATCCTATCTCCATGTAGGAAAGTAAACATTTCAACTTTAACAAGTCCCTTATGGCTTCTCTTTCCTGTTTACCTTGTCATGTTTTTCTTGACTCTTGTATTTGAAAGTCAAATTTTCTGTTCAGCTCTTGTCTTTCCACAAGAAGGTTTCCAAGTCCTTTATTTCCTCGTGTGCACAGCCCAAGGGGGTGGGGGGTGGCCTCCAAGCACCCATCAATCCGGCCATGCCGGGAAGCCTCGTCTGGGGCTGCTTCCTGATCGGTGGGAGGGCGGGCAGCTTTGGGTCGTTGTGCCGACCCTACAGATGAGTTTAGCGCTGGACATCGAGGGGGCCGCGGCGGGGGCACGTCGATGACACCGATGCGAACCATGGGGTTGGCCAGGGGCCGGGGGCCTTGCTGGGGATCGCTCTCAGTTGCTGCCTTCGGCCGCCTCCTCATGCTGTCGGCAGCTAGTCCGGCGGGCGCACGATGAGGGCGGAGCCCTTGCAGGAATCCTCCTGAGGCGTGTCCCGCTCGGCCACGGCGTCCTGAAGGCCGGCTCGGCCCTCTCCAGCGCGTTCTGGATCTTGGAGCAGAAGGCCAGGCGGCGGAGCGCCGGGCGCAGGAGTTGGGGGGATGGGGGATGGGGGATGGGGGCGGGGGATGGGGGATGGGGGCGGGGGAGGCTGCCCGTGCTCCTCTCCGGGGTCCGCGGCCGCCTTGGTGGCAGTGAGCCTTCGTCTTCAGGTGGAAGGCCTTGCTCTCGCCCGGGAGGTCCTTGCAGTTCTTGACGAGGAACCTGCGGAGCAGAGCCAGCGCGCCCTCACCCACCGTCTCCGGCTCCCCCTGGCTGTCGCCATCGTGTGTCCGACGCTGCTGGGGAAGCGCCAGGAGGCCGCGTCGCGCTCGCCACGCTCTCGTGGGCGGCGGAGAGGAGGTTCCGGTCTTGGGAGGAGAGCGGCGGCTCCCTGAGCTCCGTCACCGCCTCCACGGCGGAGGCCAGGTCGTGGCCGCGCTCCCCTGCTCGGCCGCCCTCGCTCCGCCCAAACGCCGCTCCCGCCGCCTGCTCGGGGCTGCGGCCCGCCCCGGAGGGAGAGCCAGGCCCGCGCCGGCACCGCCACCCCTGGAGACGTTTCTACAGGTATGGGGGGGCGGGGTGGTCAGTCAGGTCCCTGATCGGCTCTGCCCATCGCTGCTCGGTACTGAGGGGAGCGCCGGTCCCACCGAACCTCGCAGGTGCCTCTCCCGGGATGATTGTCTGCGGCCCTCGGGGGCCCGTCTCCTCCTGCTGTCTGCCAGCTGGGGTTCAGAAAATGAACGATCCACAGCAAACAGCTGTCCGAGACATCCCAGCCCGTGTCCGGGCCACACTTTACGGCGGGTACACGCGGAGGAGCTGGCTCAAGCTTCATTTGCGGTGGCCATCGGGTGGAAATGTACTGCGTGAACCTCCTCCTGCTCCGCGTCCCACGAGACCTTTCTTTAGTCCGTAAATCATGTGTTTCCTCCGGGGGTGGGGGGGCCCTGTGCCTGGAAGCTGCCCCTCTCTTTCAGTACCTGATTTCCATCAATGTTTTATCCACCCTGTGCCATTCTGCTCCCGAGTAGATTTGTCATGTCCTATTGGTTAGTCCTCTTCTATCCCATGGGATGTATGGTGTGTTACTGGAATGGTCTCTTTGATACTCTATTCCATGAGGGTAGGAAAGGAGATAAACAAAGTATCTCCTTCCCTCAGATTCAGCTCCTTGTTGGCGTGCTTCCAAATCAACCCTCAGATTGGCAGTCCTCCTCCCCTACTACTAGTCTGGACTCTGGATGGATGCTTTCCAAATCATGACCTGATAATCTCAGTTAATCTACCAGACGTTTCTCACGGGGCATCATTTGCCTTCATCCAATGAGCAAAGAGTTACACCTTGTGGTAAGGTTGTAGGGAAATCCTTTAAACCTTAACTACATATGTTGTTGGATTGACTCATTCGGTTGACCAAATTGTTGTTCAGTCATTTTTCGGTTGTATCTGACTCTTCCTGAACCCTTTTGGGATTTCCTGGGTGAAACTACTGGGTGGCTTGCCATTTCCCTACCAGGATCATTTTACAGATGAGGAAACTGACTAAACAGAGTTAGGTGACTTACTCAGGGTCGTGTAGGTAGTAAGAGTCGGGGGCTGGATTTGCACTCAAACTCCAGGCCTGACAGTCTATCTACCGCCCCACCTAGGAACATAGATTCAGAGCTTTATAGAACGCTAGATGGATGTCATCTACTCCAAATGTTCCTTTGATAGAGGAGGAGATTGTGTCCCACAGAGGTTAAGTGATTTGTTCCAGGTCACATACCCAATACGAAGAGGCAAAGCTAAGAATTACATCCCTGGCTTCTAACTTAAAATCTAATGTGCTTTTCATTGTTTTTCTTTCTCCCATATGGCTTCATCTAAGTCCTCTAATCAGTGTAACAACACTCTAAAACCTTACTGATTTTGACCCTGAGACTACTGAAGGCAGAGGGCTAAAGCATGATTTCTTATCTCCATTTTTGACAGCTATGATTCTGCGAACATTACACTCCCAAGACTGTATCAACTGCCTACCTCCTTCCAGTCCTAATTATGGTTCCCCCTTTATCTTGAGGTAAAATGAAGAAAATTTGAGTCTTGTTTTCTTTTGAAAATCATTTCTATCCTTTATGAAGATGGGAGAAATATAGGCTGATGCAGACTCAAACCAGGTAACTGTACTGCCATGCTGGTCTCCATGCTTTATATTGTATCTTGGCCTCACTTTTGCCTCTGGGGTAATTGCCCTTACCAATATTTACTCCAGGTCTCAGAGATGCTATCTGTGTTGAGATAATCATTCATGAAGGGCTTTGATCTCCTGAATAGAAAAGTGCTTTATATAAAGATTCTCACATCAAAAGCCCTTTCATGTTTGCTGTTGAATGACTGAGCTGCTTCAGGACTGTAGTCAGTTTTGTCTTTAATAGTATTTCAGAGCATAATCGTAGCAGTCGGAAATCCATTCTTCCCTTCGGACTATGTATGCAAGGCTCAGCTCCAACATTTTTCCTCTATATTATGAATAAACTTGTTTTTTTAAGAAATGAAATTGTTTTGCACTTTGTTTTTCTGTCACTCAATATGGCCCCTACATAAGATCAGAGGATTTAGAATGGAGGGACTCGAGCTCATTTCATCAGAAGCAGCCTGATCAGACTAAGTAACCTCCTAAAAGTGAAGCCAAGGGTAACACACATAGACGTAAACAGATAGAGTGACTGATAAAGCCACACCTCTACTCTTTGAGCATAAAATGTTCTATACTAACCCCTGGGCACCTTTTTCTACTTTATTCACTGTGGAATTATTTCAGAGTACCTGGGATCTGCTTTTACCATAGAGTCATAGATGTAAAGGGAACAAAATCCCTTTGTCCTCCTGAACTTAAAACACTGTAAGAACCAATGTTCAGGAGCCACTTAGATTATTTGGCCATCATCATCCATATGACCAATCCCAGCATAAAATCCATTTGTTTGATGTCCCAAATGAGGACAAAATATAACCCTTGAGACAATGTCATAGACTGGAATATGCCTGTGCTTTTTGTTTCAAAAAGAATGGATTATAACTAAGTAAGCTCCCTGTAAGGGTGCTCTGTGTACTCTTCCTTAAACCTAGAGGGGAAAAAACTCAGGAAGGCAGCTGACGTACCCAAGGTCACACTAGCAATACATAGCAAAGACACATTTTCTCATTTAAAAAACAACACCAACAACAAACTGCTTCCTAAAAGACAACTGGATGTTTCTGGTCTTAATGAATGACAGGTGATTTACAGAATCCTAGGTGTCATGTAAGCCAAACAAGGCTAAATGTTTGTCTTTCAAAGGATGATCAGAATGGTGGTAATGAGATCTGAAACCATGCCAAAAAAAGCTAAGTTAATGAAATTGTAGGCATTAAATTGAAAAATAAAGGCATATAGGAGAAGTACCTTGCTAGTTGTGTTCAAGTACTTGAAGGTGTGTCATATGGAAGAAGGATTAGACTTGTCCCCTTTGGCCCCACAGGGCAAAAGTAGGGCAGGCAGTGGGGTGGAGGTTTGCAGTGATGTAGGTTTTTGGAATGAGCTGCCTTGCCTTGTAGTGAATCTCTTTACTTGCAATCTTCAAGCCAAGAATATATTACTTCTTTTCCAGAATAAAAGTGGGAATTCTCATTGTGCTATTATTCTGATGAGGCAACATTCATGGTGGATGTGACTAGCAGTGCCAACAAGGGAAAAACACCAAATAGTTCTTGCCTTCAAGGAGATTATGGTCTACTGTAATATGCAAAATGCAATTCAATTAAATTCACTTAAAATGATTTATTTAAAATCTGTTATATTCCAGACACCTTGCTACACACTATGGATGTAAAGAAAAAAACAATGGAACAATGTCTGATCTCAAGATATTTGGATTGTTCTGGGACAAAATATAGACAGACATATATATAATTATGTATAGATATTACATGTATATAATATATATTTATACACACATACATACACACATACATAGACATACATATATATATATATATTACAAGGTGATATATATATAGATATATACAATGTGTATGTATACATATATAAACAAATACAGGATTTAATGTCATGTTATATAATGTGTGTTTATGTATATCTGAAGATATATAGACAGTATGTTACATATCCATATCTGTACTCATATATGCGTATTCATGTGTTGTATACACACAAATATGACAATTTTGTGAGACAGAGAACAATAAAAACAACAATAATCCCTAAGGGGATCATGCAGATAATAAAGGTAAACACACTTTGAGAAGTCTAAAGCCCATTAAGTTTGAGTCATTGACTGACATTCTGGGATTCCAGTATTCCAAACCCAATGGTTGGATCACTATGCATATCACACTATCTCTATTCATATCATTAGAATCCTGTCTGGAATGCTCTCCCTCCTCACCACCTTTCCTTAAAGCCGTACCTGTACCTAAACATCACCCACTCTGCTGCTAGTGTGCCATATGCCTATAGGCAGTGGCATTCATTTTGTATGCCTCACCATATCATTATATATGTTAATGTTGCATTTCCATTAGAATGCAAGTCCCTTTACGGGAGAAGAACTTTGTTGCTTTTGTCTTTGTATTTCCAGCTGAGTATCTGGAAAATGGTACGGTCTCGATCAATGATGATTTATCGATCCCTTCTTCGTATAATTTGAGATGCCGCCCTTCTAATCAATCCCCTTTATGGTTGTCAGACCCAACAATCAGCTCTTCATGAAGTTATAAAACAGCTACTTTTGTGGACCTCAAAAATACCTTCTATGCCTTATTATGTTGGCACCAGATCTAGCCTTCTCCATTAGGTTTTTATTGATACGGTTGAAGGGACTAAAGTTTGCTTTAAAAATGCAGTGTGGTTTGGGAACTTGTGTATGATTTAGTCATCGATACTACATCTGGCTGTTTGTAAGAGTTGAGGATATCATTAAGGTATTCATACCCTCCACCAGTGCAGATCAAAACTCATCCATGCCTTCATATCCTGTACCGTTGTACCAATGATCTTACCCTCCAATGAATCCTAATTACAAGACCTACCCAACTTTTTGGATGTCTTCATCTATGTCTTCATGGTTATGATAGGAGAAAAGAAACTTGGGCTATCTTTCTCTAATCCTTTTTCTTTCCTATAAGAATAAAGTACCTCATTTTCCAGGCATTTATTTCCCTGAAAATCTCTTTTAGGTCATTTCTCTCATGAAAAGAATGTTGATAACGTAATGAAGTTAACATACACACCTCTCAAATCTTTCTTTACTTCCATTAGACTCAATGGCATAATAGAAGGAGAGCTGTCTTTGGAGTCAGAGTCCCACGTAAGAAATATAGTGGGTACGTAAACCCAGTCAAATCACTGGACCTCTCTGAGTCTCAGTTCTCCATCTGTGCAATAAGGAGGTTAGATTACATGGCTGATCTGGTCATTTCCAGCTTCCATCTAAATCTCTACAAATATGTTGGGTTTCCTGAAACTTTGATCCTTTGGAGGTTTCAATCATTCATATTTCATGAGTATAATGTTGTTAAAAAAGAAAAAAAGAAAAAGTTTTTTTTTTTTTTTTTCTAACAGGGATCACCTTTCTGTCAGGAAAATAGTGTCCCAGATATACGTGTGTGTGTAATATATATTGCACACATATACATCACACCTTGAAAGTGATTTAATTCAACTCATTATGATATCTATGGAAATTCTCATCTCCTGAGTCTTTGTGCACTGGTAGTCTCTGGGTTCTGCAATGCACTTCCTCCTTGCCTCTGCATTGAAAGACATCTAGCATACTTCAAACTACAGATAAGGTGCCAATTCCTACACTAAGCCGTTCCTGCTTCTTCCAATTATCATTGTATTGTCTCTTCTGGAAATTACTTTGTATATCTTTAAATAGTTATACAACTTTCTAAATGAGGAGGGCAGCATGATAAAACAAATAATTACTTGCCATTTATTTAGCAAGTATTACATCATTTGAGCATCACAGCAACCCTGAGAGGCAGGTCTGGTTACTGTTGCCATTTTACAGATGAGGACACCGAGTCCGAGGGCAGTTATGTGGCTTGGCCAGGCTTATAGCGGGTGTTCCTTCTCCCAAGTCCAAGGTTTATCGATCACTTAGCTAAGGCAGTGAATAAAGAAAGCAGCAAAAAAAGTATCAATTCCACTCCTGTCTCAGACATATATTGTTTGTATGACTGAGCAAGTAACTGAATCTCTCAGTGTTCGAGGCAGCTTTGTAAGACTCTAAGCAGAGTACGTGGTGACTGGGCACATTGAGGCAATGAAAGGAATCCCACGGGCAAGTAGGGGAGGTCGTGAATAGAGTGTTGGGCCTGAAGTCAGAAAGACCTGAGTTCAAATCCAGCCCCAGATGCCTACTCATTGTGCGAGCCTGGGCAAGGCATTTAACCCTGCTTGCCTCAGTTTTCTCATGTGTAAAATGAGGCAGAGAAGGAAATGGCAAACCACTCCAGTATCTCTGCCAAGAAAAGCCCAAAGGGGGTCCCAAAGAGTCAGAAACAGCTGGAGATGACGACATCTCTCTCCATCACTTTGCATATGTTTTGTTTTTACTTGTCTCTTTACATGTTGTATCCCCCAGGTGCAATATCCACTCCTTAAAGACAGGAGCTGTTTTTGTTATGTTGGTTTATATATCTACTACAATGCCTATGTGTTTGATCAATACATATTGAATTAAATGAATTGAAGACCCAGGAGGGTGATAAAAATTGACCAAAACAACTTGTGACATTATGAGGCAAAGTCAACTATGCCTGGTTAGCTTTAAGCTTCACCCAGACAGTGCCTCATTTTTGTAGTGTGGAAATTATTTAGCAGACAAAACCAGAGGCCTCTTTCATGTGGTACCATTTGGCTAGGATGTGTGTGTGTGTTTGTGGTGTTTGTGGGTATGTGCTGCCTTTATTCTTCAAGGGTTTCCCAGAACAGGAAGAAGACCCTGCTTAGGCATCCAGCAGCTCCAAACTTATTTGTCTTATATGTGGCACTGAAACAGTCATTGTCCCTATCTTAAGGCAAGCCCAAATGCTGCTCAGCAGGGGGCTGATTTGCAGCACTTGGAGAGCCCTGTCTACTTAGCCAGCACCGTGGTATTTGTTTCTATGAAAAAAAGACTCTGTATCCAAGCTTGAAGGCAAAAGACAGCAGGACTGAGGGTGGATTTGATTTTAAATCATGCTCTAAATACTTCAAGGCTTCAAAGCTTGCAGTTTTATCAGCGCCATCACTCCCTCTACCTACACAGGTCACAGGTCCTCTTGACTTAATGGATGGTGTTAGAGAATCACTCTGTCCAAAACACTCATCACTCTGTGGCCAATGTGTTTCAAAACCACAATTTGAGTTTTGAATTGGGAAAAGTCAATTACATCATTTCCCTCCACCATAAAATTAA